>NC_085844.1:2316711-2683818 GCF_035594765.1 Anolis carolinensis | reverse complement strand
GGTGCTCCAGGGTTCGTTTTGCCCCTTTGGGCCTGTTTAGAAGTTGTTTAAGGCCCCTTTAGGGTGGTCCAGGGTTCGTTTTGCCCCTTTGGGCCTGTTTAGAAGTTGTTTAAGGCCCCTTTAGGGTGGTCCAGGGTTCGTTTTGCCCCTTTGAGCCTGTTTAGAAGTTGTTTAAGGCCCCATGAGGGTGCTCCATGGTTCGTTTTGCCCCTTTGAGCCTGTTTAGAAGTTGTTTAAGGCCCCTTTAGGGTGGTCCAGGGTTCGTTTTGCCCCTTTGAGCCTGTTTAGAAGTTGTTTAAGGCCCCTTTAGGGCGGTCCAGGGTTCGTTTTGCACCTTTGGGCCTGTTTAGAAGTTGTTTAAGGCCCCTTTAGGGTGGTCCAGGGTTCGTTTTGCCCCTTTGAGCCTGTTTAGAAGTTGTTTAAGGCACCTTTAGGGTGGTCCAGGGTTCGTTTTGCCCCTTTGGGCCTGTTTAGAAGTTGTTTAAGGCCCCTTTAGGGCGGTCCAGGGTTCGTTTTGCCCCTTTGGGCCTGTTTAGAAGTTGTTCAAGGCCCCTTTAGGGTGGTCCAGGGTTCGTTTTGCCCCTTTGAGCCTGTTTAGAAGTTGTTTAAGGCCCCTTTAGGCCTGTCCAGGGTTTGTTTTGCCCCTTTGAGCCTGTTTAGAAGTTGTTTAAGGCCCCTTTAGGGCGGTCCAGGGTTCGTTTTGCCCCTTTGAGCCTGTTTAGAAGTTGTTTAAGGCCCCTTTAGGGCGGTCCAGGGTTCGTTTTGCCCCTTTGGGCCTGTTTAGAAGTTGTTTAAGGCCCCTTTAGGGCGGTCCAGGGTTCGTTTTGCCCCTTTGAGCCTGTTTAGAAGTTGTTTAAGGCCCCTTTAGGGTGCTCCAGGGTTTGTTTTGCCCCTTTGAGCCAGTTTAGAAGTTGTTTAAGGCCCCTTTAGGGTGCTCCAGGGTTCGAGCCTTAAAGGGGCCTTAAACAACTTCTAAACAGGCTCAAAGGCCCCATGAGGGTGGGCCAAGGTTCGTTTTACCCCTTTGGGCCTGTTTAGAAGTTGTTTAAGGCCCCTTTAGGGTGGTCCAGGGTTCGTTTTTCCCCTTTGAGCCTGTTTAGAAGTTGTTTAAGGCCCCTTTAGGGTGGTCCAGGGTTCGTTTTGCCCCTTTGACCCTTTTTAGAAGTTGTTTAAGGCCCCTTTAGGGTGGTCCAGGGTTTGTTTTGCCCCTTTGGGCCTGTTTAGAAGTTGTTTAAGGCCCCTTTAGGGTGGTCCAGGGTTCGTTTTGCCCCTTTGGGCCTGTTTAGAAGTTGTTTAAGGCCCCTTTAGGGTGGTCCAGTGTTTGTTTTGCCCCTTTGGGCCTGTTTAGAAGTTGTTTAAGGCCCCTTTAGGGTGGTCCAGGGTTCGTTTTGCCCCTTTGGGCCTGTTTAGAAGTTGTTTAAGGCCCCTTTAGGGTGGTCCAGGGTTCGTTTTGCCCCTTTGGGCCTGTTTAGAAGTTGTTTAAGGCCCCTTTAGGGTGGTCCAGGGTTCGTTTTGCCCCTTTGGGCCTGTTTAGAAGTTGTTTAAGGCCCCTTTAGCGTGGTCCAGGGTTCGTTTTGCCCCTTTGAGCCTGTTTAGAAGTTGTTTAAGGCCCCTTTAGGGTGGTCCAGGGTTCGTTTTGCCCCTTTGAGCCTGTTTAGAAGTTGTTTAAGGCCCCTTTAGGGTGGTCCAGGGTTCGTTTTGCCCCTTTGAGCCTGTTTAGAAGTTGTTTAAGGCCCTATTAGGGTGGTCCAGGGTTCGTTTTGCCCCTTTGAGCCTGTTTAGAAGTTGTTTAAGGCCCCTTTAGGGTGGTCCAGGGTTCGTTTTGCCCCTTTGGGCCTGTTTAGAAGTTGTTTAAGGCCCCATGAGGGTGCTCCAGGGTTCGTTTTGCCCCTTTGGGCCTGTTTAGAAGTTGTTTAAGGCCCCTTTAGGGTGGTCCAGGGTTCGTTTTGCCCCTTTGGGCCTGTTTAGAAGTTGTTTAAGGCCCCTTTAGGGTGGTCCAGGGTTCGTTTTGCCCCTTTGAGCCTGTTTAGAAGTTGTTTAAGGCCCCATGAGGGTGCTCCAGGGTTCGTTTTGCCCCTTTGAGCCTGTTTAGAAGTTGTTTAAGGCCCCTTTAGGGTGGTCCAGGGTTCGTTTTGCCCCTTTGAGCCTGTTTAGAAGTTGTTTAAGGCCCCTTTAGGGCGGTCCAGGGTTCGTTTTGCACCTTTGGGCCTGTTTAGAAGTTGTTTAAGGCCCCTTTAGGGTGGTCCAGGGTTCGTTTTGCCCCTTTGAGCCTGTTTAGAAGTTGTTTAAGGCCCCTTTAGGGTGGTCCAGGGTTCGTTTTGCCCCTTTGGGCCTGTTTAGAAGTTGTTTAAGGCCCCTTTAGGGCGGTCCAGGGTTCGTTTTGCCCCTTTGGGCCTGTTTAGAAGTTGTTCAAGGCCCCTTTAGGGTGGTCCAGGGTTCGTTTTGCCCCTTTGAGCCTGTTTAGAAGTTGTTTAAGGCCCCTTTAGGCCTGTCCAGGGTTTGTTTTGCCCCTTTGAGCCTGTTTAGAAGTTGTTTAAGGCCCCTTTAGGGCGGTCCAGGGTTCGTTTTGCCCCTTTGAGCCTGTTTAGAAGTTGTTTAAGGCCCCTTTAGGGCGGTCCAGGGTTCGTTTTGCCCCTTTGGGCCTGTTTAGAAGTTGTTTAAGGCCCCTTTAGGGCGGTCCAGGGTTCGTTTTGCCCCTTTGAGCCTGTTTAGAAGTTGTTTAAGGCCCCTTTAGGGTGCTCCAGGGTTTGTTTTGCCCCTTTGAGCCAGTTTAGAAGTTGTTTAAGGCCCCTTTAGGGTGCTCCAGGGTTCGAGCCTTAAAGGGGCCTTAAACAACTTCTAAACAGGCTCAAAGGCCCCATGAGGGTGGGCCAAGGTTCGTTTTACCCCTTTGGGCCTGTTTAGAAGTTGTTTAAGGCCCCTTTAGGGTGGTCCAGGGTTCGTTTTTCCCCTTTGAGCCTGTTTAGAAGTTGTTTAAGGCCCCTTTAGGGTGGTCCAGGGTTCGTTTTGCCCCTTTGACCCTTTTTAGAAGTTGTTTAAGGCCCCATTAGGGTGGTCCAGGGTTTGTTTTGCCCCTTTGGGCCTGTTTAGAAGTTGTTTAAGGCCCCTTTAGGGTGGTCCAGGGTTCGTTTTGCCCCTTTGGGCCTGTTTAGAAGTTGTTTAAGGCCCCTTTAGGGTGGTCCAGTGTTTGTTTTGCCCCTTTGGGCCTGTTTAGAAGTTGTTTAAGGCCCCTTTAGGGTGGTCCAGGGTTCGTTTTGCCCCTTTGGGCCTGTTTAGAAGTTGTTTAAGGCCCCTTTAGGGTGGTCCAGGGTTCGTTTTGCCCCTTTGGGCCTGTTTAGAAGTTGTTTAAGGCCCCTTTAGGGTGGTCCAGGGTTCGTTTTGCCCCTTTGGGCCTGTTTAGAAGTTGTTTAAGGCCCCTTTAGCGTGGTCCAGGGTTCGTTTTGCCCCTTTGAGCCTGTTTAGAAGTTGTTTAAGGCCCCTTTAGGGTGGTCCAGGGTTCGTTTTGCCCCTTTGAGCCTTTTTATAAGTTGTTTAGGGCCCCTTTAGGGTGGTCCAGGGTTCGTTTTGCCCCTTTGAGCCTGTTTAGAAGTTGTTTAAGGCCCCTTTAGGGTGGTCCAGGGTTCGTTTTGCCCCTTTGGGCCTGTTTAGAAGTTGTTTAAGGCCCCATTAGGGTGGTCCAGGGTTCGTTTTGCCCGTTTGGGCCTGTTTAGAAGTTGTTTGGGGCCCCTTTAGGGTGGTCCAGGGTTCGTTTTGCCCCTTTGAGCCTGTTTAGAAGTTGTTTAAGGCCCCATTAGGGTGGTCCAGGGTTCGTTTTGCCCCTTTGAGCCTGTTTAGAAGTTGTTTAAGGCCCCATGAGGGTGCTCCAGGGTTCGTTTTGCCCCTTTGGGCCTGTTTAGAAGATGTTTGGGGCCCCTTTAGGGTGGTCCAGGGTTCGTTTTTCCCCTTTGACCCTTTTTAGAAGTTGTTTAAGGCCCCTTTAGGGTGGTCCAGGGTTCGTTTTGCCCCTTTGAGCCTGTTTAGAAGTTGTTTAAGGCCCCATTAGGGTGGTCCAGGGTTCGTTTTGCCCCTTTGAGCCTGTTTAGAAGTTGTTTAAGGCCCCATGAGGGTGCTCCAGGGTTCGTTTTGCCCCTTTGGGCCTGTTTAGAAGATGTTTGGGGCCCCTTTAGGGTGGTCCAGGGTTCGTTTTTCCCCTTTGACCCTTTTTAGAAGTTGTTTAAGGCCCCTTTAGGGTGGTCCAGGGTTCGTTTTGCCCCTTTGGGCCTGTTTAGAAGTTGTTTAAGGCCCCTTTAGGGTGGTCCAGGGTTCGTTTTGCCCATTTGAGCCTGTTTAGAAGTTGTTTGGGGCCCCTTTAGGGTGGTCCAGGGTTCGTTTTGCCCCTTTGGGCCTGTTTAGAAGTTGTTTGGGGCCCCTTTAGGGTGGTCCAGGGTTCGTTTTGCCCATTTGAGCCTGTTTAGAAGTTGTTTAAGGCCCCTTTAGGGTGGTCCAGGGTTCATTTTGCCCCTTTGAGCCTGTTTAGAAACCCGGGTCGGGTTAAGCCCCTAACCATTAATAGCCTAGCTCAGGGGTCCTCAAACTAAGGCCCGGGGGCCAGATGCGGCCCTCCAAGGTCATTGACCTGGCCCCTGTCCTAAACTTTAGACTTAGTCTAAGTCTACCTGGTCTTTGGAGGTCTTTTTGCTTACCTATGGTCCTATGAGACCATCTAGATGGTCTTTGAGGGTCCCTATCCTTACCTATGGTTTTATGAGATTGTCTAGATGGCCTTTGGGGGCCCCTTTCCTTCTCTATGGTCTTATGAAACCATCTAGATGGTCTTTGAGGGTCCCTTTCCTTATCTATGGTCTTCTGATGGCCTGATGAGATCATCTAGATGGCTTTTGAGGGTCCCTTTCCTTACCTATGGTCTTATGAGACAGTCTAGATGGTCTTTGGAGGTCTCTTTTCTTACCTATAGTCTTATGAGATAGACTAGATTAGGGGTCCCCAAACTAAGGCCCATGGGCTGGATGCAGCCCTCCAAGGTCATTGACCTGGCCTTTCTCCTAAACTTTAGACTTCGGGTTGACCTAAGTCTGAAATTACTTGAAGGCACACAACAACAACAATCTTAATTTTGGACTATTTCATCATAGTCCGGCCCCCTAACAGTCTGAGGGACTGTGAATTGGCCCTCCACCTAAAAGGTTTGAGGACCCCTGGCCTAGCTCATTGTTGACCTAAGCAGCCCCAAAGACAGCTGCATTTGTTGTAGGAAATTTAGGTACTGCTTTATGCAGGGAGGCTGATTAAAATAATTTTCAAGACTATAAAATTGCTGGAAATTGTTAAATTGCCTCTGTGTGTCTATATGTCGTATGTTTAATGGCACTGAATGTTTGCCCTGTATATATGCATTGTAATCTGCCCTGAGTCCCCTTCCGGGTGAGAAAGAAGGGTGGAATATAAATACTGTAAATAAATAAATAAATTTGGCCCTTCCTCCAGGTATTTTGGACTGCAACTCCCACAATTCCTAACAGCCGGTTCTTTACAATCCTTTATAAACACCTTGAATTTTCTATGCAATGCCATACAGCTACTAATTTTAGGGAATTTTCAAAAAGTTTTGATAATTTTTTTTTTAAAAAGCCACAATAGCTATCTCATTGATTTTTTAATCATATCGGAAGTGACTTGAGAACATACTGCAAGTCGTTTCTAGTGCAAGAGAATTGTCTGTCTACAGAGACGTTGCCCAGGGGATATTCGGATGTGCCACCATCCTGTTGAGAGGCTTCTCTCATGTCCCCACAAGCTAGAGCTGACAGACAGGAGCTCACCCTGTCTCGTGGATTTGAACCGGCAATCTTCAAGTCATGAACCCAACCTTCAGGTCAGCAGTCCAGCCGGCACAAGGGTTTCACCCATTGCTCCACCGCGGCTCCTGTCTCATTGAATGCCTCTCATATGAACCAATATGAGTTTTGACTGATCACATTTTCCTCAGAAAAACACACTCAAGGGTTTACCCTGTTTGTCATGCGAACCACAAACTAACCTCAAACCAAAATCTGACTTCTAAGGAGTTGCACTTCCCTTTTTAAATTAATTTTTAATTCAAGAGAGAAATAACATAATAGAACAGCAATAACAAAGCAAGCAAGCAAGGTTTTGTGATCTGTAATGCTAAAGTTGAATGGCTATATTTTACCTACTACTAATGGTGAACCTACCATTTACCTACCAAATCTTAGCTCTAGAATGGATCCCCTTCCCTCTGCAATAGATTTGCCAGGATCCGTTCTTTGCCCAAGACCATTGGATCTGGCCCTTTATTATTTATTTATTTATTTACAGTATTTATTGCCCTTCTTTCTCACCCCGAAGGGGACTCAGGGCGGATCACATTATATACATATAGGGCAAACATTCAATGCCCATAAACACATAGAACCGAGACAGAGACAGACAGATGCAGAGGCAATTTAACCTTCTCCTGAGGGGATGCTCGATTCTGGCCACAGGGGGGAGTAGCTGCTTCATCATCCACTGTGATGGCACTTCCTCATTCCAACGTCGTAAATTAGTTAAATTTGCCTCCCCACTTTATAAGTGGCACCTTATTTCCTACTTGATATTATCTTTCGGGTTGCTAGGTCAGCAACGAGCAGGGGCTATTTTTTTTTAATTGACAGGTGCTCACCCTGCCACGGGCTGGCCCCGAACTCATGACCTCATGGTCAGAGTGATTTGTTCAAGCAGGCTGCTCACCAGCCTGCGCCACAACCCGGCCCCTTTAGTACACAAAGGGCAAGGTTAGCAAAAGTGCCTTAGTCACATAAGCAAGTGAATGCTTAAGGGATGGGAGTGTGGTCTCCATCAGGATGCCTGACAATACACAATAGACAAACTCTTATCAAATGACAGTGGAGTTTGTATACACTCCAACTATATAACTCTTGTAGCCCAGCCTCCATCTGAGCGGTCAGGTGAGCCTGAGGTTGGGCCTGTTCAGTCCATGATTGTCCCTACACCTGGCTTGTCAGGGGACTCTGGGTTTGGGCCTGAGATTCCTGTTCCTATGCAGACAGAGTTTGTCTCAGTGGATTCTGGGACCAGAGACATAATGGTTTCAAGCAGGCAGCTTGAACCGCATTCCTCAAAGGAGTCAAGGTCAGACCTTCTTGTGCCAGATGGACATTCTAGTTCGGATTCTGGAAGTGATAAGACTAGTGATCTTGACAGAAAGAAAGTGATAAATCAGCAGAAGAGAGAAAGGGAGTGCTTCAGGCGCAGCAAACAATTGTTATTGAAACGGAATAATGAGCAGGCTTCTCACGGGAAGAGACCTTGAGTTTCCCTTAAGAAGGGCTGCTTTCTCTGAGTGATTCAGAGGTGGTAACTTTGCTCATTCAAGAGAGAGGGATCTTTGCTTCATGCTCTTCAAGTAAGTAAGTAAATAAGTAAGTAAGCATTCCTGTGAATTTCATGTTAATTCCTGCAGCTTTGTACCTTAATTCTTGTTCCAGTCTTGTGGGGATTTTGGTGTATCCAGTTGATGTTCCAGTGATTTTGTAGTTTGGATTTCTGCTCCAGCCTAGACCCTTGCCTTGTGTTCCAGCATTGATCCTGTACCTTGAACTAATCTGGGAGAGTTGACTCTGTGTTCCAGTTTGATCTTCTGTGCTCCACTTTAATTCTGTGCCTTGGATTAATCCTTGATATCTTGCTTGGACTATTTGTGATACCTTTTTGGGACTGACGTTGATATCCGGTTTGGACTCTGTTCTTTGAGTGACTTTTATAGACTCTTGCTTCAAGAGTTTCAAATATGGCCGCAACTGATATCAGAGAGAACTGGTATAAGATGCAATATAGGTGGTACTACAAGCCAGAAAAACTATCAAAATTTAATAAAAAGAAATCTAATATGTGCTGGAAATGTGGGGGAAAAATTGGGACATTTTTCATCAATGGTGGACCTGTGAGAAAATTAAAGAATTTTGGAAGACTGTTCACGAAATGACACAAGAAATTGTAGGAATTAAATTTAAATCAGAACCGGAAATGTATTTATTAAGTTTTACAAACGCAAAATTTAAGAAAAACGAAGATAATTTTTTTAAATTTAAGCACAGTGGCAAGGTTAACAATTGCAAAGATCTGGAAAGGAAAAAGACTCCCAACCCCCGAAGAATGGATAATAAGAATACTAGACATAGTACAAATGGATAAGAGAAGGGAAAAACAAAACAGACTGGACAAACTTTATAAAATTCCTAACAAAAAGAAGAATGGATTTTATGATAGACCTGCCCAATATATAAAGTAGATTAAACAGAATACATAAAGACACAATTAATGAAAGAGACAACTCCGAAGCCAAGATGGGAAGTATACCCCGATTTTTTTCTCTTTTCTTCTTTTCTCTCTCTCATTTTTTTGGGTCTTTTTTTAACCTCTATTTCTATGTTTATTTTTCCTCTTGATACTTTCCCACTTTTCTATTGCTATATTGTTCCACCACTTTCAATGTTTCATGTTTCACTATAAAAAAAAAATTATTCACAAAAAAGAGTTTCAAGTGCGTTGTTTTTGTGGATTTAAACCCATTTTATTGACTTTGAAATTTGATTTGCTATTGCTTGCATGTAATCTTCACTAAACAGCTTGCTTGCTTATATTCTGGGGCTCCAATGTGGTTTTGAGGTGCCTACGCAGCCTAGGGGGCAACAATAACCCATTTTTAACCCACGATTCAGGCCGCCCGAGAAAGAAAGAGAGATCCTGCTTGGAGCCCGGCTGTAACCAAAACCCTGATTTTTCCACTTCAGAAAACTTGAATCTTGAACCACTGATTGTTATACCAGGAAGCCCACTAAGAGACCAGAGAGACAAACACTTCTCGTTCTAGAAAGGACATTTATTAATGAAGTCTTGTTCATTTATTTCCCCCCTTTATCTGAAACCCCCAAAGTGGTCAGCGGCACCTATCCTCCACTTTCATCCCATAAACCTCCACTTCGCATAGCGTCAGGGCGTCATTCCGATTGGGGATGTTGACACTCACAAAACGCCCCCGGAGCCCATTGCAATGGATGGTGCTGATGGACCCCAGGCTGGTGTCTGCAATGGTCCCACAACTGCAGAGAGAGGAAAAGTGGGTTAGTCCAAAGGGGTGAAAGCAATGCTGCAACAAGGTGAAGGCATCCCTTGACCTGCCCAAGAAAGTTCTGGACAGAAGCATGAATCACGCACCACAGTCTCTTGGTTGGGGTACTGTGTGCCTATAGTCCCCTGTTGACTTTCACAAGGTCTTCACCCTTCTTTTCCAAAAAGGGTCACTTGTTCACTTGGCACTCCAAACTATAACTTCCAGGACTCCATAGCATCGAGCCTTCAAGTTGCCCATGGAGACCTCATGAATGGTTTAGGGCAGTGATGGCCAACCTATGACATGCGTGTCAGCACTGACACGCCTAGCCATTTTTGCTGACACGCTGCTACATGCAGATTGATTGGATGACTATGTCTTTTGTGGCCAAATTTGGCGTGATTTGGTCCAGTGGTTTTGTTGTTTACTCCATGGGAATTATGCATATTACATGCATACATATATATATATATATATATATATATATATATATATATATATATTATTATTATTATAGTAGTATATTATCATATTATTACTATTTTATTATTATTATATTATTCACTAGCTTTCCCCGGCCACGCGTTGCTGTGGCTTATGGGAATCCTTTGTTGGCCAGGTGGAATAGCAGTGAATAGCCTTGCAGTCTCAAAGCCTGGCCGTTTTCTGGAGCTTTTTGTTGTATGAACGTAGAGAAATGGATGAGGAGTTGTGCTGCCAAGTTTCGTATTTCTGAGATGTGTAGTTTTGTTGTTTTGTCCTAGGCCGAAATTCCATTACCCTTTTATATATATAGACTAGCTGTGCCCGGCCACGCGTTGCTGTGGCTGAGTCTGGTGGTGTTGGTCAGTCTACATTAGGTTGTATTTATGCTGTGAGCTCCACCTTCTTTATACTCACATTAGTAGTAGTATTTGAAGTCTGTTACCTTCTTCAATTTTTGTGTTGATTGATAATTGCTTGAGATCCCTGTTGTCTTTTGTTTGTTGTTAGTTGTAATGTCTGATTCTGCTGAGTGCGGTTTATATTTTTATTGTGGTACAATAGTCTTTTTTTTGTTTTGCCTGTGTAGGTGTTTATTATTATTGTTGTTGTAGTGGTCATGAAGGTTGGATAAGTTAGATGCTACTGTATTGTTTTTTGGAGGCCCAGTGTAGCACTGACTGGCCTCTCAGCCTCAGTGCCTGGCTGTTTCTTGCCTGTGATGGTGTTGATTCTTATTGTTGTTGTTGTTGTCATTGTTATTATTGTAATTGTTTTTTTGGAGGCCAAGTGTGAATGTAGGGATTGGGGAGGTGGATGAGTTGTCAAATTTTGTATTTGTTATAGTCACAATGCGTTGTTGTGAGTTTTGTCGGTCCGGATTGTGGTTTTGTGGTGTGGTTGTGTTGTTACAACTGAGAGGCAAGGCTTTTGTGTTGTGTTGCCAAGTTTTGTATTTCTGGGGCGTTTAGTTGTGTGCCAAGTTTTGTATTTCTGGGGCGTTTAGTTGTGTTGATATAGTCATGATGCACTGTTGTGAGTTTTGTGGGTCCGGATTGTGGTTTTGTGGTGTGGTTGTGTTGTTACAATTGGGAGGGAATGCTTTTGTGTTGTGTTGCCAAGTTTCGTATTTCTGGGGCGTTTAGTTGTGTTGTTATAGTCATGATGCGTTGTTGTGAGTTTTGTGGGTCCAGTGTGGTTTTGTGGTGTGGTTGTGTTGTTACAACTGGGAGGCAAGGCTTTTGCATTGTTTTGCCAAGTTTTGTATTTCTGGGGCGTTTAGTTGTGTTGTTATAGTTATGATGCATTGTTGTGAGTTTTGTGGGTCCGGATTGTGGTTTTGTGGTGTGGTTGTGTTGTTACAAATGGGAGGCAAGGCTTTTGCATTGTTTTGCCAAGTTTTGTATTTCTGGGGCGTTTAGTTGTGTGCCAAGTTTCGTATTTCTGGGACGTTTAGTTGTGTTGTTATAGTCATGATGCATTGTTGTGAGTTTTGTGGGTCCAGATTGTGGTTTTGTGGTGTGGTTGTGTTGTTACAAATGGGAGGCAAGGCTTTTGCATTGTTTTGCCAAGTTTTATATTTCTGGGGCGTTTAGTTGTGTTGTTATAGTTATGATGCATTGTTGTGAGTTTTGTGGGTCCGGATTGTGGTTTTGTGGTGTGGTTGTGTTGTTACAAATGGGAGGCAAGGCTTTTGCATTGTTTTGCCAAGTTTTGTATTTCTGGGGCGTTTAGTTGTGTGCCAAGTTTCGTATTTCTGGGACGTTTAGTTGTGTTGTTATAGTCATGATGCATTGTTGTGAGTTTTGTGGGTCCAGATTGTGGTTTTGTGGTGTGGTTGTGTTGTTACAAATGGGAGGCAAGGCTTTTGCATTGTTTTGCCAAGTTTCGTATTTCTGGGGCGTTTAGTTGTGTTGTTATAGTCATGATGCGTTGTTGTGAGTTTTGTGGGTCCTGTGTGGTTTTGTGGTGTGGTTGTGTTGTTACAACTGGGAGGCAAGGCTTTTGCATTGTGTTGCCAAGTTTTGTATTTCTGGGGCGTTTAGTTGTGTTGTTATCGCATGATGCGTTGTGAGTTTTGTGGGTCTGGATTGTGGTTTTGTGGTGTGGTTGTGTTGTTGTAACCTGGAGGCAAGCCTTTTGCATTGTGTTGCCAAATTTCGTATTTCTGGGATGTTTAGTTTTGTTGTTATAGTCACTGCGCCCACAACTTTATCCTTTTATATATATAGACTAGCTGTGCCCGGCCACGCGTTGCTGTGGCGAAGTCTGGTGGTATGGGAAATAAAGTATTGAGGAATTGGTGGTAGTTAAGGTCAAGGGTAAAGGTTTTCCCCTGACGTTAAGTCCAGTCGTGTCTTACTCTGGAGGTTGGTGCTCATCTCCATTTCTAAGCCGAAGAGCCGTCGTTGTCCGTAGACTCCTCCAAGGTCATGTGGGATGACTGCATGGAGCGGCGTTACCTTCCCGCCGGAGCAGTACCTATTGATGCACTCACATTTGCATGTTTTCGAACTTCTGGGTTGGCAGAAGCTGGGGCTAACAGTGGGGGCTCTCTCCGCTCCCCCAATTCAAACCTGTGGCCTTTCAGTCCAGAAGTTCAGCAGCTCAGCGCTTTAACACGCTGCGCCATCAGGGGATATTATTTCCTAAAGGTTGTGAATATACAATATTTCTGATTGGGTTTTTTTTGTTTGTTGGAGGCAAGTATGAATGCTGCAATTAGGAAAAATGATTAGGATGTAATGGCCTTGCAGCTTTAAAGCCTGGCTGTTTCCTCCCTAAGTGAATTTTTTCTTGGGAGGTGTTAGCTGGCCCTGATTGTTTCCTGTCTGGAATTCCCGTTTTCAGAGTGGTGTTGTTTATTTAGTGTTGTGATTGTAGAGATTATATTGTTGTGTATTACTGCACCACAGTAATTATTTCATCTTACAGTAGAATCTCAGTTATCCAACATTTGGTAATGCAATGTTCTGGATTATCCAATGTAGTCTGCGTTTTAGTAGTCAATTTTTGTGTATTCAGTGTTTTAAATTGTGATACTTTTTCTGTCAAATTTGTTGTATAACATGATGTTTTGGTGGTTAATTTGTATAATGATTCCCTAATTTGATGTTTAATTGGGATTTCCTGAATCCGTTCTTATTATCCAACATATTCAGTTATGCAATGTTGTGCTGGGATGTTTATGTTGGATAAGTGAGATTCTACTGTATATTTATAATTTTGCAAGGAAGGCGTTTGCGCCATCCCCCGGGCCCTGGAAAAGGGTAAATAAGAGAAGAGGAGAAGGCGCTCTGTACGTGTTCAGGGGCCAGGCGGGAGGCGTGGCGGGGTGAGGTCTGCCCTTCCCCTTTGCCCCTCCATCCCGGCCCTTCCCCTCCTACCGGAGGTGGCGCCGGTGTGGTGGTGGGTTGTAGGCCAGGCAAGAGCGGGCTCCAGTGGAGGCGCAGGCCTGGGGCGTCGCGGCTTCCTTCCTCCCCGCCTCCGCGCTTCCCGATGCCGGCCTCCATGTTCTTCCCGCGGAGGAGGAGGAGGACAGGAGGAGGCCTGAGCAGCGGCGAGGAGGAGGAGGGGAACCGGGCCAGGAAGGCGGGCAACGTGGTGCTCGTCCGCCGCTGCAGGCCCGAGAGGAAGAGAAAGGGGTGGGAAAGGCTGCCCCTCCACACAGAGGGAGAGAGGCAGGACTCCCTTTCCCAGAAGTGCCTGGCGCGGCAATGACAGTGTTGGCGCCAAAAACCAGGAAGGTCCCGAGGGAGGGACCTTTTTGTTTTCCAGGCGAGAGGTGAGGGCAGGGAAGGGTCGGCTTAGGCCCTCCGGGTGTTTTGGAGTACAACTCCCGATTCGAGGATGGGGAGCTCAGCCTCGTGAGGCGGAGATGTGCCTTCTCCTGCAGAGTCCCTGGCTTCGGCGGTGGAGGAGGTGCAAGAGAGGGAGGGAGGGGAACGGTTCTGTGTGTGTGCGCGCGCGCGGAAAGAGTTGGGAGGACTGTGTTTTTGCGCGTGCGCAGATGGCCTGTTGTGTTTTTTTGGTGTTGTGATTGTGTTTTTTGTTTGATTATGTTGTATCTTACTGGAGGCGGGGATGATGGATTGCGTTGCCAATTTTAGAGTTTGGGGGAGCTGTAGATTTGTTGTTTTGTCCATCGCCGTGATGCCATCACTCTTTTATATATATAGACTAGCTGTGCCCGGCCACGCATTGCTGTGGCGAAGTCTGGTGGTATGGGAAATAAAGTATTGAGGAATTGGTGGTAGTTAAGGTCAAGGGTAAAGGTTTTCCCCAGACATTAAGTCCAGTCGTGTTTGACTCTGGAGGTTGGTGCTCATCTCCATTTCTAAGCCGAAGAGCCGGCGTTGTCCGTAGACTCCTCCAAGGTCATGTGGGATGACTACATGGAGCGGCGTTACCTTCCCGCCGGAGCAGTACCTATTGATGCACTCACATTTGCATGTTTTCGAACTTCTGGGTTGTCAGAAGCTGGAGCTAACAGTGGGGGCTCTCTCCGCTCCCCCAATTCAAACCTGTGGCCTTTCAGTCCAGAAGTTCAGCAGCTCAGCGCTTTAACACGCTGCGCCATCAGGGGATATTATTTCCTAAAGGTTGTGAATATACAATATTTCTGATTGTTTTTTTTTGTTTGTTGGAGGCAAGTATGAATGCTGCAATTAGGAAAAATGATTAGGATGTAATGGCCTTGCAGCTTTAAAGCCTGGCTGTTTCCTCCCTGAGTGAATTTTTTGTTAGGAGGTGTTAGCTGGCCCTGATTGTTTCCTGTCTGGAATTCCCTTGTTTTCAGAGTGGTGTTGTTTGCGATATTTTATGTGCTTCTACTGTCTGTGGCCCTGAGAAAACAGGATTTTCCAGACTTTGATGATGGGAATACTTTGTTGGGAGGTGTTAGCTGGCCCTGATTGTTTCCTGTCTGGAATTCCCTTGTTTTCAGAGTGGTGGTGTTTGCGATATTTTATGTGCTTCTACTGTCTGTGGCCCTGAGAAAACAGGATTTGCCAGACTTTGATGATGGGAATACTTTGTTGGGAGGTGTTAGCTGGCCCCGATTGTTTCCTGTGTGGAATTCCCGTTTATTTACTGTCCTGGTTTTAGAGATTATATTGTTCTGCATTATTCTATCCCAGTAATTATTTCATATTAAAGAAGAATCTCACTTATCCAACATTCGCTTATACAATGTTCTGGATTATCCAACGCAGTCTGCCTTTTCATAATCAATGTTTTTGTAGTCAGTGTTTTAAATTCATTGTGATATTTTAGTGGTAAATTTGTAAATACAGTACAGTAGAGTCTCACTTATCCAACATAAACGGGCCGGCAGAACGTTGGATAAGCGAATATGTTGGATAATGAGGAATTAAGGATAACCCTATTAAACATCAAATTAAGTTATGATTTTACAAATTAAGCACCAAAACATCATGTTAGACAACAAATTTGTCAGAAAAAGTAGTTCAGTACACAGTAATGCTATATAGTAATTACTGTATTTATGAATTTAGCACCAAAATATCACGATATATTGAAAGCATTGACTACAAAAATGCGGTGGATAATCCAGAACATTGGATAAGCAAGTGTTGGATAAGTGAGACTCTACTGTAAATACTACATAGCATTACTGCGCATGGAACTACTTTTTCTGTCAAATTTGTTGTATAATATGATGTTTTGGTGCTTAATTTGCATAACGATTACCTAATTTGATGTTTAATTGGCTTTTCCTGAATCCCTTCTTATTATCCAACATATTCACTTATCCTGCCGGCCTGTTTACATTGGATAAGTGAGACTCTACTGTATATTTCTAATCTTATATTATCTGCTCAGAACTGGATTATATGAGGCTCCTTCTTCACAGCTGTATAAAATGCACACTGAAGTGGATTATATGGTAGTGTGGAGTCAAGATAATCCAGTGCAAAGCAGATAATTATAAATGGGTTATATAGCTATGTTGAAGGGCCTTGAATCTACACTGCCATATAATCCAGTGCAAATTAGATAATCTGTGGAAGAAGCCTAAGTGAGGCCTAACTCTGCCTGTCCCCTAACTGAAACCTGGCTGTCCCTTGGTTGCTAGGCAACCAAGTGGGCAGAGATTAGCCCTCTAAACTGGCAGCAATTGGATAAAAAAAAATATTGCTCTCCCTCTAATTAGGACTTTATTTTTCTTTTCTTTTTGTTGTATCAACCTTGAGGCGTGGATGATGGGTTGTGTTGTCAAATTTTGAGGTTGGGGGGCCTGTACTTTTGTTGTTTTGTGAATTGCCGTGATGCCATCACTCTTTTATATATATAGATTGCTCATGACTACATTGAAACTAGAATAGAGAGAAATCAGCATGAAACTGCAAGAGGTACCATAGATTGTTGTACATGGAAATAATGGTAGTAAATAGTTTTTCATTTATTTAATACAGTTATATATTACAATTACAGTAGAGTCTCACTTATCCAACATAAACGGGCTGGCAGAACGTTGGATAAGCAAATATGTTGGATAATAAGGAGGGATTAAGGAAAAGCCTATTAAACGTCAAATTACCTTATGATTTTACAAATTAAGAACCCAAACATCATGTTATGCAACAAATTTGACAGAAAAAGTAGTTCAATACGAAGTAATGCTATGTAGTAATTACTGTATTTACTAATTTAGCACCAGAATATCACGATTTATTGAAAACATCGACTACAAAAATGTGTCGGATAATCCAGAACGTTAGATAAGCGAGTGTTGGATAAGTGAGACTCTACTGTATATATTTTTGTTATTTAAACTATACATATTGTGAAATTATGGTTTTTTTTTCTCAAAGTGACACACCACCCAAGTCATGCTAGGTTTTTTTTGGGGGGGGGGGTGAATTTTGACACACCAAGTGCAAAAGGTTGCCTATCTTTGGTTTAGGGGTTTCTTAGGTCAGGAAACCTACACTCCCAACCTAGACTTAAGCCCATTTGGTTGTGCCCCCTTGTTAGACAACACGGCAACCCCACCCTGGAGATTTATAGTTCTCCAAGGGCACCAGATCTCTGTAGCTGTCTTCTCCTGGTGTTTGCATTCTTCAATTGGGAACTTTGGGCTTTATTGCAAATGCTCGCCAGGCACAGACCCCCGTATCCACAGTCCTAGTCTAATCGTCCCATGATTGCTCTCACTTCTACTCCTGCATCTGAAGATCTAACACACTATCTGCTACATTGCCCCTTGTATAATGATCCTAGGAAAAATCTCCTGGGAACACTTTTGGAAGAAAGGGCAGCATGGCAACAATCGGCTGTGATCTGCGACTTGCTAGCAGATTATTCCAAAAATATAACACTAAAGGTTGTCACATTTGCAATTGCAGCCCAAAAGATCAGAGCTAAGGTAGCAAAATCCATACTTGAGGTCAGAAATGGAAATGGCGATGGTTTGGGATGATACAAATCAGACACTGTCATTGTTATGTTGCTGCTATCATAATTTTAAAGAGCTAGTTTTAATTTTTGAATAAGTTTTAATGTTTTTATTGGAAAGTGTTTATTAGGCATGTCCGATCGATGGAAAAAGTGTTTCAATTGTCGTTTCTAAAGTAGGGGGCGCTAGCGCTTCGATATAGAAAGTATTTCCGATTTTTTCACCCAAAAATTTCGGATATTTCTGAAAATTTGTAATGATTCTAAATGTTTCTAAAATGGCGGATGCGCATGTGCAATCGCAAAAAAAAAAAAAGGAACCCGAGGGGGGGGGGGGACTTTTACAGGCTCTCCCACCCTCATTTCTTGAGCTATCCTCATCAAATTTGCAAATAAGCTCCCATTCAAGGTAGGTTGCAGAAACAAAATAATTTTTAAAATATTTTTAAATATATATTTTAAAAAATTTTGGGGGGAGGAAAAATTAACGAAACATTAAGAGACAATTAGAGAATGGGCCAACAATGGTTCGAATTACATTGCTGGTTGTGCTGTGAGACAATGTCTCAGAATGCGTATCAAAAAGCGAGAACAATCCAAAATAATTCCGATATACAATTCAAAACGAATTTTTGGACATGTCTAGTGTTTATAAAGGTTGTATTTATTTATTTATTTATTTATTTATTTATTTATTTACAGTATTTATATTCCGCCCTTCTCTCCCCGAAGGGGACTCAGGGCAGATTACAATGAACACATATATGGCAAACATTCAATGCCAACAGACAAACAACATTCAGTTTAGACAGACACAGAGGCATTTTAACATGTTTCCAGCTTCACGGTTCCGGCCACAGGGGAAGCTGTTGCTTCACCGTCCACTGGTGGCTGTTCTTCCTCATTCTTTTCCTCGTGTTTTGCTGGCAGTTTTATGGTATTGTAAATTAGCCTCCCGCATAAAGCGTCCCTAAATTTCTCTAATTAACAGATGCAACTGTCTTTCGGGGCTGCATAGGTCAACAGCAAGCCGGGGCTATTTTTAATGGTCAGAGGCTTAACCCGACCTGGGCTTCGAACTCATGACCTCTCGGTCAGTAGTGATTTATAGCAGCTGGTTACTAGCCAGCTATTCCACAGCCAGCTGCGCCACTGATGTCATGGCCTATGGCTAGTACAATAAACCATTCATTCATTCATTCATTCATTCATTCATTCATTCATACTCCTGCATCCCTTTCCCACAACACTATTCTTGCACTCTATTCCACTTTAACAGTTGTGATTCCTTGCTTCAGACACTTCACCTAAGACGTATGGTAATGTTGCACAACTAAATGACAGCTCGAAACTGTGACTACATGGGCAACTAAATGGGCATGAGCATTTATCGATGCCTGGATGCCTCTATGCACATCAATGCAAAATGCTGCTTCCATAATGAAATGGAAGCAAACATTCAACAGGAGACAAAGGAGAACAAGCACATCTGGAAGACACCTAAATGATCCCAGCCAGTAAATGCTTTTAAGATTAATTTAAATTAGTGCTATTTTAAATAGGAAAATTTGTCTAGTATACACACACACACACAGTAGAATCTCATTTATCCAACCTTCTTGGATAAGTGCTCCTTCCTTGGAGGCTTTGAAGCAGAGGCTGGATGGCCATCTGTCGGGGGTGCTTTGAATGCGATTTCCTACTTCTTGGCAGAATGGGGTTGGACTGGATGGCCCATGAGGTCTCTTCCAACTCTACTATTCTATGATTCTATTATCCTATGATTCTCCACTTATCCAATGTTCTGTATTACAGTGTTTTCAATACATTGCGATGTTTTGGTAAAAAAAAAATCATAAATACAGTAATTACTAGATAAAGTTACCATTTATTGAACTGCTTTTTTTCGGTCATTTTGTTGCAAAACGTGATGTTTTGTTGCTTAATTTGTAAAAACATAACGTAATTTGATAAAGTACAATATAGTAATTTATTGCCAGTATTGTACTATGCTAATAATATAATGTATGTAAATTTAATTTGAAGCCTATCTGAGTCCCCTTCAGGGTGAGAAGAGTGGGATATAAATGTAGTAAATAAATAAATAATTTGATGTTTAATAGGCTTTTCCTTAATCCCTCCTTATTATCCAACATTTCCGCTTATCTAACGTTCTGCCAACCCATTTGTGTTGGATAAGCGAGACTCTACTGTATATGTATGTATGTATGTATGCATGTGTGTGTGTATATATATTTTTATATGTATATATTTATATATGTTTTATATTTTATACTGTATTTAACTGGTTGTGATACATTTTATCTTCTGTTGTTTTTAATGATGTGTCGGCATCGAATTGTGCCAATTGTACGCCGCCCTGAGTCCCTTCGGGTGAGAAGGACGGGATAGAAATATTGGATATATATATATATATATATATATATATATATATATATATATGTATGTGTGTGTGTGTGTGTGTGTGTGTGTGTGTGTGTGTGTGTAATGAAATTTTGGACTAGGACAAAACAACAAAACTACACACCCAGAAACACTAAACTTGGCAGCACAACCCCTCATCCATGCCTCTACGTTCATACAACAAAAAGAAAAGAAAAATATAGTCCTTATTAGAGGGAGAGGCATAATTGTTTTTATCCAGTTTTTTTATCCAATAGTTTTTATCCACTTGGTCTCCTAGCAACCCACTCAGCCCAGGGGACAGGCAGAGTTAGGCCTCTTCCACACTGCCTATAAAATACAGATTATCTGATTTTAACTGGATTATATGGCAGTGTAGACTCAAGACCCTTCCACACAGCTATATAACCCATTTATAATGGACTTAATGTTAGGGAAAAACCTTGACCCTTTACCTTAACTACCACCAATTCCTCAATACTTTATTTCCAGTACCACCATACTTCGCCACAGCAACGCGTGGCCGGGCACAGCTAGTATATATATATATATATATATATATATATATATATATATATATGAATACTAGAATCATAGAGTTGGAAGAGACCCCAAGAACCATCCAGTCCAACCCCTTTCTGCCAGGCAGCAAGGCACAATCAAAGCCCTCCTAATAGATAGCCATCCAGCCTCTGCTTAATAAATCTCCAGATGGAGATTTCTGTCAAAGTGAGGAATTTCTCCCTAATGTTAAACTGGATGTATAAGGAACTAGTTTGATCCCAACCCAACCTCTGTTTTAGGCTATAAGATTAAGGTTGAAAAAACGGGACTTACAGGGGGTTGAATTTGCTGTTTTCTGCCACGAAGTCTCCGACGTGGATCTCGGCTCCCCGGATTCTATCACCGCAGCACTCCCCTCGGTTCTTGATGACGACAGCGAAGATGGCATACTCGTCCCCGAGATCCACATACCACCAGGGCTCCATGTCCCCGTTGGTGTGGGTGCAGGAGCCGGCGCCATCCAGGTTCCCATTGCAGTTCCCGTCCACAGCCTTCCCGGCCACGAGGCTTTTGGGGTGCTGGTACGTGGAGGACTGGAAGGCCGGGCGTCCTCTGGCCAGGTTGGGGACTAGGCAGGTACGAGAAGGCAACGTGAGGAGAAAGAAAGGGATCGAGGGGTGTTAGAAGACTTCAAGCTGAACATGAGTGAGGAGTGTGGAGCAGGGGCTAAAAACGTCAATGTGAAGTTGAAGGTGACCCCCACCCCAATAAAAGATAGTAACTTATGGTTTTGCCAAGGACCTCGGGCTGGGTACCCTGTTTCCCCGAAAATAAGACATCCCCAAAAAATAAGACCTAGCAGAGGTTTTGCTGAATTGCTAAATATAAGGCCTCCCCCGAAAGTAAGACCTAGCCAAGTTTTTGTTTGGAAGCATGCCCGGCACCCGCCAAATGAAATACCAGAACTTGCAGGATCGGTAAATGTACATACCAGTTGTACATGGAAATAATGGTGATAATATATTAAAATGTTATATTATTTATATGTATACAGTAGTAACAAGAAATTCTTGACAGACGTCATAGTTTGTCTGGTTTGGTTATGTTGGTTTGTGATGACAACTACTGTACAGTATATAATAAATGTTCATTTTTTTTGTTCAACAATAAATGTGAATTCTTCTTCATGGAAAAAATAAGACATCCCCTAAAAATAAGACCTAGCACATCTTTGGGAGCAAAAAATAATATAAGACACTGTCTTATTTTCGGGGAAACACGGTAGTAAGAGTTAAATCTTGGACCAAAGGGAACGCTTCCCACGTTAAATCTGTGTATTAAACAGAAATAAAAACTTCGATGGCCTTCCTTCAACTAGGGGACACTTTATTTGGGAAAAAGGGAAACTTTTATTGGCTTTAATAGCTCGCCAGGCACAGGCAGACCCTCAGGGCGACCCATGGCAAGGGCATCTGTCTCTGGCTTTGTCCCTTTTCCAAGGTTTTTTTTTTTTTTTTGCTTCCGCCGGTCCCTGCTTGCTGCAAGATCGCCAAATTCCTGCTCGGTAACAAATGGGATTCCAGGCTGCATCAATAGGAGCCTAGTGTCCAGATTGAGGGAAGTCATATCCCCATCTATTCTGCTTTGGTCAGACCTCACCTGGAACCTCACCTACCTATCCGTCATCCTTACCAACTTGCACCCCCGGCAGACAGCTCTGTCCCTCCCCACGGCTGACCAGCAGAGCCAGACCCAGGAGACCGGTCCAGGACACAAAAAACATCCTGCAAAAAAAGAAAAAAAAAGAAAAAGCCGAATTGGCCATCAGAGAATGCCAGGATTGGGGCCCAAGGTGGGGATGCAGGCTCTCCATGGCGATGCTTCAAAAGGGGTCCAGGAAGCAAAAACAGCAGGGCTTGGTTGGACCCCCAGGTTGTGGTCGAACCCGGGCGACCATCTGCATTCAGTTTAATCTGACCTGGAGCAGTGAGTTCCGCAGATCGGAAGGAGCCATGCTGAGATCAATTCAGCCATACAAGCATGTCCCAGTAGCAACTTAAGATGTATCTTGGGCTCGGGCTGTGGCGCAGGCTGGAGAGCAGCTGCAATAAATCACTGCAATGAATCACTCTGACCAGGAGGTCATGAGTTCGAGGCCCGCTCAGAGCCTATGTTTGTTTGTCTTTGTTCTATGTTAAAAAGGCATTGAATGTTTGCCTATATGTGTAATGTGATCTGCCCTGAGTCCCCCATATCTTTCCTATTTTGACCCCAAGCATGACCATCTTTCATACTCCTAACTCAAAAGGCTTCCGCGTCACGGGGAGACCACCTGTTCCCAAATTAATAAAGTTTTAAAAAGCGAATCAGCTGATTGTCAAAACCTGTCAACTATCAAAACGGAGTTCCCTCGCGCTGCGGTGCAATTTTCTCTACATGGACGGACTCACAAAGGTTCGGACTACGTGCTGGGTGCGGAGGGGGCCACTCAGGGCTCCCTGCCTGCCGCTCATGAACTGCCCTCATCTCCGGAGTGCCCCCTCCCGCTGACCTTTGACCTAGTGGCACCATTTCTCCCAGATTGCCACAAATTCAACCCCCTTTTCTGGACTTTTATTACTTTATGAATTCCCTACATTAAAACTTGGGCTTTGGGATGGGTGAAATAAGTTGAAATATGTTCCTACATGTGACCTGTGTACCCTGCATGCCCCCTTTCCCCCTTATCACCATGAAATATATTTTATATTAAAGAATGACCAAAATCTGACCTAGGAATCAAATGAGCAGATAGTTGCAACAGAGTCCGGAGGGGTTTATCCCTCACACCAGGAGACTGTCAAACATCCATCTTGCATGGAGAATAGATATGGTCTTCCCCCCATTAAACGCCAGAGCTGGCCCATTTAATGGAAGAGATGACTATCTGGTTCTTGGACCACTTACAATGGGGGCAATCAAAGCCTATGATTGCCCTGGCTGTCAAAATGAACTGGACTCATTTAGAAACAAATCCTGCCCATCCGATCAGCCCTGGCTCACCAGAATTTGGCAAGCCTGCCAGACAAATATGTATATTTGCACCCCAAGAAGCAGTCTAGAAACTACCTTGAGGGCTCGGTAAGGCTCTCGGTCCTTCCTTTTGCATATTTACTCAATGACTCAATCATAATCCCTAGCAAATCTATTGTTCTCGGTTTAGCTCGCCTCCTCGCCCCTGATTGGTAGAAACACTGAGGCGCCAGGAGCTCCCTGATTGGACGGGGGTTCGCGCCGCTGGTCCAAGGACCAATCAGTGCGCAGAGGGGCAGGGGAACGAACGGTGCGAAATTCAAGTCGCGCCTCCCATTTTCTGTGTTATAAAAGTTGTTGTTCTGTATTGCCTGTTATGGCTCCTTGACGAACAATCGCGGGTGTCATCCATTTCAGCTGAACTGAATAAACAACTCGGTGTTCTTTCTTCACGTCTGAGGGTGAGATTTTGTAGCGAAAAGCCTTGATCTTTAGCTGCTCCCCCCTTGCCAAGATTCTCGGGCCTACGGCCTGGGGCAGGAGCGGGGTTCCCTTCAGAAGCGGATCCCCCCCCCCCCAAATCCTACCTCGATATCAAGGTTGTGCATTGCCTGCATCCAGCTACAGCACCCTTTGGACTTCAGCATTGGATAAACTCACAACTCAACAACCGGTGGGTCTGTTTCCATTGGGAAAAAGAACCAGATTTGAGATCTTGTTTTGACCCTCTTGGCTTTCTCCTGTTGTAAACCAGTGTTTCCCAATCTTTAGGTCTCCAGATGTTTTGGACTTCAGCTCCCATACTGGTTAGGATTTCTGGGAGTTGAAGTCCAAAACATCTGGAGGCCCAAAGGTTTTGGAACCACTGGTGTAAACAGAGAGCACACTAATTTTAAAAATTCCATATTTATTCCAAAATAGTGTGTATACACAGTGTCCAGGTTAACATTTTCTTCATGGGGTTGTTGTTTGTTTTCCGGGCAGTATGGCCATGTTCCACGGCCTGGGAAAAAAACAACAACCCTGTGATTCTGGCCATGAAAACCTTCAACAACACATTCTCCTCATGGCTCTTTCTTTCCTCAAAGTTCTTCACATACTTCTCTTTCTGTTTCTGTTTCTGTTTGTGTTTCTCTCCTTCCTTCCTTCCTTCCTTCCTTCCTTCCTTCCTTCCTTCCTTCCTTCCTTCCCTCCCTCCCCCTCCTTCCCTTCTTCCCTTGCTTCCCATCATACACATTCCCCTCTCGTTTCTTTCTTTTCCTTCTTAATTCCTTCATCTCTTCTTTCTCTCTCTTTCCTTCCTCTACCTTTTCCTCGTTCCTTTCTCTTCCTCCTTCCTTCCCTTCTGTTTTTCTTTCTTTTTGCTACATTCCCCATTCCCTCTCTTTCTCTCTTGTTTTCTTTCTTTCCTTCTGCATTGACTTCCATCTTATTTATTTATTTATTATTAAACTTATATACCGCTACTCCCGGTTGGCTCGGAGCGGTTTACAAAAATAGATTAAAACAATACATTTGGCTTTAAAATAACAATAAAAACAATAAAAGCAACAATAAAAGCAACAATAAAAACAGACATAGCCCCGAGTCTTTCACCCATTGAATGCTTGTCGGAAGAGCAATAATAATAATAATAATAATAATAATAATAATAATAATAATAAAACTTTATTTATACCCCGCCACCATCTCCCCAACGGGGACTCGGGGCGGCTAACATGGGGCCATGCCCAGGACAATACAATATAGCAAAATATAAAAACAGCATATCATAATACAGTTAAACAATACAATAAATAGTCATATACAGTACAACACAAAATCACAAAAGCAATATAACAGGGCGGGCCGCATGAACACTCAGTTAAAACTTGGGGTGAGAAAAAGATAAGAATATAAACCACGGGGAACAGGGACATAAGATAGAAAAACAGTCTAGAGGATAGATGTTGGGGGGAGTAACAAAAGAAGTGCATAACAGTTACTCTCCGAAAGCACACCGGAAAAGCCACGTTTTTAAGTCTTTCCTAAAGGCTAAAAGAGTGGGGGCTTGCCTGATTTCAATGGGCTGCGAGTTCCATAATTGGGTTTTGCAGGCTTTCCGAAAGGCAAGTAAGTCTCGGGTGGTTCGAGTTTCCACTGGCAAGGCATTCCATAATTGAGGGGCTACAATCGAGAAGGCTCTCTGCCTAGTGGAAGACAAATGATAAGTCCGTATGTTAGGGACTTCAAGCAAATTTTGGTCTTCGGACTGAAGTAATCTCTGGGGTTGGTAGGGGGATAAGTGGGCCCTCAGGTACGCTGGCCCCAGACCATGTAAGGCCTTGAAAGTTAGTACCAGTATCTTGAAAGTAATTCGGTACTCAATCGGTAGCCAGTACAGCTGTTGAAGAATTGGGGTGATACGCCACCTCGCCGGCACCCCGGCGAGAAGATGAGCCGCCGCGTTTTGCACCAGCTTCAGTTTCCGGATCACTGACAGAGGAAGGCCAATGTAGAGGGCGTTACAGTAGTCGAGCCTTGAGATGACCGTCGCCTGGATGACCGTCGCCAGGTCGTTCCTAGATAGGTAGGGAGCCAGTCGCCTAGCCTGACGTAGATGGAAAAACGCAGATCTGCTCACAGCAGAGACCTGGACCTCCATTGTGAGCAAGGGGTCTAATAAGACACCAAGACTTTTTACCAAAGATGACGGACGTAGTGTCTCACCATCCAGGGTAGGCAGCTGGATCTTCCTCCCACCCGGACGGCCCAGCCAAAGGATCTCCGTCTTCGCTGGATTCACCCTCAACCTGCTGGCACGCAACCATCCAGTCACGGCCTCAAGGCCCTGATGGAAACTGCTGCCATCAATGAGGCAAGAAAGGAGGGAAGGAAGGAAGGAGGGAAGGAAGGAAGGAGGGAAGGAAGGAGGAGGAGGAGGAGAAAAGGGAGAGGAAGGAAGCCACAGAGGTTTCCCTTGGCTTCCCTTTCTCTCTCCCTCTTTTGCACAAAGCTCTCCAAAGCTTTGCAAATAAAACCCCGCAGCTCCCCATCTGGATTCTCCTCCTCCTCACTATCGAAGCATCTGGATCTGAATCAAGCACCAGCTTTCCCTCATTCTCCTTTGCCTTGCTCGGCTGAGGAAGAGGGAGCCGCAGCCACCAGGGATCTCAGTTAAACTGGATTATATGAGTCCCCACTGCCATATAGTCTGGGATAAGAAGAAAAGGGACGGATCTGGACCAAACTTGGCACACAGACTCAACATGGCCAGCTGTGAATCCTGGGGGAGTTTTGAGTCTGCTCACAGCAGAGACCTGGACCTCCATTGTGAGCAGGGGGTCTAATAAGACACCAAGACTTTTTACCGAAGATGACGGACGTAGTGTCTCACCATCCAGGGTAGGCAGATGGATCTCCCTCCCACCCGGACGGCCCAGCCAAAGGATCTCCATCTTCGCTGGATTCACCCTCAACCTGCTGGCACGCAACCATCCAGTCACGGCCTCAAGGCACTGATGGAAACTATCGGGTACGGAGTCCGGCTGGCCCTCCATCCTCAGAATGAGCTGAGTGTCATCCGCGTACTGGTGGCACTCGAGCCCAAAGCTCCGCACCAGTCGGGCAAGCGGTCGCATATAGACGTTAAATAATAGAGGAGAGAGAATAGCTCCCTGTGAGACCTCTCGGAAACCATCCCTCCCCTCACCACACACTGTCCCCGATTCTGGAGGAAGGAGGACACCCATTTCAGGGGTATCCCTCTAACCCCCGTCATGGCTAGGCGGTGGGTCAATAGATTGTGGTCGACCGTATCAAATGCTGCTGTGAGATCCAATCTTATACCTTCTCCTTTCTTGTTTTTTTTCCTTCACTTTCTCTACCATTCTTTTTGTGTGCCTCTCCCTCTCTTCCTCTCTTTCATCATTTTTCTGTTGCAAGTCTATCACTTCCCAAGCAGGGAGCTTTGAAATGGTTGAACAAAAGCTCTCCAATTAACAACAACAACAACAACAACAACAACAACAACAACAACAATTTATTTCTATTCAGCCCTCTCTATCTCCCCAAAGGTACTTGCATTTTCTAAATGTATGTTTATATGGATGTTGTAATTAATGTTTAATTGTTTTAATTGTAATTGTTTTAAATATGTTTTCTAGCATCTAATGATTGCTGATTGTAAGGCCACCCTGAGTCCCCCCCCCCCTTGGGGGTGAGAAGGACGGGATATAAATGTCCGAAATAATAAATGAATAAATAAATACTCAGGGCGGATTCCAACAAACAACAGCATACATTCAATGCCTTCAAAAAACAAATAAATATTGCCATAAAATCCCAGTAAGACCCCACATATGAATACAGCTTTAAAAACCTAACATCAAATTAAACCTAATATCAGTGAATTGAGTATGACAATAACCTAAACCAATATAGTCAGACAGAATCAGACAAGAATTATATAGAGACACTAGCTGTGCCCGGCCACGCGTTGCTGTGGTGTTGTCTGGTGGTGTTGGTGAGAAATTGTTGAGGTAGTGGTGGTATTGAATGTCTGTTGTATGGTTGTCTTTATGTTTAGTATGCACACTGAAGTGGATTATATGGCAGTGTGGAGTCAAGATAATCCAGTTCAAAGCAGATAATATGAGATTATAAATGGGTTATATAGCTGTGTGGAAGGGCCTTGAGTCTACACTGCCATATAATCCAGTTAAAATCTGATAATCTGTGGAAGAGGCCTAAGTGAGGCCTAACTGTGCCTGTCCCCTGGGCTGAGTAGGTTGCTAGGAGACCAAGTGGGCGGAGCTTAGCCTTCAAACTGGCAGCAATTGGATAAAAACTATTATTCCTCTCCCTGTAATTAGGACTTTATTTTTCTTTTCTTTTTGTTGGATCAACCTAGAGCCGTGGATGATGGGTTGTGTTGTCAAATTTCGAGGTTGGGGGGCCTGTAGTTTTGTTGTTTTGTCCGCTGCCCTGATGCCATCACTCTTTTATATATATATAGATAAAATCTAAATCTAAATAAACATTCACAGTAATTTACAAAAGTCAAGTAGCCTGGACCCGAGCCATTTAGGGGAAACCAAAGCTTTAGGTGCTCTTACTGCCTATTACAGGGGAAACCAGCTGATCCCTAATCGCCTTAAGAGCAGACAAGCATCTCGAGCTCTGAGGATGAACTGCAAAGGAATCTCACTGGAGCATTGCAGCACACCCAAATACCTGGGAGTCACCCTGGACCATTCTCAGACTTATAAGAAGCACTGCTTGACTATCAAGCAAAAAGTGGGTGCTAGAAATAATATCATACGAAAGCTGACTGGCACAACCTGGGGATCACAACCAGACACAGTGAAGGCCCTTGCGTTTGGCTACTCTGCTGCTGAATATGCATGCCCAGGGTGGAATACCATGTTAAAACAGTGGATGTCGCTCTGAATGAGACATGACGCATTATCACAGGATGTTGACGCCCAACATTGCTGGAGAAATTGTACTGTTTAGACGGCATTGCACCACCTGACATCTGCCAGTAAGTAGCAACCAGCAATGAAAGGACCAAGGCAGTGACATCTCCGGCCCATCCTCTGTTCGGATATCAGCCAGCATGCCAATGCCTTAAATAGTTTTCTAAGATCGACAGAGATATTCGCAGGAACACCTCAGCAAGCAAGAGTCCAAAAGTGGCAGGCTAAAACTCGAAACCTCAATCAGTGGCTGACACCACTCCTGGGCAGACAGAAGACAGGGCAGGGCGACTTGGAAGATGCTGAACAGACTGTGCTCTGGCATCATGAGACAGAACCAATATTAAGAAATGGGGCCACAAAGTGGAGTCCACGACATGCGAGTGTGGAAAAGAGCAAACCACAGACCACCTGAGCCTGCCACATGCACCATGGAGGACCTCCTTATAGTAACACCAAAGGCACTTAAAGTGGCCAGATTCTGATCAAAGGACATTTAGTATCACACCAATTTTTTAAAAACTTTGTGTTTTCAAATACATTACAACTTGTACCCTTGGTTCGCTTCTGACACGATGAGTAAAATCATTTTTCTTTCACTCCTTCCCTCCCCACCTACCTTGCCTACTTTCCTTTCCCTCCCTCTTACTTTCTTTCCATTCTTTTTCCTTCCTTCCTTCCTTCCTTCCTTCCTTCCTTCCTTCCTTCCTCCCTTCCTTCCTCCCTCTCTCCCTCCCTTCTTTTCTTCCTTCCTTCCTTCCTTCCTTCCTTCCTTCCTTCCTTCCTTCCTTCCTTTCTTGCTCCTTCCCTCCCTCCCCCCTCCCTCCCTCCCTCCCTCCCTTCTTTCCTTCCTTCCTTTATTTTTTCTTCCTTCCTTCCTTCCTTCCTTCCTTCCTTCCTTCCTTCCTTCCTTCCTTCCTTCCTTTATTTTTTCTTCCTTCCTTCCTTCCTTCCTTGCTTCCTTTCTTTTTTCCTTCCTTTTTTCCTCCCTCCCTCCCTCCCTTCTTTCCTTCCTTCCTTTCTTTTTTCCTTCCTTCCTTCCTTCCTTCCTTTATTTTTTCTTCCTTCCTTTCTTTTTTCCTTCCTTTCTTTTTTCCTTCCTTCCTTGCTTCCTTTCTTTTTTCCTTCCTTTTTCCTCCCTCCCTCCCTCCCTCCCTTCTTTCCTTCCTTCCTTCCTTCCTTTCTTTTTTCCTTCCTTCCTTCCTTCCTTCCTTCCTTCCTTCCTTCCTTCCTTCCTTCTTTCCTTTATTTTTTCTTCCTTCCTTCCTTTCTTTTTTCCTTCCTTTCTTTTTTCCTTCCTTCCTTCCTTCCTTCCTTTCTTTTTTCCTTCCTTTTTTCCTCCCTCCCTCCCTCCCTTCTTTCCTTCCTTTCTTTTTTCCTTCCTTTCTTTTTTCCTTCCTTCCTTCCTTCCTTCCTTTCTTTTTTCCTTCCTTCCTTCCTTCCTTCCTTCCTTCCTTCCTTCCTTCCTTCCTTCCTTCCTTCCTTTATTTTTTCTTCCTTCCTTCCTTTCTTTTTTCCTTCCTTCCTTCCTTCCTTCCTTCCTTCCTTCCTTCCTTCCTTCCTTCCTTTCATTTTTCCTCCCCCTCCCTCCCTCCCTCCCTCCCTCCCTTACTTCCTTTCCTCCTCCCTCCCTCCTTTCCTTCCTTCTTTCCTTTCATTTTTCCTCCCTCCCTCCCTCCCTCCCTCCCTCCCTTCCGCTTCCTTTCCTTCTTACATCTTTCTTTCTTTTGTTTTGTCTCATTCTTTATTTCTTCCATCTTTTCATTTTCTTCCTTTCCCCCTCCACTTTGTCTTTCTCTTTTGTTTCTTCATTTCCTCCCTCTTTCCCTATTTGTTCCAATGGCAGACTCAGCCTCACCTCCGAGAGCCCATGCTGGGAGCGTGTCCTCCTGCGTGGGGCAAAGAGGGGCAACTCCCCAATTAAAGGGAAGAGAAGACCGTGGGCCCCTCCCTCTCCGCCAAATTCTCCGCACTCAATTCCCTTGTGCCATTGCAATAATAATCCTGTTTTCTTCAGGAATTGTGCAATCCACGACAAGTCTTGCAACATCAGTTTTCATGAAACAGCAGCAACGTTGAAAGCGTTTTAGCTCTAGAAGCAGTTTCACTTTCCCCAAATGTCAACAGATACCTTCAGGTCATGGAATTGTAGAGTTGGAAGAAACCCCAAGGGCCAACCTCATTTTACCAGGCAGGGAGACACAATCAAAACCCTCCTGATAGACGGCCATCCAGACTCTACTAAAACACTTCCAGAGAAGGAGTTTCTGCCGGACTCCTGGAGAACATATTCTACTGTTAAACAGCTCTTACCATCAGGAAGTTCTCCCAAAAAGACCTTAACAGATTCAAGAGTTGGGACAAAACTAGTGCATAGAGATACAGTTGTCTATTACTAACTGATATATAGAATAGAAAACTGGTAACAGACAAATAATAATCCTTACAGGCGCATGAATAATGCAGAAATGAAAATTGTTTACAACATTACAACAAACGTTATATTCATGTTTGTATGTTTTTTCAATAACAAATAAGTATGTTCAGTAACTGAGTACAACACTTAGTTTCCAGTATTGTCCCACATAAATAAAAGTCTTAGAAATGCATGGTCGAAGGAATAAACAACTGATGGTTTCTTCTGTAAATTGTGGTTCACACTTTAGATCATTTCATCATTGTCCCATGCAAATAATGCGCCTTGAAAATGCGCAAAAGAATTGTAAAACAATGTAGAACAAAACTAGTGCAGCCAGAAAGAGAAATCTGCTTGTACAATTTTGCAGCTGCACGCATAACGATTGCCAGTGATTGGATAGGCGAAAAAACATTATTAAAAATTGGAATCGGGCCCCTGGTGGCACAGTGTGTTAAAGCGCTGAGCCTCTGAACTTGCAGACCACAAGGTCGAATCCAGGGAGCGGAATGAGCGCCCACTGTTAGCCCCAGCTCTTGCCAACCTACCATGTTTCCCCAAAAAGAAGACAGTGTCTTATATTAATTTTTGCTCCCAAAAATATGCAAGGTATTGTTTTCAGGGGATGTCTTATTTTTCCATGAAGAAGAATTCACATTTATTGTTGAACAAAAAAAAAATGAACATTTATTATATACTGTACATTAGATGTCATCACAAACCAGCATAACCAGACAAACTGAATCCTATCAAGAATTTCTTGCTACTACCATTATTTCCATGTACAACACTTTATGGTACGTACATTTACCGATCCTGCATGCTCTAGTGTTCTGTTCATTGGGCATGCTTCCAAACAAAAACTTTGCTAGGTCTTATTTATTTATTTATTTATTTATTTATTTACAGTATTTATATTCCGCCTTTCTTTCTCACCCCGAAGGGGACTCAGGGCGGATTACAATGAACACATATATGGCAAACATTCAATGCCAACAGACAAACAACATACAGTATAGACAGACACAGAGGCATTTTTAACATTTTTCCAGCTTCACGATTCCAGCCACAGGGGGAGCTGTTGCTTCACCGTCCAGTATTGGCTGTACTTCCTCATTCCTTTCCTCGTGTTTTGCTGGCAGTTTTTATGGTGTTGTAAATTAGCCTCCCGCATAAAGCGTCCCTAAATTTCCCTAATTGACAGGTGCAACTGTCTTTTGGGGCTGCATAGGTCAACAGCAAGCCGGGGCTATTAACGGTCGGAGACTTAACCCGACCCGGGCTTCGAAGTCATGACCTCTCGGTCAGTAGTGATTTATAGCAGCTGCTTACTAGCCAGCTGCACCACAGCCCGGCCCCAAGGCCTCTTACTTTCAGGGGAGGCCTTATATTTAGCAATTCAGCAAAACCTCTACTAGGTCTTATTTTATGGGGATGTCTTATTTTAAGGGAAACATGGTAGCAGTTTGAAGACATGCCAATGTGAGTAGATCAATAGATACAGCTCCAGCGGGAAGGTAACGGTGCTCCATGCAGTCATGCCAATGGCCACATGACCTTGGAGGTGTCTACGGACAACGCTGGCTCTTCGGCTTAGAAATTGAGATGAGCACCGACCCCCAGAGTCGGATATGACTGGACTTCATGTCAGGGGAAATCTTTACCTTTACTATTAAAAATTGGAAGGATAAATTGAGAGATTATGCACAAATGGCCAAGATTTCTAGCAATCTGAAACATGAAAGTCATGAAGTTTTTGAAAGAAATTGGAAGCTGGCCTTAGCCTATCTGACAGGGGAATCTAAGTGATAAAAACAAGGGGAATTTATGGATCCAGAAGCACAGAGGGTTAAACAAAATTATGTATAAACTCTACGTTGATCAGTGTCAGGAGTCAAGGTGGTGGGTCGCGCTGGGGGTGGGTTGAGGGGTAATTGTATTGTGGGTGGTGGGTTGTCTATGTATGTGTATATGTTTGTAATGCATATTGTGGGCTCGGGCTGTGGCGCAGGCTGGAGAGCAGCTGCAATGAATCACTCTGACCAGGAGGTCATGAGTTCGAGGCCCACTTGGAGCCTATGTTTGTTTGTCTTTGTTCTATGTTAAAAAGGCATTGAATGTTTGCCTGTATGTGTAATGTGATCCGCCCTGAGTCCCCTTCGGGGTGAGAAGGGCGGAATATAAATGCTGTAAATAAATAAATAATAAATAAATTTTACAACTTTTAAATATATATATATATATATATATATATATATATATATATATATATATATATGAGTTGGGACAAAACTAACAAAATGAATTTCAGGAAGGAGAAGTGTAGAATACTTCACTCAGGCAGAAAACATGAAATGCGAAGAGACAGAATGTGTGATGCTTGGCTCGACAACAGAGTTGCATGTGGAAAAGATCTTGGAGTCTTCAAGGACAACAAGTTGAACATGAGCCAACAGTGTGGTGCAGCAGCTAAAAAGCCAATGGGATTTTGGGATGTATCCAAAGGAATCTAATGTCTGTGAGGTTGAATTTGGACTAGGGCCGCAGTTAAGGAGGGACTGTGCCTGGTCAGCATGAGAGCAGTTGTTCTCAACCTGTGTGTCTCCAGGTGTTTTGGCCTACAACTCCCAGAAATCTCAGCCAGTTTACCAGCTGTTAGGATTTCTAGGAGTTGTAGGCTAAAACCATCTGGAAACCCCAGGCTGAGAACTACTGGCGTAGAGTGATCTTGGATGGGCAGAACTGTCCATGGTGTTGATCTAGACCAATGGTTCTCAACCTGGGGTCTCCAGATGTTTTTGGCCTACAACTCCCAAAAATCTCAGCCAATTTACCAGCTGTTAGGATTTCTGAGAGTTGAAGGCCAAAAAACACCTGGAGACCCCAGGCTGAGAACCACTGGTGTAGAATGATCTTGGATGGGCAGAACTGTCCATGGTGTTGATCTAGACCAATGGTTCTCAACCTGGGGACTCCAGATGTTTTTGGCCTACAACTCCCAGAAATCTCAGCCAGTTTACCAGCTGTTAGGATTTCTGGGAGTTGAAGGCCAAACATCTGGGGACCCACAGGTTGAGAACTACTGCACTAGAGCCTGATGTACCCAACTGAAGAACACTCATGAAGGATGAAAGCAACAACAAAGGTTTATTTGCAATCCAGCTAGAAAGGATGCATGTAAAGCTAGTGCTAAAAATACACACATGACATGAATACAGAAACATAAAGCTTTATACATATGAAAAGCTCTGTCTGAAATCTTCCCCTGTTTCACCCTTTTTAACCATGCTTACAAGTTAGAAAAGCATTCCTCTGAGCTTTGGTTCCCACATGTTTATTAGCGATTCTCACAGAACGCCTGGGACCAACTCTTAACCTTAACCTTGTGTCTTTATCTAAGGAAGACTCCTCTGCCTCGCTGCCAGAGCCATCTGGACTTTGTTGATGTTCAAAATCTTGTGAAAGGTCGCCCTTATAACTAATTTCAGTTTACCTGCTAGTCTGCGGCCTTTCTAACATTCAGAGCCTTCAACATTTCCTTGGTCAGCCTGCATTTCTGACAATTCAGAGCTTTCAACGTTTCCTTGGTCAACCTGCTGAAACCAAAAGCAGTAATCCAATTGTTAAGGCAATTTGCAGAATACAGTTCAAAGTCTCTAAAATAACATATCAGTCCTAGAGAAACAAGGTAGCATGAGCTTCAAAATACAATCCAAACACAAAATCAAGGCAGGAACCGAAGTGAGGATCTATTTCAATGAGCAGAGACAAGGCAAGAGTTAAGCTTCCAGAATCAACATTGCTCTGTCTGAAATCTTCCCCTGTTTCACCCCTTTTAACCATGCTTACAAGTTAGAAAAGCATTCCTCTGAGCTTTGGTTCCCACACGTTTATTAGTGATTCTCACAGAACGCCTAGGATCAACTCTTAACCTTAACCTTGTGTCTCTATCTAAGGAAGACTTCTCTGCCTAGCTGCCAGAGCCACCTGGACTTTGTTGATGTTCAAAATCTTGTGAAAGGTCACCCTTATCACTAATTTCAGCTTCCCTGCTAGTCTGTGGCCTTTCTAACATTCAGAGCCTTCAACATTTCCTTGGTCAGCCTGCATTTCTGACAATTCAGAGCCTTCAACATTTCCTTGGTCAACGTGCTGAACATTTCCTTGGTCAACGTCAAGCAGGGATGTGTTATTGCCCATACCTTATTTTCCATCTTCATCGCTATGATACTTCACCTTGTTGATGGGAAGCTTCCCACCGGAGTGGAAATCATCTATCGGACAGATGGCAAGCTATTTAACCTCAGCAGACTGAGAGCCAAAACCAAGGTCACCACAACATCTGTTATAGAACTCCAATATGCCGATGACAACGTAGTCTGTGCGCATTCAGAAGAAGACCTACAAGCCACTCTCAACACCTTCGCAGAAGCAGACGAGAAGCTCGGCCTCTCATTGAACATCGAGAAAACCAAAGTGCTCTTCCAACAGGCACCAGCTAATCCCTCTGCAAAGCCAGGAATACAGCTCAATGGTGTCACATTAGAAAACGTTGACCATTTCCGCTCCCTTGGCAGCCACCTCTCCACAAAAGTCAACATCGACACTGAAATACAACACCGCCTGAGCTCTGCGAGTGCAGCATTTTTCCGTATGAAGCAGAGAGTGTTTGATGACCGGGACATCCGTAGAGAGACCAAGGTGCTTGTTTACAAAGCCATTCCCCTCCCAACCCTGCTCTACGCCTGCGAAACGTGGACTGTCTACAGACGTCACACCAAACTCCTGGAGCGTTTCCATCAGCGTTGCCTCAGGAAAATCCTGCCAATCTCTTGGGAAGACAGGCGGACAAATGTCAGCGTGCTGGAAGAAGCAAAGACCACCAGCACTGAAGCGATGCTCCTACACCATCAACTCATGTTGGTGGGCAGGAAAAGAGATTGAAAGATGGGCTCAAAGCCAACCTTAAAAACTGTGGCAGAGACACTGAGAACTGGGAAGCCCTGGTCCTTGAGTGCTCTAACTGGAGGTCAGCTGTGACCAGCAGTGCTGCGGAGTTCGAAGAGGCACGAACGGAGGGCTTAAGGGAGAAACGTGCCAAGAGGAAGGAGCGTCAAGCCAACCCCGACCGGGACCGCCTTCCGTCTGGAAACCGATGTCCTCACTGCGGGAGAAGATGCGGGTCAAGAATAGGTCTCTTCAGCCACCTAAGAACCCACCCCCAATTCACCAAGGATGGAAGACAATCATCCTCGAGCTACGAGGGATCGCCTAAGTAAATAAGTAAGTAAGTAAGCAACGTGCTGAAACCAAAATTCTCCTTCATCATCATGTTGTCGACCGCACTTTAGGGGATCGGGCCCTTAAGGAGAGACCCGACCCGGTCCTGAGGGAACGGACCTTGGCGAAGCCAAAAGGAGAATATAAGCCGCAATACAACCTGAAGCCTGAAATGAAGAAGGTCCGCCAAAGATGAAGGAAAATCCGCCAAGGAGTTTTTATTGAGCAATTCAGCTGAAAAGGACGCTAATAGCGATCATTCAATCTACTAGCGTAACATATGTTTCAAATAAAGCCATATTTATACAATGTTTCGGTCTGACAGCCCTTTGAATTTCCCGCCCCGCTTCCCCGCCCATCTGATCGCGGATAGGCTGGGAGGTTGAACGAGGCGGGCTTTCGTTTCCCGCCTTGCCCTGCTGGCCCAATGGAGAGCCGTTTTTTGTCCCCACTCGGGCCAATCAGAGAGGAGGAGGCGGGAGCTATTGAAACAATGAGGTGGCAGGACAGGAAATATCAGATTAATTCTGGCCCAGCCGATTTCTAAAGGAATTAATGGCACCCATCAAGGATGTCCGGGGTCCTGTCACGTTCACAGATTTTAGATATGTCTTGGGGTGTCAGACGGGAAGTGGTGATGGGTGGTGATGAGCCGTCATTGACGGGCCCCACAGGGTGCCTTCCAGCGGCGTCCTGGCCTGGGATATGACAATGTTTGCCTTGGGGGCGAGTCACCTTTAGGAATCTGGTGCTCAAGCCCTATATTGTCCATGCGATCGGAATGAGATTGGATTAAACTGTGGCAGATTATCCTTTTGTTTTTGGGAAGGGAGGTCTGGGTCATAGGGCTAGAGTTCACGTTGGGGTCATAATATTTCCCATTTGATTTCATGATTTGACAATTATATGGGATAGAACGAAAAATAAAATAAAGTTGGAACATAAACCCTGCTGGGAAGAATACATATTTTCCGGGGATCCCAAAGAGTACAAATACATATAGGCAGGTAGATAGATTTCAAGGAAATAAAGGAGAATCCATAAAGGTGGGTGACATTGCATAAAGGGGAATCATGAATGATATAAACAATAGAAAACATTTGATACAACATCTGGGGAGAAGTGGAGTTCTGGCAGCATGATTTTACAATTCATGAAGTTGTTATCTCTTGCCTCAGAATGCAGGGATAATCCACAGTAAACTCCAGTAAAAAGTCTCAATCACCTTCTACTATAAATATATGGAATATAGAACATAAAGTCTTGATTTTTGAACTATCTTTTACAAAGTCCTGGAGGGGAGGTCACCTCGATCACAATCAGACAGAACCACAACACAGTGGCAGTGGGGTCGGGGTGGTTGCAGGGCCCTCGGAATGGCCTAGGGGATCATAATCATAAATCCTTGCTTGTTTATTTTGCTATTGCTGTTCTATTCTGTTCTGTTCTGTTCTGTTTTTTCTCATTACTTTCTAAAAAGGGGAAATGCACCTCCTTGGAAGTCAGGTTTTGCTGAGAGGGTAGTTTGAGTTTAGCATAACAAATAGAGTAAATACTTGGGTGTGTTTTTCCGAAGAAAATGTGGTGGGTCAAAGCCAAGAAGAAGAAAAAAACAATTGGCCAGAAAAGGGGAATGGTCTGCTTGCTGGAAAGTGGAGTCCGCAGGTCTTTAAAAGGCATCGCTCCCAAAGAGATAGGTATCGTTTTGGACATCCTGTGAGCCTTCCATTTCTAGCAGCGCATCTCCTATTTTCCTCTGGTAAGTATTTCATCTTTGGCATTAAGCATTGGGTCTCTCTTTATCTTTCAGTCTTGCTTGCTCTTTAAAGGTCTCTATTCTAAACTAGCATACCTGAATTGGAGGAACCTATGCATCAAGGAATGAATTTATCATCCCAACTTGAGGTGGTTGGTCAAGAAATCACTAGGAAAGGAGTTATTTATTTTGCATTTTATTGATGTATTCATCTCTTCTGTCCACCCCTAGCTTAAAGGCAAGAAGTTTGGATTCCTCATTCTCCAAGAACATCCATCAACATCTCTGTCTCAAGGTGAGTTTCCAAGTCTCTTTGATCACTTGGCCATCTGTTAGTAGGGCTTGGATTGTGTCTTCCTGCACCAAAGAAGCAAGTTGGAATGGGTGTTCTCAGAATCATAGAATCATAGAGTTGGAAGAGACCTTATGGGCCATCCAGTCCAACCCTATTCTGCCAAGAAGCAAGACATATTTTGGGATCTTTATGGGATTCCATGATTCTATGACACCCAAAACCAAGAAAACCCCTGCCTAGAAGGGGGTCCAGGAGTTCATTGGGCTTGAAAGCAATTGGACTTGCATGGCTGGGTTCAAGATTCCAGGAAATGTGCATCAGGGGAAGTTATGTTCAAGGCCTTAGGGATGTTCTAGTGTTTCTCCTCTCTAGAAAAAGGGAGTCCAGAAGTTCATTGCAAGAGTCTGGGGAAGTCATGTCCAAAGCCTTGGGGGTGTCCTGGTGTCTTTCCTCTCAAAAGGCTTGTCAAGGGGAATGATCTAAAACTGACGCTTATGGGTAGAATCTCAGTAAATAAGACGAATGTGTCTCCCAAAAGGGTTAACAGGGTTCAACTTGGGAATAATGGAGAACCGTATGCAGATGGAGAAATGCAGCACAGAATAGGTAAAAAGGAAGTACAAGACTATCTAGCTCAGGGGTCCTCAAACCTTTTAAGTGGAGGGCCGATTCATGGTCCCTCAGACTGTTGGGGAGCTGGACTAGGATGAAATAGTCCAAAATTAGGAATGTTGTTGTTGTGTGCCTTCAAGTCGTTTCAGACTTAGGTCGACCCTAAGTCTAAAGTTTAGGACAAAGGCCAGGTCAATGACCTTGGAGGACCTTAGTTTGGGGACCCCTGATCTAGACGATCGCATAAAACCATCTAGATGGTCTCATAAACAAAGGAAACAACGGATTATGAATTGGAAGAAGAAGGAAGGTCCAGAAACAGATTTCGACCAAATTTTAAAATGGAAATTAGAAAAGGAAAAAGGCCTGATGGGTTTTATTTATGAGAAATTAATTGAAAAACAATATAAATTGAAACAAACATTGGCTGAGATATGGAAAGAGGATTTGAATATTAATGACTCTGACAATGAACACTGGATCAATTCAATTAAAAAAATCAAGCAGATAAGGATTAGAGAAACCCAATGGAAAATACTGACTAAATGGTACAGAACCCCAATCCAATTAGCTTATATAAATAAAACAACCAAAAAATTGTGTTGGCACGGATGTGGGAAAACTGGTTCTTATATTCATATGTGGTGGGAATGTGATAAAGTACAAAAATTTTATAACAAGGTAAAGAAGGAAACTGAAGATTTAACAGGACATAAATTGATTTTGAAAAATAAAGAATTCTTCACCCAGAAATTAGATAAGAACAAAATCACTAAGGACTGGGGGGAAATTATAAAATACATGATAGTTGCCGCCCAAGCAACAGTTGCCTTGGGTTGGAAAGAGCAAACAAAGTGGGAAGTTAAAAAATGGTATGAATACCTGGCTGATTTTATGCTTAGGATTACATCCTTGAAAGGAGAACTAAATATATATCAGGCCGAATCAAAAAGAATTGGGATCTGAAATGGGGAAGATTGATAGATAAAGTCAAAGGACAAAGACAATATAAAGAATTGAATCATTCTCTACTTACAGTTGATCAATTAAAATAATATCTGAATGAAAGAAAGTACTGTTCCCAGAGGGTGGGGGGTGGGGGTGAAAAACTACTTGGCATAAATGGGAGATAAAAGTGGAATTAGCAAGTGTAATGTTACCGAGAATATGTGATTGGATGTGTATGTTGATGGATTTTGTTGTTGTTCCACTGGTATTTACAATAAAAACATATTTTTTTAAAAAAAAGATGGTCTCATAAGACCATAGGTGAGGAAAGGGACCCTCAAAGGCCATCTAGATGATCTCATCAGGCCATCAGAAGACCATAGATAAGGAAAGGGGCCCTCAAAGGCCATCTAGATGGTTTCATAAGACCATAAGTAAAGAAAGGGGCCCCCAAAGGCCATCTAGACAATCTCATGGTCTCACAGCACCATAGGTAAAGAAAATGACCTCCAAAAGCCATCTAGATGGTCTCATAAGGCCATAGCTAAGCAAAGAGACCCTCAAAGACCATCTAGAAAATCTCATAAAGCCATAGCTAAGCAAAGAGACCTTCAAAGATCATCTAGATGATCTCATAAGACCATAGGTAAGCAAAGAGACCTCCAAAGATCAACCCTAAGTCTAAAGTTTAGGACAGGGGCCAGGTCAATGACCTTGGAGGGACACATCTGGCCCACGGGCCTTAGTTTGGGGACCCCTGATCTAGCTAATCAAAATGAATTCAAATCTCTGGCCAAAAGTATTACATCCATCCAGAAAGAAATCTGGCAGATGTCATTTCAGAACTCATAGCAACCCAATGGTGACCATCATTGATTCCTGGAGAACAGGAGAAGTCCCAGCAGACTGCAGGGAGGCCAATGTTGCCCCCATTTTCAAAAAAAAAAGGGGGGGGGCAGCCTGACATCAGTCTCAGAAAAAAGTCTAGAGCAGAACAGTCAGCACATAGAAAGCGGCACAGCTATTTCTGAGGAGTGCTGGACACTAGTATTGGTTGTATTTTCCTCTGTGGCAAAGGATTGGACTGGGTGGTCCTTGTGGTCTCCTCTAACTATATGATTCTGTTACCAAAGATATTCTTTCCATTCATTCATTACCACTGCGATTCAATAATCACCAATGATAGTAAATGGCTTTCCATTGCCAGAATGGCATAGGGGCTTGTCACTTTTTATCTGACAAGGGAAGAGACCCAGAATTAGATTCAAGATACTACCGAGATTGAGAAAAGAAGGGTTGTGGGTCTCTCCAGTCTGATATCCATGAAGTGGGATGATCTCCTACAAAGACCATGCTGCTCTGCTTCCTGAGGCTCCTGTTGAGCTCTGTATCCCCTTCCCCTGCGCTGCCATTGGGCCCCGATCCTGACACACGCTTACGGCTACTCTGCTCCCCTTTGGCAGGATGTTTGCCACCTGGATTGGACTTCTGGGCCTGGCTCTGCTCACCGGCCATGGGGAGGGCCAAAGCTGCTTTCCAAATTGGCCATCAGAAGGTAAGAAAGCGAGAAAGGTGGGATAATGAGAAACGGGGGTGGCATTTCCATGGGTTATTTTACCCTCAATTCCAGGGTACATCTTCCACCCTCCAAAGGCATCCTTACTACCTACCAGAGAGCTGGATAACATTGAGCCAGTGTAATCCCACTCACAGAGTTGCTGGACACCTCTATTGGCTTTCAAGGGCAGACCATTTTAACAGGTTCTCCACCTGTGCAGGGGCAGGTTGTAGCTGTGTTACTATCCCTGACCAGAAAATGATCTATCCATGATAACTTGGAGCTATTGGTCACCTGGATATGTAAACTAGGATAGACTGGGGATTCTGTGAGTGTACCGTCCACCCCGCTGATCTACAGCCTTTCTGGCCAAACTCACGGAACTGTATTGTTGCAGTCACCCAAGCTTTTGTTTCTGGGTGACTTCAACATGCCACTGGAGGCCAGTTTGTCAGGTGCAGCTCTGGAATTCATGGGATCCATGACAAACATGAGTCTATCCCAATTGGTTTCTGGACTCTGCATCCAGTAGGTCACAGTCTTCGTGAAGTTTTCAGCTTGGAACATACGGATCTGTGGGCAGAGGTGATCAATAGCTCAGAGTTATCATGGACAGATCACTTTCTGGCCTGGGCTAGTAGCACAGCTACAACCCGCCCCTGCACAGATGGAGAACCTGTTAAAATGGGCTGTCCTTAAAGGCTGTCCTTAAAGGCCCAGCAACTCTGTGAGTGGGATTACACTGGCTCAGCTTCAATTGACAAGCATTGTTGATGTGGGCAAGCTACTGGGGCAAGCAAGGAAGATAACCTGCTTTCTTGTGTTGAAGTCTTTCATGACTGGGATCACAGGGTTGTTTATGTTTACCAGGCTGTCTGGCCATGTTCCAGAAGTATTCTCTGCTGACATTTCGTCCATATCTATGGCAAGTATCCTCAGAGGTTGTGAGGTATGAAGAAACTAAGCAAGGAAGGTTTATATATCTGTGGCAGTTCCTGGGTGGGGGGAAGAACTCTTGTCTGTTGGAGGCCAGTGTGAATGTTGTAATTAATCACCTTAGTTAGCATTAAATGGCCTTTCCAGGCTCACATCCTGGCCTGGGGTAATCTTTTGTTCAGAGTCGTTAGCTGCCCCTGATTGATTCCTGTCTGGAATTCTTCTGTTTTCAGAGTGCTGCTCCTTATTTACTGTTCTGATTTTGAAGTTTTTTAATACTGGTAGCCAGATTTTGTTCATGTTCATGGTTTCCTCCTTTCTGTTGAAGTTGTCCACATGCTTCTTGTGGATTTCAGTGGCTTCTCTGTCTAGTCTGACATGATCTTTGTTGGAGTGGTCCAACATTTCTGTGTTCTCAAATAATATCCTGTGTCCAGGTTGGTTCCTCAGGGGCTCTGCTCTAGCTGATTTCTCTGGTTGGGTGAGTCTACAGTGCCTGCTTTCTTGATCTCTTTCTCTCTTGGCTGGTTGTCAAGGGAGGAGATCTAGCTAGATATCAAATACAATAAATTATCAGTGCATCTCTTAGCGAAGGGAACTTTCCATCATGTTTAAAGGAAGGAGTAGTTAGACCACTGCTGAAAAAGCCCTTGGACTTTAAGAACTACTGACCCACTGGGATATCTTGGATGACATGCACTTTTGTGACCCATTTCAAACCAGTTTCCAAGCAGCATATGGAGTTGAGGCTGCTCTGGTCGCCTTCATGGATGGTTTGAGTCCTGCAACTGACAAGGAGTGTGTATCCTTGTTGGCGTAGACCAGGCCTGGGCAAACTTTGGCCCTCCAGGTGTTTTGGACTTTAACTCCCACAACTTCTAACAGCCTCAGGCCCCGTTTTATCTTTAATTTTGTCTTGAATTTCACTTATTTGATGTCTCTTTTCCAATTCACAATTTTTGGGGAAAAATGCCTCTCAGATAGATCTTCATTGTGCCCCAAATAGTTCTTAGTCACATTTCTGGAGACAGATGAGTTTTTAAAAAGTCACTAATCCTGTCTTTGCATTTTTTTTTCTACAACGTTTTCTTGTTTTCATAGATTGTCATTCAGTCTTCATGTAAATTTTCTTGGGGTTAATTTATTTCCACAGAGGTCTTTCTCTTCTCTTTTATTTTCTCTTCCTGATTTTCCTCAGGTAGACAACATATTGGACATTGTGTCTATTGATTTAAATTTGTTGCCATTTAAGTTTAGTTTGAATATTTTTTTTCTTTTGTTTTACCTTTTTTTCTGTTGTTTGTTTATTTAAACCAGTGGTTCCCAACTATTTTTTGACCAGGGACCCCTTGACCAGGGGCCCCTTTCCAACATTAAGGGTTACGAATCAGTTTTTGGTCAACTTTACATTCAGTTTGGTTATTTGGGATGTGGATTCAGAAAATGGCATTGGATAGAGCTCATCAGCTCTAGGTTCCCATACAGACCATATATATCCGTGTCAGGAGCGACTTGGAAAATGGCCTCTGGTGAGAGAGAATTGGCTGTCTGCAAGGACATTGCCCAAGAGACGTTACCCGGATGTTTTGATGTTTTTACCATCCTTGTGGGAGGCTTCTCTCATGTCTCCGCATGGAGCTGGAGCTGACAGAGGGAGCTCATCCGCGCTCTTCCCAGGTTGAATTCGAACCTGGCAGCCTTCGGGTCAGCAACCCACAAGTCACAAGGCTTTAACCCACTGCGCCACCAGGGGCTCACAGACCCTATGCCACATAGTAGTCGCCATCTGTTCACCCACAGAAAACCATATTTCATAATCTAGAGCTGAGGTGGTCGATCCAATGGAATTTTCTGTATCAGCACCCCAAATAACCCCCGGAACAGGCCTGAAAATGAAGAGACCAAGGCTTCCAGGTGCCACATGGAAGGGCTCTGCTCAGGGGGAGGGAGGGAGGAGGAGAAGCAGCAGTCAGGAGGCTTGTTGTCATGCCTTTCCTGGGTAGTCAGCCTCTCCCCTCCCAACATCCCTGTTGCCTTGGCACTATAAGAGGGTTCAGCAAGACCAGTCACTCTCATTGCAATGGTGTAGTAATGGTGAGATGATGGACCATGTTTTATTTCAAGAGGCGCCTCAACTGAGCCCCCCAGAGGATGGCGCCTTAAGCAACCGCCTAGTTCGCCTAATGGTTGAACCGCCCGTGGTGGTCCACAAACCACAGGTTGGGAACCACTGTTCTACAGTGTAGATTCATCCCTTGTGTCTCCCCAGTCCCCAACCCCAAAGACAGCGGGAGCCCTGGTGGTACGTGGATCGGAGGACGAGTACGCCGTATGGTTTGTCATCGTGAAGAGCTACAATTTGAGAACCCGTGGGATTGAGGTCCGCGTGGGAAACGCCATGGCGGCAGACAGCAAAAACAACACATCGTGATATTTTGGTGCTAAATTCATAAATACAGTAATTACTATATAGCATTACTGTGTACTGAACTACTTTTTCTGACAAATTTGTTGTCTAACATGATGTTTTGGTGCTTAATTTGTAAAATCATAACTTAATTTGATGTTTAATAGGGTTATCCTTAATTCCTCATTATCCAACATATTCGCTTATCCAACGTTCTGCCGGCCCGTTTATGTTGGATAAGTGAGACTCTACTGTACTGTATTTACAAATTTACCACTAAAATATCACAATGAATTTAAAACACTGACTACAAAAGCATTGATTATGAAAAGGCAGACTGCGTTGGATAATCCAGAACATTGTATAAGCGAATGTTGGATAAGTTAGATTTTTCTTTAATATGAAATAATTACTGGGACAGAATAATGCAGAACAATATAATCTCTAAAACCAGGACAGTAAATAAACAGGGGAATTCCAGACAGGAAACAATCAGGGCCAGCTAACACCTCCCAACAAAGTATTCCCATCATCAAAGTCTGGAAAATCCTCTGTTTTCTCAGGGCCACAGACAGTAGAAGCACATAAAATATTGCAAACAACACCACTCTGAAAACAAGGGAATTCCAGACAGGAAACAATCAGGGCCAGCTAACACCTCCCAACAAAAAATTCACTCAGGGAGGAAACAGCCAGGCTTTAAAGCATTACATCCTAATCATTTTTCCTAATTGCAGCATTCATACTTGCCTCCAACAGACAAAAGAAAAACCAATCAGAAATATTGTATATTCACAACCTTTAGGAAATAATATCCCCTGATGGCGCAGCGTGTTAAAGCACTGAGCTGCTGAACTTCTGGACTGAAAGGCGACAGGTTTGAATTGGGGGAGTGGAGAGAGCCCCCACTGTTAGCTCCAGCTTCTGCCAACCCAGAAGTTCGAAAACATGCAAATGTGAGTGCATCAATAGGTACTGCTCCGGCGGGAAGGTAACGCCGCTCCATGTAGTCATCCCACATGACCTTGGAGGAGTCTATGGACAACGCCGGCTCTTCGGCTTAGAAATGGAGATGAGCACCAACCCCCAGAGTAAGACACGACTGGACTTAATGTCTGGGGAAAACCTTGACCCTTGACCTTAACTACCACCAATTCCTCAATACTTTATTTCCCAGACCACCAGACTTCGCCACAGCAACGCGTGGCCGGGCACAGCTAGTTTATATATATAGATAAGTGGGGAAGGGTCTTTTGGGGACTGTCTCTCCCAGAATGTTTGCTGGATGTGGGATTCTGGGAGTAGCAATCCAACATGATGTCTCCCCAAATCCCAGAAGGACTGGCAAGGTATCCCAAATGTTTGGGCTCCTTTTTGGAGGACACAACTGTGAAAACTTTTTTTTGCGTCTTTTTTTTTGAAAATTCATTTTTATTGAATATAAGGAGATGATTATAGAATAAAATAGAAATATTTTCTTCTCTCTTTACAATAAAAGTGGGGGAACATATACGTTTAAGAAAAGTAGGAATAAAGAGATAGCAGGAAGATATCTAAGATAAAAAAGAAAAAGAAAAGAAAAAAGAGGAAAAAATAAAAATTCGGGGAAAATTTGTTGACCTCTCATCTCTTCCATCAAAGTTTTAAATGTCCATATACAGTAGAGTCTCACTTATCCAACACTCGCTTATCCAACATTCTGGATTATCCAGCGCATTTTTGTAGACAATGTTTTCAATACATCATGATATTTTGGTGCTAAATTCGTAAATACAGTAATTATTACATAGCATTACTGTGTATTGAACTACTTTTTCTGTCAAATTTGTTGTATAACATGATGTTTTGGTGCTTAATTTGTAAAATCATAACCTATTTTGATGTTTAATAGGCTCTTCCTTAATCCCTCCTTATTATCCAACATATTCACTTATCCAACGTTCTGCCGGCCCGTTTATGTTGGATAAGTGAGACTCTACTGTATTATGACTGTATATTCGTTTTTTAGTACTCAACCACCCGTTTGTTCATGTTCTCTTTATAATTGGGCTTCTGTTTCCAATCTTTCTTGTATCAAATATTCTTTCAAAAGTGTCCAGTCTGCTGTTTCCTTTGATATACCTTGATTTCTTGTAAGATATTGTGTTAAGTTATCCATGTTCATGATATCTACTATTTTAAGTATCCAATCTTCTATTTGGGGAGTTTCTCTCAGTTTCCAGTTTTTGGCATAGACTAATCTTGCTGCTGTCACCAAGTAATTGTGTAATATATATTTGATTAGATCCATTTCAAAGTCTGTCATTCCTAAAAGGAAATATTCTGGTTCCATTTGAATTATTATTTTTAATTTTTCTTGGATTTTTTGATGATTTTTTTCTCAATAATTGTTTGCTATTTTACAAGTCCACCACATGTGAAAAAATGACTCCTCGTGGGATTCACATTTCCAACACTTGTTCTCTAAATTTTTGTAATATCTTTCCAATTTTTGTGGGGTAATATACTGTTCATGTGGGATTTGTGTATTGATAGTGTTTAAATGCAATTTGTGCCATGCTTGTATTGCAACTGATTGCATCATCCAGAATGTACTATAGTCTGGAAAGAGTTAATTGCCAAGAAGCAATGATGACCTTGATATGTGGCTGGAACTAGGGAGTATCCAGACACAAGTGTCTGTGCAAATTGATTGCATTAGTTCAGTTCTGAGTTCAGTCAAGTTCTGTCTGCCTAGAGTTTGAGTCCTGTGGTCATCTGTCGTCTGTTTGTGTTGATTCAGTAAAACTTTGTAAATAGTTTTACCAACGTCTCTGAGTGTCTCTTCGTTCTGCGTTCCACTGATTCCATCCAACTACTACTGCGCTGCAAATACTCTGACATATACCAACTGTACATCATTTTGTACCAATTGTCTTTTATTTCATACGCATAAGTGTACTTCAGTCTCTTATTCCAATTTGTTTCCCAGTCTTCCATTCTGATCGGATGGCCTACATTGGAAGCCCATTTTATCATGCAGTCTTTTACAATTTCAGTTTCTGTTGACCAATCCAATAATGCCTTATATATTTTTGTATTTTTTTCTTTCTTTTCAGGTTGAATTATCTTGTCCCATGTAGATTCTTTTTCCATAAACCCTACTAGCTTATCTTTATTAAAGTATTCTTTAAGTTGTCTGTGTTGGAACCAGGATACACCCTTAAAGGTTTTGTTTATTTCTTCTTGGTCTTTAAGGTATAATTACCATTTAGTTTTTACAAAATCTATATATCTATATATATAAAAGGGTAATGAAATTTCGGCCTAGGACAAAACAACAAAACCACACATCCCAGAAACACTAAACTTGGCTGCACAACCCCTCATCCATGCCTCTAAATTCATACAACAAAAAGCTCCAGCTACTCCAGAAAACGGCCAGGCTTTGAGACTGCAAGGCTATTCACTGCTATTCCACCTGGCCAACAAAGGATTCCCTTAAGCCACAGCAATGCGTGGCCAGGCAAAGCTAGTATGTATATGTGTGTGTGTGTGTGTGTGTGTGTGTGTGTGTGTGTGTGTATATATATATATATATATATATATATATATATATATATAATGTAATGTTCGTTTTACTATGGAGTAAACAACAAAACCACTGAACCCAATCACACCAAATTTGGCCACAAAAGACATAGTCATCCAAAATATGACTTTCAATCAAAAAACCTAGAAAAATAGTCCAAATTACAGATGACAAGGAAGAGCCTTTCTCCCCCTAACTGCCAGTCAGAAAGGTAGGCTCTGCTGCCTTTAGCCCCCCCCCCCCAACTGCCTTTAGGCCCCGCCCCCTTCGTATCCTAGCAACTCCCTCAGTCAAGATGGCACCCAGGGCAGAGGCAGAGTGCACTGAGGCCTGATCTACACTGCCTATAAAATACAGATTATCTGATTTGAACTGGATTATATGGCAGTGTAGACTCAAGGCCCTTCCACACAGCTATATTACCCAGAATGCCAAGGCAGATACAATCCACAGTATCTGCTTTGAACTGGATTATCTGCCTTGGCATTCTGGGTAATATAGCTGTGTGGCAGGGCCTTGAGTCTACACTGCCATATAATCCAGTTCAGTGTGGGTTTTATACAGCTGTGTAGAAGGGGCCTCATATAATCCAGTTCTAAGCAGATAATATAAGATTATAAATATAATATGTAATAATTACTGTGGAATAATAATAAAAGGTAAAGGTTTTCCCCTGACGTTAAGTCCAGTCGTGTCCGACTCTGGGTGTTGGTGCTCATCTCCATTTCCAAGCCCAAGAGCCGGCGTTGTCCATAGACATCTCCAGGTCATGTGGCCACTGGCATGACTGCATGGAGCGCCGTTACCTTCCCGCCGGAGCAGTATCTATTGATCTACTGACATTTGCATGTTTTCAAACTGCTAGGTTGGCAGGAGCTGGGGCTAACAGTGGGCGCTCACTCCGCTCCCAGGATTTGAACCTGGGACCTTTTGATCCGCAAGTTCAACAGCTCAGCGGTTTAATAATTCAGAACAATATAATCTCTAAAACCAGGACAGTAAATAAAGAGCAACACTCTGAAAGCAGGGAAATTGGGAATTCCACAAAGGAAACAATCAGGGCCAGCTAACACCTCCCAACAAAGGATTCCTCCAGGCAGGACGCAGCCAGGCTTTGAAGCTGCAAGGCCATTAAATGCTAATCAAGGTGACTAATTGCAGCATTCACACCTGCCACACCGAGACTATTAATAGCTATTCAAACTGGCCAACCAAGGATCCTGCAAGGTAGAAAGCGGCCAGGCTTGCAAGCAGCAAGGCTATTCAGTGCTATTCAACCTGGCCAACCAAAATTTCCCCTAGGTGGAAAACTCCCAGGCTTTGAAGCCACGAGGCTACTCCATCCCATTCAACCTGGCCTAGCAAGGATGCCCCATGTAGAAAGCAGTCAGGCTTTGAAGCTGCAAGACTATTCAGTGCAATTCAGTCTGGCCAAACAAGGATTCCCCTACTAAGGAAGGAGCCAGGCTTCAAAGCGGCTCTTGGATTGAGGGTGCTACTCCAGCTACTCCAGAAAACAGCCAGGCTTTGAGGCTGCAAGGCTATTCACTGCTATTCCACCTGGCCAACAAAGGATTCCCATAAGCCAGAGCAATGCGTGGAAGGGCACAGCTAGGTTCTTTACAAGTTGAGCAGGATGAGTCTGACCTTCACCCTGGCTCAGCCTTACTCAACTGCCCCTGGGACCAGAGGCGGTCCATCAGCGAGGCCAATTAGGCCGTCGCCTATAGCGCATTGTTCTCTGGGGCGCCGTGGAGGCGTCCTGAAGTGGCGGCGGCGGCGGCAGCCCAAAAAGCGATCCCCACGCTGCTTTTCTGCTTTGCAGAGTGGAGATCGCCTTCCTGACGAGAAGGAAGGCGATTCCCACTTCGCCAAGCAAAGAAATGCGACTTTTCTGGTTGGCGAAGTGGAGATGGGCTCCCTTCTGGGCAGAAGGGAGCAGATCCCCACTTTGCCAGGCAGAGAAACCCCGCTTTTCTGCAGAGCCCACCCTTCTGAAGCCCACCTCGGCCCTTCGGGTGGGCTGGGCGGGCCTTCCGGAGACCGCGCTGGGCCTTCTGGAGCCCGAATCAGCCTTTCCAGTGGGCATGGTGGGCCTTTTGAAGCCCGCATTGGGCCTTTTGGTGGGCCAGGCGGGCCTTTCGGAGCCCATGTCGGGCACTTCGGAGCCCACTGCCGTCTGTTGGAAGCAAGGCAAGTGGGGTTTATTTGTTTGTGGAATAATGTCCAGGGTGGGAAAAAGAACTCTTGTCTGTTGGGAGGCAGGTGTGGATGTTGTAATTACTCACCTTGATTAGCATGTAATGGCCCTGTGGCTTCAAGGCCTGGCTTCCTCTTGCCTGGGAGAATCTTTTTTTGGGAGGTGTTAGCTCTCCCTGATTGCTTCCTGTCTGGATTTCCCCTGAGTTTTGTTCTTTATTTAGGCTTTTCCTTAATCCCTCCTTATTATCCAACATTTTCACTTATCCAACGCTTTTATTTTGGTTTATTACCGCGTTTTCCCGAAAATAAGACAGTGTCTTATATTAATTTTTGCTCCCAAAGATGTGCTAGGTCTTATTTTCAGGGGATGTCTTATTTTTCCATGAAGAAGAATTCACATTTATTGTTGAACAAAAAAAATGAACATTTATTATATACTGTACAGTAGTTGTCATCACAAACCAGCATAACCAGACAAACTGAATCCTATCAAGAATTCTTGTTACTACCACTATTTCCATGTACAATAATCTATGGTATTTACATTTACCAATCCTGCATGCTCTGGTGTTCTGTTTGGAAGGCATGCTTCCAAACAAAAACTTTGCTAGGTCTTACTTTCGGGGGAGGCCTTATATTTAGCAATTCAGCAAAATCTCGACTAGGTCTTATTTTCCGGGGATGTCTTATTTTTGGGAAAACAGGGTATTGGTTTTTTTTTGGGGGGGGGGGGGGGCGGACACCAAAATCTCTGTTCGCCTCTACTTGAAAATTACCTTGGACCTCCTCTGCCTGGGACTGACCCGTCTTTCCTCTCTCTCTCTGCAGCTGTGAGACCATGAGAGACACCAGTCCGGGGTCCTTGAATGTTGTCGACTGCCGTGAGTTCAAGGGCCGTTATGTGAATTTCCACATCCCTGGTCGGAGGCATTCCCTGAAGCTGTGTGAAGTGGAGGTCTATGGGGAGAAAGTGTAGGACATGTGCCGCTGTCCAGCAACCTCATGCTTCGGGGATTTAGAACTCACCAATAAACATCCTTTCTAGAGCAAGAGCAGTTTTTCTCTCTGGTTTATTTGCTGTCTTCCTGCAACCAAGGAGGTGTTTGTGCTTAGCGGTCTTTTGCAAGGAACAAATCCTGGTAATCCACTGCAAAGGGAAAGGGATTCCAGGGTTGTTGTGTGTTTTCTGGGCTGTCTGGCCATGTACCAGAAGTATTCTCTCCTGACGTTTCACCCACATCTATGGCAGGCATCCTCAGAGGTTGTGAGGTATGGAGAAACTAAGCAAGGAAGGTTTATATATATCTTTGGAAAGTCCGGGGTGAGAGAAGAACTCTTTGTCAGTTGGAGGCCAGTGTGAATGTAATTAATCACCTCAATTAGCATTAAATGGCCTTCCCAGCCTCACATCCTGGCCTGGGGGAATCCTTTGTTCAGAGTCATTAGCTGTCCCTGATTGACTCATGTCTGGGATTCTTCTGTTTTCAGAGTGCTGCTCCTTATTTACTGTTCTGATTTTGAGTTTTTTAATACTGGGAGCCAGATTTTGTTCATTATCATGATTTCCTCCTTTCTGTTGAAGTTGTCCACATGCGTGTGGATTTCAGCAGCTTCTCTGTGTTGCCTGACACAGTGGTTGTGAAAGTGGTTGAGCATTTTTGTGTTCTCAAATAATATGCTGTGTCCAGGTTGGTTCATCAAGGGCTCTATTATGGCTGCTTTCTCTGGTTGAGTTAGCCTGCAGTGCCTGCTTGATTAATTACAACATTCACACTGGCCTCCAGTGGATCTGTCAGATACATCATCATCATCATCATCATTTAATTACTTATTAATCGCCCTCCATCCACGATGCTCTAGGCCAGGGGTCCCCAAACTAAGGCCCGGGGGCCGGATGCGGCCCTCCGAGGTCATTTACCTGGCCCCCGCCCTCAGTTTTATAATATAATATATTGTATATACATATAATATTGATAATCTATATATATAAAAGAGTGATGGCATCAGGGCAGCGGACAAAACAACAAAACTACAGGCCCCCCAACCTCGAAATTTGACAACACAACCCATCATTCATGGCTCTAGGTTGATACAACAAAAAGAAAAGAAAAATAAAGTCCTAATTACAGGGAGAGGAATAATAGTTTTTATCCAATTGCTGCCAGTTTGAAGGCTAAGCTCTACCCACTTGGTCTCCTAGCAACCTACTCAGCCCAGGGGACAGTCACAGTTAGGCCTCACTTAGGCCTCTTCCACAGATTATCAGATTTTAACTTGATTATATGGCAGTGTGGACTCAAGGCCCTTCCACACAGCTATATAACCCATTTAGAATCTTATATTATCTGCTTTTAACTGGATTATCTTGACTCCACACTGCCATATAATCCACTTCAGTGTGCATACTAAACATAAAGACAACCATACAACAGACATTCAATACCACCACAACCTCAACAATTCCTCACCAACACCACCAGACTACGCCACAGCAACGCGTGGCCGGGCACAGCTAGTAATATTATAATGTAATACAATATAATACTAATAATAATACCGTATAATAATATTAATTATATATTCTATATTACATATAATATTACTAATAATATTACAGTATAGTGGTATAGTTCAATAATGTAATATATAATGCTAATATGGTGCTATGCTAATAATATAATATATTGTATGTACATATAATTTGTAAGCCACTCTGAGTCCCCTTTGGGGTGAGAAGGGTGTGATACAAATGTAGTAAATAAATGCAGTAAATAAATAAATACATTTTAGACTTAGGCTCGCCCAAAGTCTGAAATGACTTGAAGGCACACAACAACAACAACAACAACAACAACAACAACAACAACAACAACAACCCTAATTAACTTGACTATCTCATTGGCCAGAAGCAGGAGCACACTTCCCATTGAAATCCCAATAAATGTATGTTGGTTAAAATTATTTTTATTTTTAAATATTGTATTGTTCTTTCATTGTTGTTGTTGTTGTTGTTGTTATATTTACACTACAAATAAGACATGTGCAGTGTGCATCGGAATTTGTTTTTATTTTTTTTTCAAATGATAATCTGGCCCCTCAACAGTCTGAAGGATTGTGGACTGGCCCTCGGCTTAAAAAGTTTGAGGACTCCTGCTCTAGGCAATTTACAAGATAAAATTGTAAAGAATAAAAATACATACATACAAATATTGATAAAATTAACATAGATTAAAAGCTCTAGTACATGGGCACTGAATTGGGCGATTGTACCTCAGAGATGCCTGGATCACTCAGGACTTCACGTGCCAAATTAATGGCTTGGAGCAGTGCTTCTGCTGTGAAACCATCCATAGATCACATGGACTCCATGCAGCGATTGAGCTTGTGTTATCTCCACCCAAAGAAGTGCCTGTGGTGACACTGAATTTGGTGACAAGCAAGGAGATTCTGACCCAATAGGAGGAAGGCCCTCTTGGGTATAAGCTCTACCCATGAACATTGCAAACACTATATGAGGGAGAGGGGATTCTGGGAATGGTTGTCTAGAAACAGTGTCCCCCCCCCCCCCCCAAGCTATCTAGTAGGACACCTTTGTTTCCCAAGTGTTGCACCTCAGTGCTGGTTCACCTTACTCTTAACACACACTCCACCACAGCAGACTAAGTTTAGACAGTTTATTGATAAAGGATACCGTGTTTCCCCGAAATTAAGACCTCCCCAAAGAATAAGACCTAGCAGGGGTTTGGGGGGGGTTTGCCAAATATAAGGCCTCCCCTGAAAGTAAGACCTAGCAACTAAGGCTGCAGCAGAGTTCCATTGGGAAGCATGGTTGCAGGGCAGAAGCAGCAGCACTCATTCATACACCGGAGGGAGGGAGGGAGGGAGGGAGAGAAAGTGCTTGCTTTCTGTGCCTCCCTGCCTTGCCTTGCCTTGCCTTGCCTGTCCCCCAGCCGAGACTTGAAAAACCTTCCGTGGCTGCTGCCGTTTCTTCCTTCCTTCCGTCTCCCTCCTGGCCATGCTGCCTTCTTCCCAGAGGCTTCTGATTGGCTCCTGGAGCCAGGGCAAGGGAGGGTGGGAGGGAAGGAAGAGGGCTTTCCACTCGCCCCCAAGGCTTCTGCTCCTTAAAGGTACAGGACGCATTGGGATTCTCCTCTCATCCTTATTCTTATCCTATGCCCTGAAAAATTATTTTATACTATTATTCTATTGCCATATTATTATCATCATATTCTGTTACTATTATTATATCCCATTATTATATTATCCTATTAATATATTTTATATCATTATATTATATTTTTCTATTATTATTATTATATCATTATATTATTATGATATTATTATTCTATTATATTTTCATATTATATTATTATTCTGTTACTAGCTGTGCCCGGCCACGCGTTGCTGTGGCGAAGTATGGTGGTATGGGAAATAAAGTATTGAGGAATTGGTGGTAGTTAAGGTAAAGAGTCCCCTGGGCTGAGTGGGTTGCTAGGAGACCAAGTGAGCGGAGCTTAGCCTTCTAACTGGCAGCAATTGGATAAAAACAATTATTCCTCTCCCTCTAATTAGGACTTTATTTTTCTTTTCTTTTTGCTGTATCAACCTAGAGGCATGGATGAGGGGTTGTGATGTCAATTTTCGAGGTTGTGGGGTGTTTACTTTTGTTGTTTTGTCCACTGCCGTGATGCCATCACTCTTTTATATATATAGATTATTATATTCCATTTTATATTATCCTACTAATATATTTTATATCATTATATTCTATACTATTATTCTATTATATTATCATTTTATTATTTTATTATTATTAGCATATTCTGTTATTATTATTATATTCCATTTTATATTATCCTATTAATATATTTTATATCATTCTATTCCTTTCTATTATTCTATTATATTATCCTATTATTATTATATTATTATGCTATTCTGTTATTATATCCCATTATTATATTATCCTATTAATACCATATTATTATCATATTCTGTTATTATTATATCCTATTATTATATTATCTAATTAAAATATTGTATATCATTATATTATTATTATATTATCATATTATTATTATAGTCTATATATATATAAAAGAGTGATGGCATCACGGCAGCGGACAAAACAACAAAAGTAAACACCCCACAACCTCGAAAATTGACAGCACAACCCCTCATCCATGCCTCTAGGTTGATACAACAAAAAGAAAAGAAAAAAGTCCTAATTAGAGGGAGAGGAATAATTGTTTTTATCCAATTGCTGCCAGTTAGAAGGCTAAGCTCCGCTCACTTGGTCTCCTAGCAACCCACTCAGCCCAGGACCCTTTACCTTAACTACCACCAATTCCTCAATATTTTATTTCCCATACCACCATACTTCGCCACAGCAACGCGTGGCCGGGCACAGCTAGTATATTATATTATTCATCATTCATGACTACATTGAAACTAGAATAGAGAGAAATCAGCGTGGAAACCTTGTGAAACCTAAACTGCAAGAGGTACCATAGATTGTTGCACATGTAAATAATGGTCGTAACAAGAAGTTCTTGATAGGATTCACAGTTTGTCTGGTTATGCTGGTTTGTGATGACAACTACTGTACAGTATATAATAAATGTTCATTTTGTTGTTCAACAATAAATGTGAGCTCTTCTTCATGGAAAAATAAGACATCCCCTGAAAATAAGACCTAGTGCATCTTTGGGAGCAAAAATTAATATAAGACCCTGTCTTATTTTCGGGGAAACAGGGTAGCAGGGTTTGAATAAAAAGCAGTAAAGAAAGCAGTCCTCCAAATGCAAGGGCAGTCAGTAAAAAGCAATATTTCAAATGTCAGGAGAAAATGCTTCTGGAACATGGCTATACAGACTGGAAAACTCACAGCAGCCCAGTTTCTATACAACAAGGTTGTATAGAGGCTGTTAGGAATTGTGGGAGTTGATGTCCACCTGGAGGGCCCAAGTTTGCCCAGGCCTGGTCGAGACTCTAGTGCTAAGATTTAAAAGGGCAGGTACAAAAAATGTAGGTATGTATGTCAGTTTGTAGCACAAGGGCTTTTATAACAGCTTTGTGGATCTGGACCATAATCAGTGCACACACTCTTCATTATCCAACTTAAAATAATTGAGGAGTTTGAACTAAGAGAACCACCTCTTTTGAGCACAGAGAAGAGGGTGAAAAAGGGAGCAAAGTGCAGTGGCCGTTGCAAGGAGAGGTGGCCCTTTGTGATGTGACTGGCCAAAGACGGAATACTGACCATTTCAATATGGAAGATGCATTGCGAGAAATGGGGGCCTTAGGGCGTCCTCCCAGGTGTAAGAGACTGACCTTGTTCATCCAGCGCCGGAGGGGAAGTAAAGGAGAGAATTCCAAGAAAGCGATGAAACAAGCCTTTTATTGTTATCATAGCTATGATAAGGCAAACAAAGAATATATACCTTTGGCTTATCTAAACTTGACTAGTGGAACTAGTGGAACTAGTAGACTAGAAGGAACTAGCGGAAGTTATTTCAGAACCACTGGCAATCATCTTGGAGAGTTCTTGGAGAACGGGAGCCTTATCTAACCTTATCTCCTTTTAGCAAACAGTGAAAGGAAACACCCTAAACCTCAAATATGCCTGCTTATCTACAATGATTACTTTCATGACTTCCTCCTTGCAAATTCTTTTTCTTTTGTATGTTAACCCCTTTCCTGGTTTATTTGCATATTCAAACACTTCTGTTTCACATCCTCCCCCTCCCGTTCTCGTTCCCGTTCTTCACCTAGCAATAGGCAATCCTTCACCTAGCAACAACCAATCCAGTGACATCACGGACAAATGTCAGAGTGCTGGAAGAAGCAAAGACCACCAGCATTAAAATGATGCTCCTTCGCCATCAGCTCCGCTGGACCAAAGACCATGTTGTCCAAATGCCCCAAAATCTCCGTCTCCCAAAGAGTTCCTCTCCTCCCAACTCAAGAACGAAAAAAGGAATGTTGAAAAGAGAATTAAAGATGGGCTTAAACCTAACCTCAAAAACTGTGCCATAGACACAGAGAACTGGGAAGCCTGGAGGTCAGCTGTGACCAAGAGTGCTATGGAATCTGAAGAGGCACAAATGGAAGGTGAAAGAAGGAAGAAGGGGCTGGGCTGTGGCACAGGCTGGTGAGCAGCCTGCTGCAATAAATCACTCTGACCATGAGGTCATGAGTTCAAGGCCAGCCCGTGTCGGGGTGAGCACCCATCAATTAAAAATTTAAAAAAAGCCCCTGCTCGTTGCTGACCTAACAACCCGAAAGATAGTTGCATCTATCAAGTAGGAGATAAGGTACCACTTATAAACAAAAGTGGGGAGGCAAATTTAACTAATTTACGACATTGGAATGAGGAAATGCGGTCACAGTGGATGATGAAGCAGCTGCTCCCCCCTGTGGCCAGAATCGAACATCCCCTCAGGAGAAGGTTAAATTGCCTCTGCGTCTGTCTGTCTGTGTCTCGGTTCTATGTGTATATGGGCATTGAATGTTTGTCCTATATGTATATAATGTGATCTGCCCTGAGTCCCCTTCGGGGTGAGAAAGAAGGGCGGGATATAAATACTGTAAATAAAATAAATAAATAAGAAGGCACATCATGCCAACCTTGACCAGGACCACCTTCTGTCTGGAAACGGATGCCCTCACTGTGGAAGAACATGCAGGTCAAGGATAGGACTCCTTTGATGGGAATTCTTTGGGTCTGGAAATCGTCTTAGAAATTCAGCATATGTTGGATTCAGAACTGAAGGCAGCTTATTATATTTTCTTTCCTTCACTGAGCCAGATCTGCAGTGAAGGAGGGGTTTTTTTTCTTCTCCCGCCCCAAATGGTTCACTCTCTCTTAGTTTTTGTTTACTTCCTTGTGTTTCAAATAAAACCCTGTCCTGGATTTCGGGGAAAAACAAGAATAGGACTCCACAGTCACCTATGTACCCGTTAGTTTTGTTTGTTGCTTAGTAACCTGAAGCCAAAGCTGCATTCCAGAGTTGATGGCACAATTTTAGGGGTTTTGCATGTGATGTGGGAAATGGGAGTATACTTCCTGGAGACATACAGGAAGTGACATAGGCCTTTAGAATTTGGGGTATAAAGGGGGAGACTTTATATTGTTCTCTTCCTCTTTTTGGCTCTTTTGCCTCTTCCTGCTTCTTGATCCTGCCATGCCATGCTGATGTTACTTCTTTGTTAAGAGATATGTAGTATCCTGAACTGTATTCTTTTGGAACTAAGATGTTTTTACCTGTATGACCATCAGCATACAAGATTGTGAGTAAACATATTTTTACTATTTTACTTTTGATGTCTCTGATGCTTATTTCATGCACATGACTCTTTTAAAAGGAAAGGAAGGCTGGCTATTTTTTCTTTTTCTCACCTCTGCTCACATAAACCCCTAGACTTCTGTATTTTTGTTACTCTGCACCAATATCTAACCACATTAGTATCATAATCCTAACAGGTTGTGTCAAGAGTCAGACGCCAGTTAACAAACAAAACAGAGTTTATTCAGAAGATAAGCCAAAAGTAACATAAACACAGAGAGTATCCTTGAAACACTTCACTTATCAGTGTTTCAAGAGTAGTTCGGACAAAAATATAACTCAAAAACAAGCCAAGCTTTTTTTCCACGCTGGCATTCAATAAAAACTAAAAGACGCTTCAGCTCAGCTTTAGAGAACAAATTGAATTGACTGCTAGAAAATATGCAAAATAAACAAAGACTTGAAACCTTCCAGAAGCTGCAAAGTATAGCTGAAAGTGCAAAAGCCACTTTTGGCTCCAAACCGTTTCTGAAACAGCCAGCCGGTTCTGTGGATTTAAAGGGACAGTTCCCAAAAGAAAAACACCAAATTGGTTTGAAAACAAAACAAAGTAGAAGTGCAGTAAACTGCTTCCATGGTGCAGATAAAGCCGAGAGCTTCAAAGGGATGATGAATAGCCGTCGTCAGGAGGATCCAAGGTCAGGTCAGGAGGCAGCAGCAAATTCCGAAGGGCAAACCAGTAGTCAGAAGCCGGGAGTAGTCGTCAGTCAGAGGGCGAAGACAGAAGTCAGGTCAAATTCCAAGCCAGGGTCCGAAGAGGGTGGAGTCATCCAAACCAGGTCCACGAAAAGGCACAAAGAGCCAAGCAACGATGGTATCAGCAGCTAGAAATAGTAATCAGAGTGCAGTCCAGGGAAACCCACACATTCCATCCCTCCGCTGCAGAACAGTCCCAGATAACTTACATCCGAATCACAGTCCAAGTCCAGTCTTCACAAAAGCACAGAGATCCCAATGGCGCCTCAGCAACACCTTGCCACACGCAAAGTGCAGTGGCCAAACATTCCCATTTTATTCCCCTTCCTCCTGGGTGACCAAACACTCACACCCAAACACCAGGTGTCCCAAATCTACTCAGAGTCCGAACTCCACACAGCTAGGGCTCGTGGATCAGGAGTGCCTAACAGTTCGTCGGAGTCCCAATCATCCTGCCCACACTTAGCCCCATGAACACTTAAAGAACCATCCTCCCCTCTCCAAGCATCCCAAGTGGGATCAGCTCCTGCAGAAACCCCAGGTTCAGCAGTATCCATAGGCCCCAAATCCCCAGACATCTCTGATGGCTGTGCCCATTCAGTGCCCACTTCCCCAGCCACCACCTGTTCCTCAGCATCCATTTCTTCCCCAAACTCCCCATCTGAATCTTCCTCAGAAGATCCCCCATATAGCTCTCTAAGTCGCTTCCTGCGCAACTCCTCCAGTGAACCCTCATCACGAGGGTTTTTTCTTCCTCTTCGAATCCCACCACCATCAACCATAATCCCCGAAGGCGCAGTCACAACAGGTTATGAATATATTCCTAATAAACACAATATAGAATTTTAGAAAAAGAGGCAAGAAAAAGTTAATTTGATAAATAAAAAATAGTCGGAGGAGGAGGAGGAGGAGAATTAGGAAGCCTTCACCAAAGATAAATATGATTAGATTTGACAGAGCCAGGTATTTGTATTACTAGAGGAAGAGATGGAGGTGAGCATTTTGAGTGTACAAATAAACCTAGAAAGTGGTTGGCAATGCATATAGAGAACACTGGAGGGGCAATAAAAATAATGTAAATATGCAGAAGGTATTTCACTGATATAATGTTTCTTTACACACATACTTCCTTTGAAGGAAGTGAACAGAAACCTAATTCTCCCATAACAATAAAGAACATTTTATGATCAGAAAAACTGAAGCAGCAAATACACCTGACCAGATCTTATTACAAATGTTTGCTCACAAATGAAGGATATTATTTTGCAGTATGGCAAGGTTCCTGAGAATTTGGAAAAATGATAAAATTAGGTACCTCGACTTATATTTGGGTCGGCTTATACTCGAGTATATACGGTATATCTTTTATAATCTTGGTGGTACAAATGAAGTTTGGAGTTATTCACTTTACACTCCTTGTGTTCTATGCTTGATTCTTGTGTTGTTTCCTCTATAGCCACTCCATGGGGTTTATCACAAACATCATTGTCAACAGATTTTTTTTCTCCTTAATTTGAAACTGATCCATTTTAGTGGTAATTGATTGCAATTCGATCGACAAATTGTGCTAATTATAAAGGTTATAACCATGTACACTTGAACATCACCAGCACTCCACGTCTATAATGTTAAAAATCTCTGGAGGTTTATTAAACCAAAGCTGGATGGATGTCCAGGACTGATTTGACGATGCATTCCTGCCTGACTGAAGGGGGTTGGACTGGATGCCCTTTGGGGGTCTCTTCCAACTCTTGTAATATATAGACTGCCTGCGAATCCTGTGGAATCTCCTTCTCTTAATTTATTTTCACAATATATGATAGGGAGATGGGGAGGAAAGGTAGGATTTATTCATGTTGTTAGTCATTTCAGATTAGTTTAATGGATTTTAGCAAATCTATCCATACACTTAATAAAAGTGAAAGTGTGTGTGTGTGTGTGTGTGTTTGGGGTGCCCACCTCCACAGACCAGCTCCCACTTCCACAAAGAGCTATAGCTCCCACTACTCCAGAGACGCCATTGTCCCTCCCTCTAATGACATTACATGTAACACCCCAAGGCAGCGTGAGCACTGGAAACCAGACAGAGACCAATAATCATATAATATATTTATTAAAACAATAATAAATTCAGGAAAGAATAAGTGGAAGGGATGAATGAGCAATAGTCATTTAAGGAATGGTATGAATTAGTCCAAAGCGTTGAAGAGATATGTCCAATATTATTGTCCAAATTCCAGAAACCAAAACACGCTCAAAACTGTTGAAAAGTTCTTGAGCGGGGAAAGCAACAAGGAAGCAGGAGTAAACAACAAAGTCCAAAGTCACTGAAAAGTCTTGGATTTCAAGGCAGGCAAAAAGATGAGGCAAGGATGTGAATTCACTCTGGATTAACAACGGGAGTCACGGCTCGGCTTGGACGCCAGGAAATAGTAAACTTGGCTTGGAGAAATCAAGGAAATGGAAATGATGAAGTCGCTACGTTGACACCACAAGAAGTTCACAGTGCAAGACACTTTTATAGAAGTTAGATCTAATAACAGCAAAGGTGTGATGTCTCAGAGACCCTTGAGTCATGACCCCACAGCCATTATAGATCAGTCTGAAGAGGATATGGGGTTTTTTCCAACTCAGCAAGATTCTGCTCCCTTCCAGATGTTCCTTGTTGACAGTTCGGGTCCAAAGCTAATTACAAAAGCCCTTGAAACAGAGCCTGGTTCCCCGGAAAGTGTTCCTTTTGATAGGAAATCGTTTCTCAAAACACACCGCTCGGAGAAGGAGATTCTGAGACGAAGCGCAAGATTAGCGGAGAGAGAGGACGCTAATTAAAACGATTCCCTTGGGAGTTTTCAGGGAGGATTGCATCTGGCAAAGTTGTTGTCTTCAGTCCGTTTCCCTTGGGAAAATGTGATCAGACACCTGGTTTGGGGAAGATTTGAAGTCCCATAAAAGTTCTGGGCACAGGCTAGCCATCGCAGTGTCAACGTGTCAGTTGGAATGCTAACATCGACTCTAGTTCCTTATATTACTGGACTATATTTGACCTTTCCTAAAAGGACTATTGGACTATATACTCTGCTTATTTTTGTTTGATTCTTTTATTGCTTTAATAAAGATATTAGATTGTTTATTGGCCTCCGTGTTGGTTTCCAGTGCTCACGCAGCTTAGAGGCGTCACAGAAGGGAACCGAACTCCCCAAATGTTCCCAAAGCAATCTGCTATCCAGTATCCCCTTTAAATGCCAATCGTTGACTCCTGCGAAGCTGCTGTGTCTGGGATTTTTGTTGCTGGAAAGACTGTCTTCTGTTAAAGGATACATTCCCTGGGCAGCTTGAAACATCTGGTTCTTCCATGGGAGTGGTGTTATCAGTATCTCTCCCAATTAAGGAAGCCTCGGAGCTATCCACAGCTGGGGTCTGTAATTGGAAGGAACTTGAAGGAGAACTGGGTGAAAAGTCAGAATAAGCTTCATCCTGGTCAAAGTTCATTTCTGAACCAGGTTCAGCACCCAAAGGCGGCTGGGATATAGCGAGTTTCGTGAACATGTCCAAGATCCCTGTCAATGTCCTCCACAAACACCATGCTGCCCACCACCCAAGGGAAGGCTTTCATATGGGGACAATTTCATCCGAGATTTTCTGTGTTTCCTCCACCACAGGCATCCCAGTGTTCCTTACTCTCTCAAGTTGTGTGGAATTTGCATAACTCCACCCAATGCCTCTCCCTTAACCCTTTCCTATTCCTTTCTATGGCACACAGCAAACAGAGGAATTCATCAGCAATTAAACACACAGAATAGAGAGGTTTGGGGAGAATTCACCATGATGTATAGGAGTTGTAGGGACTGGGATGTATAGTTCACCTGCGATCCAAGAGCACTCTGAACTCCACCAATGATAGACCTGGAACTCACTTGGAACACAGAACCCCCATGACCAACAAAAAATACTGAAGGTCTTTCGAGGGATTTATGGGAGTTGTAGTTCACCTACATCCAGAGCGCACTATGAACCCAAACAATGATGAATCTGGACGTAATTTGGCATGCAGACTCGATATGCCCGAATTTGAATATAGGGAGATTTTGAGGAGAATTGGCCGGGACATTTTGGAATTGTAGGTACTGGGATGTATAGTTCACCTGCAACCAATGAGCACTCTGAACTCCACCAAAGATGGACCTGGAACTAACTTGGCACACAGAGCCCCAATGACCAGAAAAAATACAGGTGGTCTTTGGGTGAAATTCACCTTGATTTGGGGGAGTTGCAGTTCACCTACAAAATTTTCTGTTAACCATGGTCTATAGGGATTATCTTGTTGGTTCCATCTGCTTTTGGAGCTTCCTGTATTTGCCAATAGGGAGTGAGGATCTAATTTGACATCTTCTTTAGACTCCTGATATCTTCTGAGATATCTCCCAACTTCTCTGGAAGTTTTTAAACAGAGACTGGATCCTCTCTTTTCTGCAGGAGTCTACTGGATTCCACGAAGCTGTGGACAAGTCTACAGAGGGACCACCACATGCAGCAGCATTGCCCAAACAAGAGTCAAAGAACATGAAAGGCACTGCAGACTCACTCAACCAGAGAAATCAGCCAGAGCAGAGCACTTGATGAACCAGCCTGGACACAGTATATTATTTGAGAACACATAAATGCTTGACCACTCCAACAACCATCATGTCAGACGACACAGAGAAGCCATTGAAATCCACAAGCATGTGGACAATTCAACAGAAAGGAGGAAACCATGAAAATAAACAAAATCTGGCTACCAGTATTAAAAAACTTTAAAATCAAAACAGTAGATGGGAAGCAACACTCTGAGGACAGAGGAGCCCCAAGGACGGCTAATGACTGAACAAAGGATGCCTCCCAGGCAAGAGACAAACCTTTCCAATGCTAATTAGGGTGATTAACTGAAACATTAATGCTGGCTTCCAACTGACAAAGGACTCTTCTCACACCCTAGACCAGGGGTCCCCAAACTAAGGCCCGGGGGCCGGATGTGGCCCTCCAAGGTTATTGACCTGGCCCCTGTCTTAAACTTTAGACTTAGGGTTGACCTATGTCTACCTGGTCTTTGGAGGTCTCTTTGCTTACCTATGGTCTTATGAGATCATCTAGATGGTCTTTGAAGGTCTCTTTGCTTAGCTACAGCCTTATGAGACCATCTAGATGGCTTTTGGAGATCATTTTCCTTACCTATGGTCCTATGAGACCGTCCAGATGGCCTTTGAGGGTCCCTTTCCTTACCTATGACTTTATGAGATTGTCTAGATAGCCTTTGGGGGGGCCCTTTCCTTACCTATGGTCTTATGAAATCATTAGGTGGTCTTTGAGGTCCCTTTCCTTATCTATGGTCTTCTGATGTCCTGATGAGATCATCTAGATGGCCTTTGAAGGTCCCTTTCCTTACCAATGGTCTTATGAAATCATCTAGATGGTCTTTGGAGGTCTCTTTGCTTTTCTATTGCCTTATGAGATCATCTAGATGGCTTTTGATGGTCCCTTTCCTTACCAATGGTCTTATGAAATCATCTAGATGGTCTTTGGAGGTCTCTTTGCTTACCTATGGTCTTATGAGATCATCTAGATCAGGGGTCCCCAAACTAAGGCCCTCCAAGGTCATTTACCTGGCTCTGTCCTAAACTTTAGACTTAGGGCTGACCTAAGTCTGAAAGGACTTGAAGGCACACAACAACAATCCAAATTTTGGACTATTTCATCATAGTCCGGCCCCCCAACAGTCTGAGGGGCTGTGAATCGGCCCTCCACTTAAAAAGTTTGAAGACCCCTGCCCTAGACTCTCCAGAGATATATATTTTTTCCTTTCCTTGCCTAGTTTATCCATGCCTCACAACCTCTGAGGATGCCTGCCATAGATGTGGGCGAAACGTCAGGAGAGAATACTTCTGGAACATGGCCACACAGCCCGAAAGACTACAACAACCCAGAGACTGGATGGTCATCTGTTGGGAGGGATCAGATTGCATCCTCCTTCATGGCTGAAAAGTATTGGACTAGAAGCCCAACTTGAGTGAAGTATAGACAGCCTGCCGACACACTGGTGTGTCCCAACACACAGTTTGGAAAGCTCTGCAACTCCTTGGAAGTAAGATGTTGGCGTGAGGTTAGCTTGTGGTTACTTTGGCAAACAGTGTCAACATTAGGCTGTATTTTTCTGGAGAAAAACGTGGTCGGTCAAAGCAAAGGAACAAAGATGTTATCACACAATGAGAAGTGAGGTGTGCTTCCTGGAACGGGGGTGTTGAAAGCATGAGAATTGCCCTCCCTCGACTAGATTTTATAACTTTGCATTCCTTATCAGGAACTGTTTGCATCCTGCAAGGTGTGGCCCAGAGGTCTTTAAAAGTGCTGCGGAGGAGAAAGCGATAGGCATCATTCTGAGCTTCCTTCGAGCCTCCCACTTCTAAGACCACATCTTCCATTTCTTCTCCTGTGAGTATTCCGTCTTTGCATTCAGTGTCAGATCCTTCCATCGCTCTGTCTTGCTTTGGACGGAAGCCAAGATTCTGTTTTCTGTTATAATCCAGACTTTGGATCAGGGGTCCTCAAACTTTTTAAGTGGAGGGCCGATTCATGGTCCCTCAGATTGTTGAGGGGCCGAATTAACATTTGAAAATACAAATACAAACAAATTCCTATGCACACTGCTCATGTCTTATTTGTAGTGCAAAAAAAATTAGCATTATATATTAATAATAATAATAATAATAATAATAATAATAATAATAATAATAAGTTTATTTGTATCCCGCCTCCATCTCCCCCGAAGGGGACTTGGGGCGGCTTACAGCAAAATCAAAATACAAACAATGATAAAATATAAAACATCAGGACAAAAACAAGAACCAATAAAAAAATATACACAATAAGTTAAAAAAACACAACGCAGAATTAAAACATCCGATTAAAAACAATGAGGTTGCAATAGTGGATAAGCAAAGTGTACGGTGCACATTATGGGTAACAAATTCATAAATAGATAAAGTGCATTAGAATCATTTAAGGTCACATTAGGTACGGTAGGGAGGGAGGAGTCCTGAGTAATATCAATCGATCAGGAATCGGGAAGAGCGACCAGTGCAAAAGGTCAAGGAGCGTAATAATTGTGATGGGAAAAAAAAGATGATCTTAACCAAAGGCCTGAGTGAAAAGCCAAGTTTACCTTTATACCATAATATTATTAGAAATATTACATTTAATATTTAATATATAATTAATATTATTATATTATACAATATTATTATATTGTATTATTATTATTATTATTAGCCGCCCTAAGTCTGCTATTGGGTGAGAAGGGCGGGGTAGAAATACTGTAATAAATAAATAAATAAATAAATAAATAAATAAATAAATATTATATTGTACTAGCTGTGCCCGGCCACGCGTTGCTGTGGCGTTGTCTGGTGGTGTTGGTGAGAACTTGTTGAGGTAGTGATGGTATTGAATGTCTGTTGTATGGTTGTCTTTATGTTTAGTATGCATTTGGTTGTTTGTGTACTGTGATAGAGGGGGTCTATGTCCCTGTGTAGTATTGTATAGTATTTATACGTTGTCCATGTGTTGTGAATGCTTGGATTGTGTCCTGCTGCATAGTAGAAAGGGTTGGGCTGGATGGCCCTTAGGGGTCTCTCCAAACTCTTGTGCCTGTCCCCTGGGCTGAGTAGGTTGCTAGGAGACCAAGTGGGCGGAACTTAGCCTTGTAACTGGCAGCAATTGGATAAAAACAGTTATTCCTCTCCCTCTAATTAGGACTTTATTTTTCTTTTCTTTTTGTTGTATCAACCTAGAGCTGTGGATGATGGGTTGTATTGTCAGATTTCGAGGTTGGGAGGCCTGTAGTTTTGTTGTATTGTCCGCTGCCCTGATGCCATCACTCTTTTATATATATAGATTACATTATAATATTATTATCAATATTATATGTGTACACAATATATAATATTATTACCGTATTATTCATTTACAATATTAGTAAATGAAAGAACAATACAATATTTAAAAATAAAAACAATTTTAACCAACATACTGTAAACTTACCAGGATTTCAGTGGGAAGTGTGGGCCTGCTTTTGGCCAATGAGATAGTCAAGTAGGATTGTTGTTGTTGTGCCTTCAAGTCATTTCAGACTTTGGGCGAGTCTCAATTTAAAAATGAGGGCGGGGGCCAGGTCAATGGCCTTGGAGGGCTGCATCCGGCCCCCGGGCCTTAGTTTGGGGACCCTTGCTTTAGATAGTAGGTTAAGTCATCAGCAAGGAAGGAGTTCTTATTTAGGGTTGTTGTATGTCTTTCGGGGTGTGTGGCCATGTTCCAGAAGTATTCTCTCCTGATGTTTCGCCCACATCTATGGCAGGCATCCTCGGAGGTTGTGAGGCATGGATAAACTAGGCAAGGAAGGTTAATATATATCTGTGTGGAGTCCAGGGTGTGACAAGAGTCCTTTGTCAGTTGGAAGCCAGCATTAATGTTTCAGTTAATCACCCTAATTAGCATTGGAAAGGTTTGTCTCTTGCCTGGGGGGCATCCTTTGTTCAGAGTCATTAGCCGTCCTTGGGGCTCCTCTGCCCTCAGAGTGTTGGTTCCGATCTACTGTTTTGATTTTAGAGTTTTTTAATACTGGTAGCCGGATTTTGTTCATTTTCATGGCTTCCTCCTTTCTGTTGAAGTTGTGGATTTCCATGGCTTCTCTGTGTAGTCTGACATGATAGTTGTTGGAATGGTCCAGCATTTCTGTGTTCTCAAATAATATCCTGTGTCCAGGGTGGTTCATCAGGTGCCTTGCTATGGCTGATTTCTCTGGTTGAATTAGTCTGCAGTGCCTTTCATGTTCTTTGACCCGTGTTTGGGCAATGCTGCTGCGTTTGGTGGTCCCTATGTAGACTTGTCCACAGCTGCATGGTATCCGGTAGACTCCTGCAGAAGAGAGAGGATCAACCCTGTGATCCCGGCCATGAAAGCCTTCGACAACACAGTTCCTATTTATTTTGCATTTCATCGGTTTCTTGATCTCTTCTCTCCGGCTGCAGTTAAAAAGAACCAGTCCTGGTTGCCGCTTCTCCAAAAAGGACCACCAACGTTTCTGTCTCAAGGTGAGCTTCAGAGTCTCTTTCACCAGGCTGGCCATCTTTTGGGAGGACTTGTATAGGGTCTTCCCACGTAGCCAAAGCGGGCTGGGCTAGATGGCCTTTGGTGGCCCCTTCCCATTCTTGCAGACTCCGATGGCACGACGGTTTAAACTGCTGAGCTGCTGAGCTTGCTGATCTAAAGGTTGCCAGATTCGAATCCGGGGAGCGGAGTGAGCTCCTGCTATTAGCCCCAGCTTCTGCCAACCTAGCAATTCGAAAACATGCAAATGTGAGTAGTGTGTTGTCGAAGGCTTTCATGGCCGGGATCACAGGGTTGTTGTATGTCTTTCGGGCTGTGTGGCCATGTTCCAGAAGTATTCTCTCCTGATGTTTCGCCCACATCTAGGGCAGGCATCCTCAGAGGTTGTGAGGTATGGATAAACTAAGTAAGGAAAGGAAAGAATATATATCTGTATAGAGTCCAGGGTGTGGCAACAGTTCTTTGTCATTTGGAAGCCCGTGTTAATGTTGCAATTAATCACCCTAATTAGCATTGGGAAGGAATTGAATTGAATGTTTGCCATGTATTTGTGCATTGTAATCCACCCTGGATCTCCTTCGGGGTGAGAAAGAAGGGCGGAATATAAGGGTGGTGCAGGCTGGAGAGCAAGCAAGCTGCAATTAGCTGCAATGAATCACTCTGACCAGGAGGTCATGAGTTCGAGGCCCGCTCGGAGCCTATGTTTGTCTTGTCTTTGTTCTATGTTAAAAGGCATTGAATGTTTGCCTATATGTGTAATGTGATCCGCCCTGAGTCCCCTTCGGGGTGAGAAAGAAGGGCGGAATATAAAGGCTGTAAATAAATAAAATAAATAAATATAAATGCTGCAAATAAATACAGTAGAGTCTCACTTATCCAACATAAACGGGCCGGCAGAATGTTGGATAAGCGGATACGTTGGATAACAAGGAGAGATTAAGGAGAAGCCTATTAAACACCAAATTAAGTTATGATTTTACCAATTAAGCACCAAAACATTATGTTATACAACAAATTTGACAGAAAAAGTAGTTCAGCAAGCAGTAATGCTACATAGTAATTACTGTATTTACAAATTTAGCACCAAAATATCACGGTGTATTGAAAACATTGACTACAAAAATGCGTTGGATAATCCAGAACGTTGGATAAGTGAGACTCTATTGTAAATCTATATATATAAAAGAGTGATGGCATCAGGGCAGCGGACAAAACAACAAAACTACAGGCCCCTCAACCTCAAAATTTGACAACACAACCCATCATCCACGGCTCTAGGTTGATACAACAAAAAGAAAAAAAAATCAAGTCCTAATTATAGGGAGAGGAATAATTGTTTTTATCCAATTGCTGCCCGTTAGAAGACAACACCACAGCAACGTGTGGCCGGGCACAGCTAGTAATAAATAAATAAAGTGTCACAAAATGGTGCAGAACTGACAAATGTGTCACCAATACTTGGAAAACCCCATTATGGCTGGATGCAGACAATGTGCAAACCTGGAAATATCTCAAAGTCCTGCTGCTTTGGCTTCCTGGGGACCCTTCCCAGCATTTTATTTCTCTCGCATCTGCTTCTATGGGCCTTGGGCCCCAATCCTGACACACTCTGAGGTCCAACTCTGCTTCCCTTTTGCAGGATGTTTTTCATCTGGATCGGGCTCCTGGGCCTGGCTCTGCTGACTGGACGCGGAGAGGGACAGAGCTGTGGGGTGACTGGATATGGTAAGAACTGGAAGAAGGCAGGGAAAGGAGGGAGGGCAGGCAGAGGCATTTCCATGGGCTCCTCCATCCTTAAAACCATGGGTGTTTCTTCCACGCAACTAAGGCATCTGTATTCCTCTGTCCACCATGGTTCCCAAAGATTACTGAGAAATAGATATGTCCCCTACTCACAGCTTGGGAAACGTTACTGTTTCTGGACTGCAGTTACCAGAAGCCCCCAGCCAATGTGTCTACTAACCATGGTAACTGGGCAATTCTGGGATCTCCCTCCCCAGTCTTCCCTTTCCTGGCAAATTCCACCCCAATGGCTGTGCATTGTCTCCCCTACATTCCCATCCAATTTTGAGAAAGAAGGAAATAGGAACTGGCAAATTCAGCCTGTGCTGCATGACAGGTGGTTGAACTAGATTGTTTGGCGAATGGGCTTAATAACAAAAGACCCTCACCATAAAAGTATACCACAGAGTAGCTCATTTAGCAGCAGCAGCATGACCCTGAACCAGTAGCCAGTATAAGACGAAATAAAAACACACAGACGATTGTTATCTTCCTTCTGAGGCTTTTCTTGTAGAAAAATAATATGGTTGTACTATTTACAAAAACAAGGTTTTCATAACATAAACAAAGTTCTTTAAACTTCCTTGCTATATCTTTTCTTCAGCTTCTTGCCTTCACGCTGGGCTTCTCTCTCATGTAGATACAAACTTCAAACTGAAGCAGCTCTCTTCTTGGAGCATCAAACACAGCACTCTTTACATGGAGGCATTCTTCACACAGAAGGACGTCTTCACACAGGAGGAGCAACTAACTCACAGGCACACCTGCTTATATTACCCTGCTGGTTTTGCTTAGTCATTGCATCATTTTAATTCTTTTAGTGCCTGCACATCTTTTTTGTAATTAAAAATACACTGTTGATTTTCAATATTTCTGACATAGACGGCTTATATGGTCTCCTCCAACTCCAAATAGGGAAACAAGTTGTCCAGGAACACTTGGCCTCTCTAAACGAATTCAAGTCCCCAGGGCCAGATCAGCTACACCCAAGAGTACTGAAGGAACTAGCGGAAGTTATTTCAGAACCACTGGCAATTATCTTCGAGAGTTCTTGGAGAACGGGAGAAGTCCCAGCAGATTGGAGGAGGGCGAATGTGGTCCCTATCTTCAAGAAGGGAAAAAAGAACGACCCAAACAATGACCGTCCGGTCAGCCTCACATCAATACCAGGCAAAATTCTGGAAAAGATCATTAAGGAAGTGGTCTGCGAACACTTAGAAACAAATGCGGTCATTGCTAATAGTCAACACGGATTTACCAAAAACAAGTCATGCCAGACTAATCTGATCTCTTTTTTCGATAGAGTTACGAGTTGGGTCGATACAGGGAATGCTGTGGATGTAGCATATCTAGATTTCAGTAAGGCCTTCGACAAAGTCCCCCACGACCTTCTGGCAAACAAACTAGTAAAATGTGGGCTAGACAAAACTACGGTTAGGTGGATCTGCAATTGGCTAAGCGAACGAACCCAAAGGGTGCTCACCAATGCGTCGTCTTCATCATGGAAAGAAGTGACAAGTGGAGTGCCGCAGGGCTCCGTCCTGGGCCCGGTTCTGTTCAACATCTTTATTAACGACTTAGACGAAGGGTCAGAAGGCACGATCATCAAGTTTGCAGACGGGACCAAACTGGGAGGGATAGCTAACACTCCAGAAGACAGGAGCAGAATTCAAAACGATCTTGACAGACTAGAGAGATGGGCCGAAACTAACAAAATGAAGTTCAACAGGGACAAATGCAAGATACTTCACTTCGGCAGAAAAAATGGAAATCAAAGATACAGAATGGGGGACGATGCCTGGCTTGACAGCAGTGTGTGCGAAAAAGACCTTGGAGTCCTCGTGGACAACAAGTTAAACATGAGCCAACAATGTGATGCGGCTGCTAAAAAAGCCAATGGGATTTTGGCCTCATCAATAGGGGAATAGCGTCTAGATCCAGGGAAGTCCTGCTCCCCCTTATTCTATTCTGCCTTGGTCAGACCACACCTGGAATACTGTGTCCAATTTTGGGCACCACAGTTGAAGGGAGATGTTGACAAGCTGGAAAGCGTCCAGAGGAGGGCGACTAAAATGATTAAGGGTCTGGAGAACAAGCCCTATGAGGAGCGGCTTAAAGAGCTGGGCATGTTTAGCCTGCAGAAGAGAAGGCTGAGAGGAGACATGAGAGCCATGTACAAATACGTGAAGGGAAGTCAAAGGGAGGAGGGAGCAAGATTGTTTTCTGCTGCCCTGCAGACTAGGACACGGAACAATGGCTTCAAACTACAGGAAAGGAGATTCCACCTGAAGATCAGGAAGAACTTCCTCACTGTGAGAAGGGCTGTTCGACAGTGGAACTCTCTGCCCGGGGCCGTGGTGGAGGCTCCTTCCTTGGAGGCTTTTAAGCAGAGGCTGGATGGCCATCTGTCGGGGGTGCTTTGAATGCGATTTCCTGCTTCTTAGCAGGGGGTTGGACTAGATGGCCCATGTGGTCTCTTCCAACTCTACTATTCTATGATTCTATGATTCTATGATTCTATGATTCTATGAAATACCTGTCGCACCTCAGGTTAGTTTCTGTAGGGTTCTCTTCTCCCAGTTGTGCTGTGGGTCCGTCTTCCAAAGAGCAAAGCGGGATCTCAGTGCCCCCATGAAGGCATCCAAGTTGTTGAGCTCTGGGGGCCCCACGTCGTATAGCGCCAGAAGCCATTCAGAGGCTGCTCCTTCGAGGTGGTCGGCCACGTGTTGGACCTTGTCCTCTTCGTTTGAGAAAGAGCCTTCCCACTTGCTCATGAAGGCAGCCACTCTCGTCAAAAAGAAAGGCAGTTTCTCTGGGTTTCCATCAAAGGTGACTTGCATCTTCCTCTCCTCTCTGTAGTGCCGGCCGCGCTGCCCCCCTTCTCTCCCAGTCCTTTGTCTGTAGGGGGAAGGGGCTGCCGCGGAAAGGCTGGGGTGTGATGACTCATGGGCCTTGTAGTCCTGTTCCTAGTACTATTGTGGCAGACGAAGAGGAAAACATGGGATTTCTGCCGTTTCAGCCAGCGCCGGGGCCTCTCCACCTGGAGGATGTTTGCCCTCAAGAATTCAGCCAAACAGGCCTTGGGCAGAATTCCCCCCCGTTCTCCCGGAGGGAGATAGAGGAGCCAGAGAGGCTAATCGCCGGAGCCTGAGAATCGCTGCCAAACAACTAGCTGATTAGGTCTGCTTCCCTTGGGAAATTCTAAGGAGTCATGCATCTGGACAGAGTTGGGTTTCACTTCTCGTTCTCTAGGGAAAGTGTTCTGTTGGCGGGAAAACGAGACCCGATATAGGTGCTGGTCGCAAGGGGAACTTTGCAGAGTCAATTGATCAGCTTGAGAGATCATGTGTGGACTTCGTACCCCAGTTCCTTGCTTTCCGGATCAAGATTCAAGTCTGCCTTGTTTCACGTTTTGCCACGGACCTTGTTCATGCTTCATGTTTGCCTCGTTTCAAGTCTTTGTTCTAGCCAAGAATCAAGTTTATTTTCCAGCCTTGTTGTCAAGCTACATTGGACTTTAAAGACTCTGTCATTTCCCCACACTTTGCTTGGCAAAGTGTGTGTTTCGGTCAAGTGGATTAAAACTTTGAACTCTAATATCTTATATTGGACAATACATTTCTGGACTATATTTGACCTCATCTGAAAGGTCTGCTTCTGAACTATATTCTTCACTTGTTTTTATTGACTTTATATATTTCTATAATAAAGATATTAGATAGATTCTGGCCTCTGTGTAAGGTTATTGGTGACGAATTGACTCCGCAAGGATTTCTTTGTGGCCAAACACCTAAATAGGATCTTGTTTTCCCGCCAGGGAACACTTTCTCTGGGGAACAAGAAACGAAACCTAAACTGTGTCCAGATGCAAGACTCCTTAAAGTTTCCCAAGGGAAGCAGACTTAATCAGCTAATTGTCTGGCAGCTATCCTAGCGCTGCGGCGAGTCGCCTCTCGAGCGCTTCTATCTTGATTATAATAAACCCGGCGAGAAAATGGGGGAGATTTCTGCTCAAGGCTTGTTTGGCTGTCTTCTTGTGGGCAAACATCTTGCAGGTGCAAGGGCTCCAATTCTGGCAGAAACGGTGGGAAACCCAAGTTTTCCTCTTCATCTGCCTCAAACGTACTAGGAACGGGACTACATGGCCCATGAGTCATCACAGAGCTAGAGAGAGTAGGGGATTCGGTACAAATTGTAGGGTTCTCTTCTCCCAGTTGTGCTGTGGGCCCGTCTTCCAAAGAAAGCACCAAGACACACGCGGGTAGATTCCAACAAGTTTTTATTATACCGAATGCCAGAACCTTCTTTTGTGCCACATATATAGGGACTGTCACATACTAGAGGGTAATGGATGTTTTATGGCCGGCCTGCTTTATGGCTGGCATCTGTTCTTTGTCAGCTGACCAGAGATGTCAAAGATTGGAGATCCTGACAGTTTCACCTTCTATAGACACCAGGCTGCACACAGAAAGTAGTCTTTTGTAGTTTATTTAGAAAATAGGCAAAAGATAGTTCATAAAAGCTAAAGGTTCAGTTCCAAAAGATAGTTAAAAAAACAAGGCTGTAAGCAATGAGTCCATAGGAACATAGGCATGAAACAAGGTCCTTTTTAGAAAAGCCAAAAGTCCCAGCCATCAGAATATATCCAGGCTATACGATAATACAGGAAAGCAAACTTGGTTCTTGATCAAGTTAGGAAGTTGCATTGACAGAGATCTCCCTTTCAGCAGACTGTTTTAATAGCATGACATGAAGACATTCCTTTGCCCTCTGACCTCCTGTTTATTTGCTATTCGGAGGCTTCTACGCAACCCCCGAAATTCCAGGCGACTGATCGAGAGATGCGGCCTCAGAGTCAAGGCCACTGAGCTCATTATTGTTATCAGGCTGAGGCTGAGAGCTGCTCTCCCTTTCTGCTTCTTGCACCTGAAAACCATCATCAGAAACAACATCATCATTTCTTCCCAGGGGAAAAACTCTCTGCTCATCATTTCCCACAGCAGGAACACTCTGCATCTGAATCCCATAATTCCCATCATCAGAGTCATCTAGAAATTCATCTTGAATCTGAATCCCATCATTAATCATATGTTTTATATCTTTATATTGTTTTAATTGTTTTATTGGATTTTTATTGCTGTTTTAATTATGTGTAGGCATCGAATTGTTGTCAATTTTGTACGCCGCCTTGAGTCCCTTCGGGTGAGAAGGGTGGGATATAAATGTTGGAAATAAATAAATAAATAAATAAATAAATTATGCACATGCAACCCAGAATCCTCATCAGAGTCACACAAGCGCAAAGGCTGAGTCACAACAATACCCTTTGCCTGGGGCATATCTTCACTGATCCAGTGACCTCACAGGATCAGTGTCTCCACAATCAGTGGTCCTCCTCCCCTTTGTGGAAGCTTATTGAGCATTCTTCTTCTGGCCCACCATCTTGCAGTGCTTCCTCCTCATTTTGTCCTTGTGTCTCTCCAGGTCCTAACTTGGCCAGAGGTCGCCCGACGTACCAGTCCTCTATATACCTAATTCACGGGCCAGACCTCCTCTCAGGGAAAGCTGTGGATGGGATCTGCGAAGGGGACATCAATGCCTACCGCTCCTGCACCCACACCAGTGAGGATGTGGAGCCCTGGTGGTACGTGGACCTGGGAAGGCAGTTCTCCATCAATGTGGTGATCGTGAAAAACCGCGGGGACTGCTGCGACGCAAGACTCCAGGGAGCCGAGGTCCATGTGGGAGACTCCTTGGTCGGACACGGCAGATTCAACCCCCTGTGAGTCCAAGTTTTTCCACCTCACCTTATGCTCTGAAACACAGATATCATAGAGATGAGCTTGTTCCCCTTTGTAAGAGTTTTTGCATTAGCTTCAGTTGTTGACACTTCCTTCCTCTGAAATATTGTCTCCAGCATCTGAGATTCCTTGGTAGTCTTTCTGGGCTTCGGGGAGGTTCTTCTCTTTTGACTATCACTCTCAGCAAAGTTGTCTGGTGCCTTCTTTGGTATGTAATTTTCACAATCTCCTAATCTGGGAGTCACAGTCCCAAAAAAGAAAATCTGTTTCCAAGCTCAGAAAGATTGCCAAACAATCTCATGTGCTATAGGCACTTTTTCAGAGGAAGAAATCACCTCTGTGGGTTCCTGGCCTAAGAAACATGTTGCTGTATACTGGAATGAAGAAAATAATGATGGAGCACCGCTCTCAAAAAAGTCTTCGAAAATAAAGTCCAAATAAAGTCCCAAGTGATTCTGGAGGTTGAAATCACCACAAGCAGAGTCACTCCGTGTAAGCAATTAGGCACTATATATAAGTTCATTGTTGCGGAGTATACCAACTCCTGAAGAAGGGGACTCTCCCTGAAACAGGGTACAAAAATACCCGAGAACCCCTGTAGACTTGGGACTTTATTTGGACTTTACTTGCGAAGACTTTTTTGAGAACGGTGCTCCGTCATTATTTTCTTCATTCCAGTATACAGCAACATGACCAACTGTCTGTTTACTTTGTTTGGAAGATATTTTCATTGCCTTTGTATCTCTGAAGCCTATATACATTGGAACCAATATCAGACTTGGATAACTTTTGTGTTAGAGCTGTTGCTCCTTTTTATTTTGTCTGGTGCCATTTCTATCTAACATAAATGAGCCTACACTGCCATATAATCTAGTTCAAACCAGATAACCTGGATTTTATATGGCAGTGTTGATTGGGCCGTAGAGTTAAAAGAAACCACAAGGGCCCTTGTCCACTGCAACCCTCTGCCATTTGGGAACACACGATCAAAGCACTCACGAAAGATATATCAGAGTAATGCGCAGCGTAGCAGCAGATGAATGACGTCAGTTGAGCACAGAACGAAGAGACGATCAGAGACGAAGTAAAAAGTATTTACAAAGTTTTACTGAACAAAACAAACAGACTTGCAGACAATGGACATAAGACTTTCGCTCTAGACAAAACAGCACAGATCTTCTCAGCAGGCAGAAAAGAACTCATCTGATGCAATCAGCTATATACAAACACACTTGTAGTCTGGACACTCCTATCTGGCTCCAGCCACATATCCAAGGTCAATACAGCTTCTTACCAAATTAACTCTTTACACACTATAGCATTTCCTGGATGATGCAATACATGCTAGACACAAATTTCATTTAAACACTATCTATACACAAATCCCACATTAACAAGATAGAGGTTTTAAGCCTCTGCTTAAAAATCTCTAGAGACTCCATCACACTCCAAGGCAGCCAATTCCATTGCGGACCATCCCTTACTGTCAGAAAATCCTTCCTAATGTTCAGGTGGTTTCCCTTTTTCTGCAGTTTGTCTCAATTTCTCCACTGTGTCCTAGTCACCACTTTCCCTCTCTCTGCAGCTGTGAGACCATCCAAGAAACCAGCCTTGGGGGCATCAGCACCATCCGTTGCCAGGGGCTCCCGGGGCGCTATGTCAGCATCCACATCCCTGTTCGGCGTGAATTCCTGACCCTGTGCGAAGTGGAAGTCTATGAGATGAAAACAGAGTGCCACTGATCACCTCTACCACACGTGGGGAGCTAAGACAGGGGAGTGGCTGGCCCTTTTTTGGATGAACAACCTGAGATTGAGCCAGGCAGGTCGATTGAGCCATATTCCCTTACACCAAGCAGCTAGAGAACCCCCACACCCAAAATCAAATCATGTCTTCTTGCAACTTCTTTTCTTTTTCTTTTGTATTCCAACTCCTTCCAGAATGAAATATATCTTTTCGTGCCTCTTTTTCTTAAGTATTGTGTCGAAGAAAACTGCCTCACATAGAGTCTGTCAGAGTAATTCGCAGCGTAGCAGCAGTTGTATGTTGTCAATGGAGCGCAGAAACGAAGAGACGTCAGAAACGATGTTAAAAAGTATTTACAAAATTTTACTTGACAAGACAAACAGACTTGCAGACGATAGACATAGGACTTTCAATCTAGACAAACAGCACAGATCTTCTCAGCAGGCAGAACAAATCTCATCTGATGCAATCAGCTATATACAAACACACTTGTAGTCTGGACACTCCTATCTGGCTCCAGCCACACATCCAAGGTCAATACAGCTTCTTACCAAATTAACTCTTTACACACTATAGCATTTCCTGGATGATGCAATACATGCTAGACACAAATTTCATTTAAACACTATCTATACACAAATCCCACATTAACAAAGCACCCACAAAGCAGTTTTAGCTTACTGCAACTGCTGTGTGTAACTCCTCCCAATCTGTGCATTGCTTCTCTTTGACCATTCTCTCTCTGCCTCTCTCTCACACACTTTTATGCTTATTTTATGAATTGTGCAACTGTGAGAATTCAGAATCTTGCAAGACTGAGATTCATCTTTGTGGATTGAGTTTGCAGTTACAAAGTTAATGCTTCTACCTTTTCACAATATACACAAGCACTTAAAATATTAATATGTCGGGGCTCAGCACGTTGCTGGGCATTTCTTAGAGGACAGGGTGGATTATGGGTTTCCTACTGATGAGTCTGTGTGTGATCAGAGTGGATTGCAGGCCTTAGATCAGACAGAAGTGCAGACAGTTGAAGATGAGACAGAGGATGTTTTGGATTCCAATGTTTGTTCCTTAGCAACAGGGGAAAAGTCCAGTTCTCTTGGGAATTGACCTTCAGCTGATGGGGAATTTTCCCGTGATATCGGATTAGGTCTCTGCAAGGAGGGAGTGAAGGATAGATTAATTAGGCAGTCAGAGAGACTCCGTGAAGTCCTTGAAAACCAGGTGTGTGGGGCATGATCTCATGGCTTATTGGTTGGGTTTGGGTTTAAATTAAGTGATGTTTTATGGTGTCTCTCAGAGCAGACAACATTGCCAAAAGATTCACATTCCTGTTTTAGCTCTCAAATTCAAGATTCAAGTTTCCTGTGTTGGCCTATGTTCCTGAAAGAGTTTTGCCTTGGGAAAAGTTTCTGCTTTTCTGCTTATAGATTTATGCCTATGATCTTGACTTCCTGGATTTCATGTGTTTTGCCATTTTTGGACTACTTTTCTTTTGTATATAGACTACTGCTATTTTATAGCTCCTTTCCTACTCCTTTTTTTGGGGGGGATGCCCTTTTCCCCCTTTGTACCTGCTTTTCTTAATAAACTCATGTGTTGTCAAAGGCTTTCATGGCCGGAATAATTTATTTATTTATTTACAGCATTTACATTCCGCCCTTCTTTCTCACCCCGAAGGGGACTCAGGGCGGATCACATTACACGTATAGGCAAACATTCAATGCCTTTTAACATAGAACAAAGACAAGACAAACATAGGCTCTGAGTGGGCCTCGAACTCATGACCTCCTAGTCAGAGTGATTCATTGCAGCTGGTTTCAGCTGGCTTGCTCTCCAGCCTGCACCACAGCCCGGGAATAACACAATAACTGGGTTATTGTGAGTTTTCTGGGCTGTATGGCCATGTTCCAGAACAAAACTGTTGTGGTACTAAGGGACTGTGGTGTGGTGCTGGGTGAAAAGGTGCCTCAAGGCTAGAGTGCAAAATAATAAAATGTATATACATTTTTGCAACCACAAGCCTTTTCCTGTTGTGTGTACTTTTATATGCAAGGGGGAAGTGTGTTTTTGATTGGCAAGCCTTATTAAGCAATTTAGTGCCTTATCTTTTTCCCTGTTGAAATTTCTTTTGTCAGGTTTTGTTCTGGAAGAAGTGCTCAACTCTTAGCATCCACAATCTCACAAGACTGGAGTTTTGCAGCCAAATACTTCCACATTGTTCATAAGCACTGCTCCTACAAAGACTTGAAATGTTAATTAAGGAATACATATGAATATTGCAGTTACAAACCTTTTCCTCATTTGTTTATTATTTACGGGATGTGTGTAAGTTTGATAAACCCTGTTTAGGGCTGCAAGATGATGAAAGGAATGAAACATTAGCAAAGTGGGCAAAAAAACTCTTGCAAACAGTAAGAAAACACTTAATCAAGATGGGAATTCCCTATTAGTACCTGGAATAACTGCAAAAGTTTGCAGTTACTTGATTTTTTTAAAGAAGCAAGCAAACAGGGTAAAATGGAAAGTTATGGATCTGCAAAAGTAGAATTGTAAGCAGTTTGAAGATGGGGAAGTCCCCAAACGTCCTCATCCTGAACTTGCTGCAACAGCATTTTGTACTTACTGCAACACTTCGACACACTTTAGACACACTTTGGAAGTACTTCTGAAATGGCAGACAAAGGTTTGAGGCAATGAGACAAAGAGAGTTCCGGTGGCTGTAGAAAAAATGACGTCTTTATTCTCAGTGGCCAGTGAGAATACAGCAATAAAGAAAAAGACCTTCTCCTGTCATCAGGAAAGCGAAGGTACCAGAACAGAGAATCACAAGTTCTTATATACCCTTTTTCCTCCATCTACTGCGTCACACAGGTATTATCAATCACCAATTAATGTCAAAAAAGTCTTACTAGGCACTTATCTAAAAGCTATTTTTGCATTTTCCTAAAATATAGACTACTTTCAAGACTTCTAACCCTCCATTAGGTGTTATCTTTGGAATCCTCGTCTCATCCATTAGGGGTTCTCATTAATTAAGGAGAATCCCCTTATCTCAGCTGTCAGAGACCTATTAGCATTGGAATCCTCGTCCCAGCCATTAGGGGTTCTCATTAATTAAGGAGAATCCCAGTTATCTTAGCTGTCAGAGACTTAATAGCACTCCCCTCATGGCGCCAGGTCTTATCTTGACATCCCAAAAAGCCTTAATTTGTCTTTTGTCCATTAGCTTATCTATTCTTGTTGACACTCAACCCTAGCACTCAGAGTGAACTTTGGTCTGGCTTCTGCTGAGCAGAGTGTATTTTTTAAGACTAGCACACAATCTGCTGGTGATTACATATTTTCTATGGCTATTTCTTTAACATGATTACATTCAATATATGGTTTCCAATACAAGTATTATATTTTCCCAATACACCTTCATCACTTCCTGCTGCGCAAAGATGGGAGACCCACATTTATTGAAAAGGGCTTGTCCTTGTTAATGACTAGCAGGTTAAGGGACACCTGCAAGTGAGAGATCAGCACCATATCATCAGCATAAAAAGGACATCAAGAGTTAGGATACTTGGGATGTCATTAACAGATGAATTGAATAAAGTGGGGCCAAGACGCATTCCTGTCTAACTCCTTTTAGCACATTGGCTCCAATGGTATCTGTTCTTATGGAGCACCTTAAGCAGATAAAGGAGTCTTGGCTTCATGTTCAATTCTGCCAGAAGGTATCTCTGTTAATTGTATCAAACACTGCTCTGAGGTCAATAAAAGCTCTGAAGAGTTGTTCCCCTTCAGAGATAAACTTAGCTATAAGGTGATGTAAAGTAAAGCAGTTATATATCGTGGATAACTCCACCTTTTCTTCCACCAACAGGTTTTTTTATCAACAATCCAGACCTCAATTTTGCCTAATAGATGTTTATTGGGGGTTTTTTTGGTATCTATTGAAAAGGCCAGCCAAACAACTGGTTGAAAACTGGCTTCAAGTGAATTTATACCAAAGTCATGCCATCGTAAGAGTTTCAATTTATGGTTAAGGAGCTCCTAATAACTACAGGCTTTGTGCAATAATCTCCTGATTCACTTTACGCCCAAAAAATGCCAAAGCGCTTCTTGCTTATAGGAAACAAGGGAAAAACCAAATGAAGCTAGATCAGAGGGAGATTTATAACTGTGCAATCACATATGTGTGTAGCCAAGTTGCAAACTGGAATCTTAGAGGGTTTGAAGAGACCCTCATGGCCATCCAGTCCAACTCCCTTCTTTCCACTAGGCAGGAAGACACCATCTGAGCCCTCCGAACAGATGACCATCCATTCTCTGCTTAAAAGCCTCTAGAGAAGGAGACTCCACAAGATTCAAATACAGCAGGAGATTTCACAGTGAAAAATACTATCGGGAAATTCTTCCTACTCTTTAACTGCAGCTTGAATCCATGACTTCATTGCATCCTGGTCCTCAGAGCAGCAGAAAATAAACTTGCCCCTTCCTCAATTTAGGTCCTGCCATGTGAAGCTGGTCACTTATTTGCTTATATTTATTTATTTATTTATTTATTTATTTACAGTATTTATATTCCGCCCTTTCTTCTCACCCCGAAGGGGACTCAGGGCGGATTACAATGAACACATATATGGCAAACATTCAATGCCAACAGACAAACAATATACATTAGACAGACTCAGAGGCATTTTTAACATTTTTCCAGCTTCACGATTCCGGCCACAGGGGGAGCTGTTGCTTCACCATCCACTAGTGGCTGTACTTCCTCATTCCTTTCCTCGTGTTTTGCTGGCAGTTTTATGGTGTTGTAAATTAGCCTCCCGTATAAAGCGTTCCTAAATTTCCCTAATTGACAGGTGCAACTGTCTTTCGGGGCTTCATAGGTCAACAGCAAGCTGGGGCTATTAATGGTCGGAGGCTTAACCCGACCCGGGCTTTGAACTCATGACCTCTCGGTCAGTAGTGATTTATAGCAGCTGGTTACTAGCCAGCTGCGCCACAGCCCAGCCGTCTATCTATACTAGACGAGGGGTGCTGCTATGCTTTCAGTAATCAATAGGCTTGTCCGATCAATGGAAAAAATGTTTCAATTCTCGTTTCTAAAGTAGGGGGTGCCGGCTCTTCGATATATTTCTTAATTTTTCACCCAAAATTTTCGGATATTTCCGAAAATTCGTAATGTTTCTAAAATGTTTCTAAAAATGCGCAATTGCCAAAAAACAGGAAACTGGGGGGGACTTTTCTGGGGGTCTCCCGCCCTCATTTCTTGAGCTATTCTCATCAAATTTGGTACAGTGGGAGAACACATTCCACACTCTTTGCTCAACAAATTGCAGAATGTTTCCTGTCTCCTATGATTTTTGGCGAATTTTCATAACTTTTTATAATACACTATTTTTCAATATTTGAAGAAACCTGTTCCTGGTTTGAAAGTCTTATTTCCTGTTCAATTGGGTTCTTATCACTGTAGAAGTCCCTCTTCTACTTGTGTAGACTTTGGATTAGAAATGCAGCACACACCAAGCAATGCCTTGACAGGATTGGCAACGTCCTTTGGAAACTATAAATTGCTGTGGACCCTCTATTGAATCAAATCAATGTCTGACTTTGTGATTGCAGAAATAAAACTCAGCCCAAGGCTTGGGAATAGAAATGGAGCGTGAGGGAAGCAATGCCTTGGCGGGTGCCCCACGTCCTTTGGAAACTATTTCTTCCAATGTACCCTTTAGGTTTGAAAACAATGTGTGTCTTTGTGATTGCTGCAATAACACTCAGCCCGGGGGCTTGGGATTACAAACGGAGCGGGAGGGAAGCAATGCACTTGCAGGAACGCAGATGTCCTTTGGAAACTATTATTTTCAAGCCCCCCCCCCTTTCAGGATTGCAAAGAAGGGCTGATGTGGTGATTGCTAAATTCCAAAAAAGAAAACAGAAAGGCAAAAGGTCTCCCTCAGGAGTAGATGGAAAGCACCCCAAGCTCAGCACTAGCAGGGACGCAGACGTCCTTTGGGAAAAAAAAGTTCCCTAAAGCCAGCCACAGCAAGGACTCTGCCCCAAGCCCCCAGCCAATTTCCCCCCCAAAAAAACACAATATCGAACCAGCAACAACAGAAACACTCTACCCCCAGTCACTTAGCCCTCTCTCCCCCAAGCAAGCAAGCAGCTTCCCAGCGCGTGCGAAACACCCTCTCTCCTCGGTATCCTAGCCCAGAATGGCTTGGCTCAGTTGGGGAGGGGATTTTTATAGAAATCCTCCACGTGGATGCGGAGGACGCTAGCCCCCACCTTTTTCAGCCATCGTGGAAGTCTCTGATTGGCCAGGGAGCGGTAGCCATGTTAGGCTACGCTAGGCTCCCATTCATGTTAGGTTGCAGAAACAAAAAAAAAATTAATTTTTTTTAAAAAAAAAATTAAAAAAAATTTGGAAGGAAAAAATTTAACGAAAATTTTAAGAAACAATTAGAGAATATGCCAACGATGGTTCGAATTACATTGCCAGTTGCGTCCAGGGAAAACGTTTCAATACTCGTTTCAAAAAACGAGAACAATCCGAAATAATTACGAAACGAGAAACATAACGAATATTTGGACAACCCTAGTAATCAACAATGCTGATAATATCACTTGCTTGAGGCTAATAAGGTGAATTGTCATTAGCTAAGAGTGCTCATCTACCTTTAGGAAGATTTAAGAGACAATTTTCAGAATCCTAGGCACTTCCAAGTTTGTTCCCATAAGAGAAAGGTTCAGAGGGTTTAGGGGTGTTATGGCTAATAGGCCAATGGGGATAAAGCCCATAAAAGAAATACTTAATGCCTCACTTTGACAAAGGGGGTGAAAGCCTGCATATTATTTGAATTGTGCTACCTATAAACATACAGTCTAGGCCAGGGGTCCCCAAACTAAGGCCCGGGGGCCAGATGCGGCCCTCCAAGGTCATTTACCTGGTCCCCGCCCTCAGTTTTATAATATAATATTTTTAGATCAGTTTTAATAATATAATATATTGTATATACATATAATATTGATAATAATATTATGATATACAATGTAATAATAATAATACCATATAATATTAATTGTATGTTATATATTACATATTATCTAATAGTATAGTGTCTAATAGTATAGTTCAATATAGTAATATATAATGCTACTATTGTGCTATGCTAATAATATAATATATTGTATGTACATACAACTGCTCTGAGTCCCCTTCGGGGTGGGAAGGGTGGGATATAAATATAGTAAATAAATGCAGTAAATAAATAATAAATTTTAGATTTAGGCTTGGCCAAAGTCTGAAATGACTTGAAGGCACACAACAACAACAATCCTAATTAACTTCACTATCTCATTGGCCAGTAGCAGGCCTACACTTTCCATTGAAATCCTGATAGGTTTATGTTGGTTAAAACTGTTTTCATTTCTAAATATTGTATTGTTATTTCGTTGTTGTTGTTGTTGTTGCACTACAAATAAGACATGTGCAGTATGCATAGGAATTTGTTTGTATTTTTTTTCAAATGATAATTCGGCCCCTCAACAGTCTGAAGGATTATGGACCGGCCCTCTGCTTCAAATTTTGAGGACCCCTGGTCTAGGCAATACTCATCATTTCTGACAACATCTGTGATGTTGGCTATGTTCAATAAAGCTTTATAATCTCTTGTGAACTTTATTTCCTGAACTGAGTTCACCCGAGGGACCTCTAGTCTGTGACTCAAACCCGCACCCAGGTTGTCCCTACACTTCCAGGAGGAATCCTATGTCAGATAGATAATGCACTGTTAGACTGGAATGCTTTGGCTGTCATCCTATTGAGGAACACTGGTGGAAAATGCAGTTCTAATGGACATGTGGTCCCACACCTGCTCAATGATTAAGTGGGTGGTAAGTCATGACCTTGTGACCATCATGATGAGGGTAGCATCATTCACTTTTGTCCCTGGCTGATGTCAAGCAAGCAGTGGGTATAAAAAGAGGGCAGGAAGCATGTGTTCTTTCTCTTGCTGAACTCTCTTGTTGAATGTTCTTGCCACCGTGTCTTGCTGTATTGTTGCTGATATCTGATTTACCCACACCAGTGAGTATATCACCGTATATGCCATTGACTGACAGGAGATCAGGGGAACTTGGTCTCTGTGTGTATTTAGTACATAGAGCAACGAGTCAAGGTTAAAAGCCTTCTGTGAGTTTGGATGAAAGCTGGTCAGAGTTTCCCTAAATGGTGAGCAGGACAAAGTCGGATGGTGCAGTTATACTCTCAGAGCCGGTCCAACAATGAGGCGAATTAAGCGGTCGCTTTGGGTGCAAAACATACGGGGGTGCAGTCGAGTCTGCTTTTTCTGTTGATTTCTTGTAAAACATGATGTTTTGGTGCTTAATTTGTAAAATATTAATGTAATTTGATGTTTAATAGGCTTTTCCTTAATCCCTCCTTATTATCCAACATTTTCGCTTATCCAACACTTTTATTTTTCAGTGATTGGTTTGGGGGGGGGGACGCCAAAATTCTGTTCGCCTACACTTGAAAATTACCTAGGGCCGGCTCTGACTCTGCTCACAACTGATAAGCACTCTGCTGTGTGTGGGTTTGTTTTTCCCACTTGCCTTTGAGACATTCAGTTCATTGCGCAGCCACCTCAACATCCTATTCCCTCTGAAATCACTTCTCCCAGTTCTTTTAATACCCTTGGATGTCATTAATTTAGCCCCAAGGACTTGAATTTGTTTAGATTAGCCAGATATCCCTGTCCTGCCCCTTAACCTACATTGTGCTGCATTTCCCCTACTGCATCCTCTGCTCCGTCCTTTCCAAATTAAGCACAGTTGGCTTTTTCAGAGAAGACAGAGGCAAAGAAGCCATTGAGTAGTTCTGCCTTTTCTCTGTCCCCTGTCAGCATTTTCCCATTATCCTGGGTGCAGTGGCCTTGCCATTTGCTTGTTCTTTGTTTTTCTATGGACATAAATATGTGCTTTGGCTTTTCTAACTTTCTCTCCATACATGTTGGCAATTCATTTACATTCCTCCTTGGTGATTTCTCCTTTTCCTATTTCCTATAAAAGTCCGTTTTATACCTTAGCTCTAGAATGAATCAATTTCCTTCTGCAATGGATTCGCCAGGATCCGTTCCTTGCCAAAGACTGCTGGATCTGGCTCCTACTACAAAACCTCTCCTTGCTCCCACAAACAAACCAGAGAGACAAACATCTCTTATTCGAGAAAGAACCTTTATTGGCGAGATCTCATTATTGGGATTCTCAATCCCGCGCCTAATCCTAATTAAAGCCAGGCCTGAGGGCACGCTTGTACCCCTCTGCACAGCGGCACACATCCTTCACTTTCGCCCCAAAGACCTCCACTTCGCACAGCGTCAGATATTCCTTCCGACCAGGGATGTGGATGCTCACATAACGCCCGGGGGGCACATTGCACTGGATGACGCTGATGGACCCGGGGCTGGTGTCTTGGATGACCCCGCAGCTGCAAGAGAGAAAAAGTGAGTCAGCCCCAGGGAGGGAGTTGGAGGGCAGAATCATGTTGGAGTGGAGTCAAGGCATCCCTTCACCTGCTCAATACAGTTCTGGACAGAGGCCTCTCAGTCAGGTGTGTCTCTGTGCCTTCAGGTCACCCATCGACCTATGGCAACCCCATTGATTTCAGAGGGTTTTGTTAGGCAAGGTGGTTTGACCAATTCCTTCCTCTGAAATATAGCCTACAGCAGGCATGGGCAAACATGGTCCCTCAAGGAGTTTTGGACTTCAGCTCTCACAATTCCTAAGAGCTGGTAGCTCAAGTTAGCCCATGTCTATTCTAGCCTAAGACATTTGGGAGAAAGATCTCATGTATATTTGTCCTCAAGTCACCTGTGGACTCATGACAGACGTGCACAACATTTGACCCATGGGGCAGATGCGTTGAGATTAGGCAAGCCCCCACATTAGTAGCCTTCAAGAAAGACCTGAAAACATGGCTCTTCCGTTGTGCTTTTGGAGAGTAACTACAATATACTTCTTCTTCTGTTGCTCCCCTCCAATATCTATCCTCTAGATCACACCACTATCTTATGACCCTGTCCTTTGTGGTTTTTATTCTTATCTCTTTCTCACCCCGAGTTTTAACTTAGTGTTCATGTGGCCCGCCCTTCTTTTATTGTTTCCTTGATTCTGCGTTGTAATTGTATATTATTTATTGTATTGTTCAATGTGTTATGATGTGTTGTTCTTTTATATTCTGTTATATTGTATTGTTCTGGGCATGGTCCTTTGTAAGCCGCTTCGAGTCCCCGTTAGGGAGATGGTGGCAGGGTATAAATAAAGTTTTATTATTATTATTATTATTATTATTATTATTATTGACACAACGACGTTGTATGACACAGCAAACAAAATAGACATGCTGGATTTCGTATCACAAAATCACAAGTCAAACACTTCCCAAGTGTCTAGGACTGTGTGATGTATTTTCGGATGATGCGTGCAGATCCCAGTAAGGTGGCCTTTTGCAGTTGGCAGATCGTAATTTTGTCAATGTCTATTGTTTCCAAATGCCGGCTGAGATCTTTTGGCACGGCACCCAGTGTGCCCATCACCACCGGGACCACCTGCACTGGTTTCTGCCAGAGTCTTTGAAGTTCCATCTTGAGGTCCTGATAACAGTTGAGTTTTTCCTGTTGTTTTTCGTCATTATTATTATTATTAATACAAAGACATAGTATGACACAGCAAACAAGATATATATGCTGGATTTTGTATCACAAAATCACAAGTTGAACACTTCACAAGTCGAAAATCGCAGACAGACAGACTACAAACAGAGGCACAACTATGTGGCCCAAATGATTCATTGGAACTTATGCCTCAAGTACCACCTCCCAGCAGCAAAGACCTGGTGGGATCACAAACCTGCAAAAGTCTTGGAAAATGAGCACGCAAAGAGACTGTGGGACTTCCGAATCCAGACTGACAAAGTTCTGGAACACAACACACCAGACATCACAGTTGTGGAAAAGAAAAAGGTTTGGATCATTAATGTTGCCATCCCAGGTGACAGTCGCATTGACGAAAAACAACAGGAAAAACTCAGCCGCTCTTAGTAAAATAGTAAAATAATAAATATAATAATAATAAGATCAGAGTGAAATAATAAGCCGCCCTGAGTCCCTTCGGGTGAGAAGGGCAGGATATAAGTGTGAGAAATAAATAAATAAATAAATGTATTAATAATAATAGTAATAAAAATAAGTAAAATAAATGTAATAGTAGCAACAATATTAGAGAAAAATAATAAATGTAATAATACCAATAATAATAGAGAAAAATAATAAAGGTACCATATATTCTCGAGTATAAGCTGACCCAAATATAAGCCAACCAGGAGCCTCACCTGAGTATAAGCCAAGGGGGGCTTTTTCAGTCTTAAAAAAAGGGCTGAAAAACTAGGCTTATACTCGAGTATATACAGTAGATAGATAGATAGATCTATTCCTGACACCAATGGGAGCAGAGCATAAGGTGAAGTAGATAAACTGGGACTCACAGAGGGTTGGATTTGCCATTTCCATCCAAAGAGCCTCCCACGCGAATCTCGGCTTTTTGGATTCTGGAGCTGCAGCAGTCTCCCCGGTTCTTCACCACCACGGACGCGATGGAGCACGGCTCTCCCAGGTCCACGTACCACCAGGCATCCAGGTCATACTTTGTGTGGCTGCAGGAGCGGTACTTGAGCAGGTTCCCTTGGCAGTTCCCATCCACAGCCTTCCCTGCCACTAAATCTGCTCCGTAGTCAGAGGACTGTCTGGCCGGGCGGCCTTTGGCCAAATCGGAAACTGGAGAGACACAAGGACGGAAGGAAGGACAAGGCTAACACTCCAGAAGACAGGAGCAGAATTCAAAACGATCTTGACAGACTAGAGAGATGGGCCAAAACTAACAAAATGAAGTTCAACAGGGACAAATGCAAGATACTTCACTTCGGCAGAAAAAATGGAAATCAAAGATACAGAATGGGGGACGATGCCTGGCTTGACAGCAGTGTGTGTGAAAAAGACCTTGGAGTCCTCGTGGGGAGGAAGATGAACATGAGCCAACAATGTGATGCGGCTGCTAAAAAAGCCAATGGGATTCTGGCCTCATCAAGAGGGGAATAGCGTCTAGATCCAGGGAAGTCCTGCTCCCCCTCTTTCTATTCTGCCTTGGTCAGACCACACCTGGAATCACACTGGGTCCAATTTTGGGCACCGCAATTGAAGGGAGATGTTGACAAGCTGGAAAGCGTCCAGAGGAGGGCGACTAAAATGATTAAGGGTCTGGAGAACAAGCCCTATGAGGAGCGGCTTAAAGAGCTGGGCATGTTTAGCCTGCAGAAGAGAAGGCTGAGAGGAGACATGATAGCCATGTACAAATACGTGAAGGGAAGTCATAGGGAGGAGGGAGGGAGCTTGTTTTCTGCTGCCCTGCAGACTAGGACGCAAGGGAACAATGGCTTCAAACTCCAGGAAAGGAAGGAGATTCCACCTGAACATCAGGAAGAACTTCCTCACTGTGAGAAGGGCTGTTCACAAGTGGAACTCTCTGCCCTGGAGTGTGGTGAAGGCTCCTTCTTTGGAGGCTTTTAAGCAGAGGCTGGATGGCCATCTGTCGGGGGTGCTTTGAATGCGATTTCCTGCTTCTTAGCAGGGGGTTGGACTAGATGGCCCATGTGGTCTCTTCCAACTCTACTATTCTATGATTCTATGATTCTATGATTCTAAGGTGAGGAGAAATCACTGGTCACGTCACGTCAAGTTTGTAATCAGTTTTTGTGTTATCTTTTAGATGGTAAAGGTTTGCAGTATATTGTTTTGTTATTTGTATGAAGAAATCAAAATAAAATATTTTAAAAAAGAAAAATAAAGGAGTTTGTCACATGAAGCAGCCGGGCTGTGGCGCAGCTGGCTAGTAACCAGCTGCTATAAATCACTACTGACCGAGAGGTCATGAGTTCGAAGCCCGGGTCGGGTTAAGCCTCCGACCATAAAAAATATATATATATAGCCCCGGCTTGCTGTTGACCTAGCAGCCCCGAAAGACAGTTGCATCTGTCAAGTAGGGAAAATTTAGGGACGCTTTATGTGGGAGGCTAATTTAACTAATCTACAACACCATAAAACTGCTCACGAGGAAAAGAAGAGGAAGAACAGCCACCAATGGACGGTGAAGCAACAGCTCCCCCTGTGGCCAGAAATCGTGAAGCTGGAAAGATGTTAAAAATGCCTCTGTGTCTGTCTAAAACTGAATGTTGTTTGTCTGTTGGCATTGAATGTTTGCCATATATGTGTTCATTGGAAAGAGGAAAAGAAGAGGAAGAACAGCCACCAATGGACGGTGAAGCAACAGCTCCCCCTGTGGCCGGAAATCGTGAAGCTGGAAAGATGTTAAAAATGCCTCTGTGTCTGTCTAAAACTGAATGTTGTTTGTCTGTTGGCATTGAATGTTTGCCATATATGTGTTCATTGGAAAGAGGAAAAGAAGAGGAAGAACAGCCACCAATGGACGGTGAAGCAACAGCTCCCCCTGTGGCCGGAATCGTGAAGCTGGAAAGATGTTAAAAATGCCTCTGTGTCTGTCTAAAACTGAATGTTGTTTGTCTATTGGCATTGAATGTTTGCCATATATGTGTTCATTGTAATCCGCCCTGAGTCCCCTTCGGGGTGAGAAGGGCGGAATATAAATACTGTAAATAAATGTAAATAAATAAATAAATTGCAGCTTGCAAATTGCAAGCATGTTTTCCTTGAACTTAGCACATAGCCTAGTTCTGTTCCTACCACTTTCCTTGTGGGAAACAACCTGGAAAAGTATTTCTTTTACAAATATAAACAATCCAGTAATGGCCTCCTTTTGTAAAAGAAATGCCTTCCTACATTCTACCACCTGGAAGGTAATGAGAAAGGAGCAGCATCAGGTAATTGCCAAAGATGCACTGTCCTGCTGCAATTGTGATTTCCTTCTTCATGTAATAAACTATGTTTCAAGCAGTTGGCCAAAAAATTCCTGTATACAGAACAGCAAAGGGGAGTCATCTTGAACTTTTTCTGAGGGAAAAAGGTCCACGTTTTTCCATTTTGTATACAAGTATAGGAAATTATCCACATGTATTTGTTTTTTCAAATGGGGGGGGGGGGGGGAGAGAGATCTGATGTATTTCCTTTAGAACACAAAACCAGAACATTTTCTTGCAAATTCTTTATTTTTGACCTTTGCCACAGAAGAAATCAGCAACTCCAAAATATATACAGTAGAGTCTCACTTATCCAAGCCTCTGGATAATCCAAGCCATTTTTGTAGTCAATGTTTTCAATATATCGTGATATTTTGGTGCTAAATTCGTAAATACAGTAATTACAACATAACATTACTGTGTATTGAACTACTTTTTATGTCAAATTTGTGGAATAACATGAAGTTTTGGTGCTTAATTTGTAAAATCATAACCTAATTTGATGTTTAATAGGATTTTCCTTAATCCCTCCTTATTATCCAAGATATTCGCTTATCCAAGCTTCTGCCAGCCCGTTTAGCTTGGATAAGTGAGACTCTACTGTATATCCATTCAGTTTTGAGAACGAAAACATTGACTATCTTATTTTCTATTAGATTTCCAGTTCATGTAGTTTAGTATTGCTTGCAATGCTCTCCAGAATTTAAGGATGAGATTTTCCTGGACATGACAGAAATTAAACCTGGAACTTCCTACATGCAAGCAATAACCTACAGATATGCCCACAGCTGTAACTAGCTAATCATTTCATTCTCCACAAAGGACGAGAGCAGTTCAATCCTACTTAATCATTCCATAATGAAGTTTGGCACTACTACAGTATGGATGAAATTAATTAAAAGGCTTTCCTCCCCATCAAAGGTATAATCAACGCAATCTGCTTCTGAACATAATCGAGAATCTGTGTAAGGGGAGCTTACCCGTACGAAGCACTTTTTCATGTGGAAAATTAATTGAATTCTATGTCTGATTTTTCCTCCCCTCTTCTGTGAGATTCAAATAAAGTGTTATCAAAAAAAAAATCACATGGCTTCCCAAGTCATTTCTATAGGGCGAAAATAAACTGGATCCCCACTCAAATGCTGCAGGGAGTCCACATGTACTGATTCCCAGTGCAACCAGACAATCCAGGAGTCATGCAAGAGTTGGAGGAGACCCTCAGGGCCATCTAGTTCAACCTCCTTCTGCCCAAAAAGACACAATCCAAGCCCTCTCAAATGAGACCCTCAGGACCATTCAGCCTCTATTTCGAAACCTCTGGAGAAGGAGACCAAAAGAGAAGATGAACCGGAAATCTCCAGGAGATGTAAACATGTGACCATCTAAGACCAGAGATGGGGCACAGAATATGCTGTGGACCATCAAAGTCTCTTTCTGAGATTCCCCAGGTGCACACCTCAAATGCCTTCAGAAAGTCATACATTTTGGGAACTCTAAGAACAAAGACAAGATGTGTTGTCGAATACAAGTACCTATAGATACCTATCTACAGAGTGGAAATCACCTATCGGACAGATGGCAAGCTATTTAACCTCAGCAGACTGAGAGCCAAACCCAAGGTCACCATAACATCTGTTATAGAACTCCAATATGCCGATGACAAGGTAGTCTGTGCGCACTCAGAAGAAGACCTACAAGCCACTCTCAACACCTTTGCAGAAGCAGACGAGAAGTTCGATCTCTCACTGAACATCGAGAAAACCAAAGTGCTCTTCCAACAGTCCAAAGTGCTCTTCCAACCTCTCCACAAAAGTCAACATTGACACTGAAATACAACTCCATCTTAGCTCTGCAAGTGCAGCATTTTTCCGTATGAAGCAGAGAGTGTTTGATGACCGGGACATCCGTAGAGAGACCAAGGTGCTTGTTTACAAAGCCATTCCCCTCCCAACCCTGCTCTACGCCTGCAAAACGTGGACGGTCTACAGACGTCACACCAAACTCCTGGAGCGTTTCCATCAGCATTACCTCAGGAAGATCCTGCCAATCTCTTGGGAAGACAGGCGGACAAATGTCAGCATGCTTGAGGAAGCAAAGACCACCAGCATTGAAGTGATGCTCCTACGCCATCAACTCCGCTGGACTGGCCACGTTGTCCGAATGCCCAAAGATCACCGTCTCCCAAAGCAGCTCCTCTACTCCGAACTCAAGAACGGGAAATGTAATGGTGGGCAGAAAAAGAGATTGAAAGATGGGCTCAAAGCCAACCTTAAAAACTGTGGCATAGACACTGAGAACTGGGAAGCCCTGGCCCTTGAGCGCTCCAATTGGAGGTCAGCTGTGACCAGCAGTGCTGCGGAGTTCGAAGAGGCACGAACGGAGGGCTTAAGGGAGAAACGTGCCAAGAGGAAGGCCCGTCAAGCCAACCCCGACCGGGACCGCCTTCCACCCGGAAACCGATGTCCTCACTGTGGGAGAATATGCGGGTCAAGAATCGGTCTCTTCAGTCATCTAAGAACCCACCCCCAAGATGGAAGACCATCGTCCTCGAGCTACGAGGGATCGCCTAAGTAAGTAAGTAAGTAAGTAAGTAAGTAAGTAAGATACCTTCATAAAAATTCCAACCATCACACAAGTCAAAAAAGAAACACAATCAAAGCCCTGACAGAATCTGTGAACCTTGTTACGGGTTTGTTGAAAAACCCTAACTGGTCCAGACTTATCAAGTCCTTTGTTGTATCCACAATGAGCAAAAGAAAAACAAGTCAGGAAAATGGAAGAAAAATCAAAAATTTACTCTTAGGTAGCAGAGTCAAAAAATCACAATAAAACTTCCAGCAACAAAACTCGCATAAGTTCCTTGAATTAAACTCATACATCTTCATAGTAGGCTCTCAGCAAGTATTCAGTAAGTCCCCAAAAGACATTACAAGCATTTCCCAAATATATCCCATTCAGGGAGTGGTTCAAGCTTGTTAGCCTTGATTGTTCTAATTACTCAACTATGAGTTGTAATTGACCAGGTGTTTTTCCCTTAACACACACATATACAAGTAGTGATCCCACAGAAACTTAGTTAAATACATGCATATACAGTAATAAACCTCACCTCCTCCAAGGTGAACTCAACCACCTAAACTGGGCTCTCCAGGCCAATGGAGACTCCACCAAAGACATCAGAAGAGCTGCAAGGCCAAGAACAAGCCAGGAGAGTCAAGGGAAAGATCCACCCAGAGGAAAGGTGTTCTTACCAGACATCAAGGGAACCACTGACCGCATAGGCAAACTGATGAAGAAACACAACCTACAAGCCATCTACAGACCCACCAAGAAAATCCAACAAATGCTACGGTCAGCGAAGGACAAGAGGGATCCTCTCTCTTCTGCAGGAGTCTACCGGATACCATGCAGCTGTGGACACGTCTGCATAGGGACCACCAAACGCAGCATTGCCCAAACAAGAGTCAAAGAACATGAAAGACACTGCAGACTAATTCAACCAGAGAAATCAGCCAGAGCAGAGCACTTGATGAACCAGCCTGGACACAGGATATTATTTGAGAACACAGAAATGCTTGACTACTCTAACAACTATCATGTCAGACTACACAGAGAAGCCATTGAAATCCACAAGCATGTGGACAACTTCAACAGAAAGGAGGAAACCATGAAAATGAACAAAATCTGGCTACCGGTATTAAAAAACTCTAAAATCAGAACAGTAAATAAGAGCAACACTCTGAGACATGGGAACTAGGGGCAGCTAACAAAGGATGCCCCCAGGCAGAAAGTAGCCAGTAGATGTAGCCATTCAATGCAAATTAGGGTGATTAACTGCAACATTCACGCTGGCCTCCAACTGACAAGAGTTCTTCCCTCACCCTGGACTTTCCAAAGATATATATAAACCTTCCTTGCTGAGTTTCTCCACACCTCACAACCTCTGAGGATGCCTGCCATAGATGTGGGCGAAACGTCAGGAGAGAATACTTCTAGAACATGGCCACACAGCCGGGAAAACATACAACAACCCAAAGGCAAGATGCTTGGGAATGTCGCAGGATTTGTTTGTTCGTGACGTGATGTATAGTTTCCAAATTGCAACCTCCCTGAACCACTGCAAGCTAGACAACAAGTATCCCAGAAGCAAGCAAAATACAAGAGAGTCCTTTCACAGCACAAACATGCTTCAGCAGACTCCAACTGCCAGCATCTGACCTTATCTACATATTGTATAGTAAACTCACGGATTCAGGTTTTCATCCAAAGTCTCTAGAAGCTTTAATCTTCACTATTGCGATACAGTAGAGTCTCGCTTATCCAACATTAACAGGCCAGCAGAAAGTTGGATAAGCGAAAATGTCAGATAATAAGGAGGGATTAAGGAAAAGCTGTGAGTTCCTGAGAAACAGCTGTTTTTCTAGGCAGCAACGCACAGCAGGCCTCTGGATGCTTGCTGGGAAGGACGACACGCGGCCAGCACAGATTTTCCCCCCTGGCAAGCACCCAGTGCTTGGAGAGACCCACTGTTCATTGCTGCCTAGAAAAACAGTTGTTTTTTTTGAAGCAGCAAGGTGCACCGGGCTTCTCTAAGCGCCGGGTGCTTGCTGGGAGGGATCATACTTTTCCCTCTCGGCAAGCACCCGGATTGGAGAGGCCCACTGTGCCTTGCTGCCTAGAAATGTGCAGCAGGCCTCTCCAAGTGCTGGGTGCTTGCCGGGAGGGAAAAGTCTGTGCAGGTCGCACTTTGTCCCTCCTGGCAAGCATCCGGCTTGGAGAGGCCCACTGCGCCTTGCTGCCTAGAAATGTGCAGCAGGCCTCTCCAAGTGCTGGGTGCTTGCCAGGAGGGAAAAGTCTGTGCAGGCCGCACCTTGTCCCTCCCGGCAAGCACCCGGCTTGGAGAGGCCCACTGCGCCTTGCTGCCTAGAAATGTGCAGCAGGCCTCCCAAGTGCTGGGTGCTTGCCAGGAGGGAAAAGTCTGTGCAGGCCGCACCTTGTCCCTCCCGGCAAGCATCCGGCTTGGAGAGGCCCACTGCGCCTTGCTGCCTAGAAATGTGCAGCAGGCCTCCCAAGTGCTGGGTGCTTGCCAGGAGGGAAAAGTCTGTGCAGGTCGCACCTTGTCCCTCCCGGCAAGCATCCGGCTTGGAGAGGCCCACTGCGCCTTGCTGCCTAGAAATGTGCAGCAGGCCTCCCAAGTGCTGGGTGCTTGCCAGGAGGGAAAAGTCTGTGCAGGCCGCACCTTGTCCCTCCCGGCAAGCACCTGGCTTGGAGAGGCCCACTGCGCCTTGCTGCTTCCTCCCTAGGGGCATCCTTGGTTGGGAGGTGTTAGCGTGCCCTGAATGTTTCCTGTCTGGATTTCCCCTGTTTTCAGAATGTTGTTCTTTATTTAGCCTTTTCCTTAATCCTTCCTTATTATCCAACATTTTCGCTTATCCAAAGATTTTATTTTTAAGTGATTGGTTTGGGGGGAGCACCAAAATTCTGTTCACCTACACTTGAAAATTACCTTAGGCCGGCCCTGGCAAGAACAAACACAAAGGATTTCTTCAAGTAAACAGGGAAGGAGACAGTGGGAGGAGAAATACGTCTCCCATGGGATTTGAAAAGAAAGCTGAACTAAGGAAAACATGATGGGTGTAGGAAAATAATTTGTTTAATTTCCAAACTGGTTTTGGAAATTAAACAATCTCCAACATTTTACTTATTGAGTGGGATGAAATCCTGAGGCAAAGAAGGTGTTGAGCAGCACTGGCATTCCTCTGTCCCCTGTTAGCTTTGCACCATCATCTGCACACAATGGCTCTCCAAGCTCCTTGTTTCACCTGTCAGACCAACCCATTTTCCTTGCTTCCTGTCTTCCCTTCCTGATGTTCTTACCAATGCCATCCACTGCTGGTTTGCAAGCGCTGGCTTCTCCATGCCCAACAAGGATGGCCAGGGTGGCCAGCAGACCCAGCCAGAGCTGCAACATCCTGCCAAAAGGAAGCAGAGTTGTTAGTCGAAGGAGTCCATCCTAGATCTAAGGGCTTCCCCTTAACCCAGGCATGAGCAAACATTGGCCCTCCAGGTGTTTTGGACTCCAGCTCTCACTATTCCTAACAGTTAGTAGGAATATTGAGTTGTTGCGATACGTTTTTATGGGATCACTACCAAGTGTGTGTTGAGAGAAAAAGACTCACCCTGGTTAATTACAACCGACAGGCTGATTAATTGGAGTAATTAAAGTCAACAAGTTTGGGACACTCCTGAAGGGGTACAACGGGGGGGGGGGGGTTGTTGTATGTTTCAGGGCTTACTGAATGTTTACTCCTGGACTTACTCAGCATAAGCTCCTAGCTTGTAGCCTATCTGACGCTGGCAAGTTTGTTTTCCATGCTTGTCTCCATGAATCATAAATGAAAATTGTAAGAAGATATATTTTCAGATGGAAAGCATTGCATGAATGAAATGCAAGGACTATGCGTGAGTTTGAGACAGTGAATGAACTGTGACTATACTATTATTATCTAATTTGCATTGAGATTGCTGATTTTCTATGAACTCTGCTGCATAAAATTTGAGTTTTGCCTTTCTTCTACTTGTGTTGCTCATTTTTGAATATACAAAGGTCTAATCTTCAACTGGTATACACGCATCATCAACCAGTTGCCGCTGCACTTAAAGTGGAATCATTGCTCTATAAATTAATTGTGTAGAAGGGCCACTAGACATCATCTTTTGGAGCATGTTGGCAGGCTACAATTATTTTACAAAATACAGCTGGATTTTCCAATCATAGTCAAGATACGTTCAGGACTGCTGTGCAATACATGCACATTTCTCATTTCCCTTTGGATCAGATGGACAAGAAATACTTTGCTGGTCACTAAAAATCCAATCACCTAACCTAATTAAATCAGACAAAAGTATAAAAGGGTACAAGATAGATAGAGAAGAAATAAAAATTAATTTATATGCAGATGATGCAATAGTCCTAATAGGCACAATGGAGGACTTGGTTGTAATCAAAACATTTGAAAAGATCTCAGGCCTAACTATTAATACTGAAAAATCAGAAATTTTACATAAAAACATGAACTGGAAAGAGTTAAAAGAAGCCCAATCTATCCTAGGGGTGAAACTGGGGCGAAAGAAGTTAAAATACCTATGCATTTGCATACCTAAAATTTAAACAATATAATCCAGAAAATCCAATCACCTACAAAGTAAGGAAGCAATGGGCAGGTGTGTTAGTGAAAGAACTGTTGTCTAGAAAGATGGGCTGTGGGCAAAAGGCCACCTGCACGAAGCTGAAAGAACCTTGGGGTTTATGGTCTCACTGGCAACATCCACACTAAAAGTTATTTACTCCACATAGTAAAGTGTCATGGCTTCAGAAGAATGGCAGGATGGCTTTCCTGGCCTTTCAAGCAACGAGAGGAGGAGGAGGAGGAGCACAGAGGCACAATGTCCCATCTGTGGGAAGGAAGGTTTGCTCAGAATATAAAGAAAGAGAATGGCATGAAGGTCATGAGGAATTATAGAATTACTAGCCAATGGGGCTGAGCAGCTTCCCAAGTGCTGACCATCCACATAACAGGGCTAAAGTTTCCACTGAAGAAGCCCAGGTAAGATATTGCTCGTGTGTAGCCTTCCGCATGTTCACACATACTTTCCAACTAGTAGGCTGCTAGGAATTGTGAGAGTTGAAGTCCAAAACACCTGGAGGGCTGACGTTTGCCCTTGCCTGGTCTAGTCCAACTCTTTACTCCGTGGAGGATCTCAGTTCAAAGCATCCCTATACAGAATCTCTCTCTGGTCTCTGTTGGAGACATCCCAATAAGGAGACCTCAACACCTTTGGGTCCATGGCTCAACCCCTCCTATCCTCAGAAAAATCCTTTCTAATGCTGAAGCAAAATCTACTCTCCTTTGACTTCAAACCATGAGATGTGGTCAGTGCCAGGAGAAGTGGAAGGGTCAAAAGGAGGGATTTTGATTCAGCAGATGTGATGACTCATGGGCCATGTAGTCCCGTTCCTAGTGCTGTTGTGACGGATGAAGAGGAAAACTTGGGTTTTCCACCATTTCAGCCAGAAAGGGAACTTTCCCAGCCAGAATTGGAGCCCTTGCACCTGCAGGAGGTTTGTCCTCCAGAAATCTGCCAAACAAGCCCTGAGTCAAAATCTCCCCCATTTTCTCGCCGTAATTATTATCAGCAACAAAAAGGAGTTCAGCAGGCTAATCGCAGAAGCCTGAGAATCGCAGCAAAGCATTCAGATGATTAAGCCTGCTCCCATGAGAAATTTTAGGGAGTCATACATCTGGGCACAGAGATTGACTTTCGTTTCTGATTCCCCAGAGAAGTGTTCTTTGGTGGGAAAACGAGAACCTATTTAGGTTCCTTGCCCTTTAGGAATCTTGCGGAGTCAATTCGTCAGCTACTGGAGTAGTGTGTGTGGACAGCGCTACTCCCGCTTCCAAGCCTCGTTCCTGTTTCCAAGCCTCGTTCCTGTTTCCAAGCCTCCGCTCCCAGCCTTGTTTACTCCCCGGATCTTGCCTTGCTTCCCGGACCTTGCCAAGTAATTACCACGGATCTTGTTCTTGCTCCTCGTTTCTTGTTGCCTTGTTTCAAGCCTTGTGTTCCAAGAATCAAGTTACTTCCTAGCCTTGCTCAAGTTCCATGGACTAAAGGACCTTGTCATCTCCCCTCACTTTGCTTGGCAAAGTGAGTGTTTCGGTTATTGGATTACAACTTTGGACCTTAATATTTCATATTGGACATTATTTCTTTGGACTAATTTTGATCTTCTCTGAAAGGTCTACTTCTGAACTATTTCTTACACTTGCTTTTATTAACCTTATATATTCCCTTAATAAAGATATTAGATAGATTCTGGCCTCTGTGTATGGTTATTGGTGCTCTGCAGCCTGGGTCGTGACAGCAGAAAGGATATCCAGACAATGTAAAAGTTAAACCAAAACGTAAGATCCCATCATGAAATCTGAACATCTGGGTGGTGTCAAAAAGATTACTAGATGAAGAAAAGCAAGAATACAGAGACAATATTGTAGTGGCAACCTCCTGGCAGATCTACATAACGCATAGAGTACAGTTTCAAAGTTCCTTCATTTCTAGGAAGCTGGTCTCCAAATAGATCTTTTCAAGACACTTTGAGTCTCCTTTGGGAGAGATAAAGCAGGGTATAAATCAATATAATAAATATAACAATAACTATAATAATAAGGACTCTGGAAACCAGCTTTAGAGATCCAATTGCTTTCCATCCCATTAAACTTCTGGAACCCCTTTCTAGGGAGAGATTGTTTTGGATTCGGGTGTCCTAGACTCCTACTAGGAGGGGAACCCCAAAGGCCATCTAGTCCGAGCTCCTTCTGCCATGCAGGGAAGACACAAACCAAGCCCTCAAGAAAGATGTCCCTTGTGCCATGGAGAGAGGCAGGTAATAAATATTATTATTATTATTATTATTATTATTATTATTATTACACAGCAAACAAGATAGATATGCTGGATTTCATATCACAAAATCACAAGTCGAACACTTCCCAAGTGTCTAGGACTGTGTGATGTATTTTTGGATGATGCACACAGATTCCATTATTATTATCATTATTATTATTATTATCATTATTATTATTATTATTATTATTATTATGCATATAATATTATTATGCATATTATTATTATGCTGGAACTCACCTTGACACAGAAGTGTTGGTGGCTCTTCTCGATGAATTGGAAATTCTTGTTGTTAAACTATGTTGGAGAAGAGATCAAGAGATGAATAAAATGGAAAACATTTCAAAGCAACCCCCTCCCTTAATGAACCTATCATTTCAAACCTGATGCTTAAGAGCAACCAAAGCTTCCTTTGCTTGAGATGCCCTGCTTTAGAGTCATAAAGACTTTCCAAAGAAAGCAGGACAAAGAGATGGAAAGACACCCAATTATGGAATACTTACTGCAAGGAACAGGAGGATCGGAGGAAAGAAACCTCAAATGAGACTTACCACTTTCTAAGCAACGTTTTTTAAAGACCTCCGGACTCCGTTTCCAAGAATGAAAACAATTTCAGGTGAGTTATGCTGCAAGTCAAGTTCTTGGTCCATCTTCCGCATCCCGGTCGTAAAAGGAAGACATTGGTCCCGCCACCCAACATATGCCTTTGGGTCAAAAGGGCCAGACCCCCCGCTGTGTGTGCACAGCCCAAGAGCAAGTCCAGCAGGTCTCTCTTCCTTACCCATAAACCTATTTCCTTTTCATAAACAGTGGGAAGAAGCCCCATAAAACCCAATTGTGCCAGCTCATCTCTATACCATCGGGAACCAGTTTGGGACATCAGGCAGTCTGGGTTTTGTAGAAAAAGTTCATTAAAAGGACAAGATCCAGAGAAAATGGCCTCAAAGTACACATAATGGCCTCACTCTGGTTCAGGGCTCAAAGTGCCCAATGCTATGACCTGAGAGTTTGCTGTTTCCCTGGCCGGATGCCTCCATTCCAGGAACATATTTCTTCCAACAGCTGTCAAAAAATTAATGCATTCTACTTATCAATTCATCAATGCTTCACATTTACTGTCAGAAGGGATGGAGAGTTTCATCTATGCTGACAATCGTGCCATCACCGCCCAAGCAGGGAGCTTTGAAATGGTTGAACAGAAGCTCCCCGAAGCTTTAGGTGCTCTTGCTGCCTATTACAGGGAAAAACAGCTGATTTCTAATCCATCTAAAATGCAGACGTGTGCTTTTCACCTTAAGAACAGACAAGTATCTTGAGCTCTGAAGATGACCTGGGAAGGAATCTCACTGGAGCATTGCAGTACACATGAATACGTGGGAGTTACCCTGGACAGTGCCCTGACTTACAAGAAGCACTGCTTGAATATCAAGCAAAAAGTGGCAGCTAGAAATAACATCGTATGAAAGCTGACTGGCACAACCTGCGGATCACAACCAGAGACAGTGAAGACATCTCCCCTTGAGCTTTGCTAATCTTCTACTGAATTTGCAAGCCCATTGTGGAATACCTCTCACCATGTTAAAACAATGGATGTGGTCCTTAATGAGACATGCGAGTTACAGGGAGAGATCTACTCCCTTGTTTAAGGAGCTCCACTGGCTGCCGTTTATTTTCCGGGCCCAATTCAAGGTGTATACCATCACATATAAAGCCCTAAACGGTTTGGGACCCACCTACCTTCGTGACCGTATCTCCTATTATCAGCCTACCCGATCCCTTCATTCATCAAGGGAAGCTTTCCTGGCGCCACTGCCAATAACCCAGACCTGCCTTGTGGGAACAAGGGAGAGGGCCTTTTCTGCTGTGGCCCCCCGATTATGGAATTTACTGCCCTCTGAGATTAGGCAAGCCCCCACATTAGTAGCCTTCAAGAAAGATTTGAAAACATGGCTTTTCCGTGGTGCCTTTGGAGAGTAACTATTTTACATTCCTTTTCTGTTGCTCCCTCGAATATCTATCCTCTAGACTACACCACTTCCTTGACCCTGATTGCTATGGTTTTATTTTATGTTTCTCTCACCCCGAGTTTTAATTTAATGTTCATGTGGACCGCCCTTGTTCTTATTGTTTCCTTGATTTGTATTGTAATGGATATTTTATTTATTGTACTGTTCATTGTGCTCTGATGTGTTGTTTTTATATGCTGTTTATTTTGTATTGTTTTGGGCATGGCCCCATGTAAGCCGCCCTGAGTCCCCGTTGGGGAGATGGTGGCGGGGTATAAATAAAGTATTATTATTATTATTATTATTATATTATTATTATTATTATTATTGACACAACGACGTTGTATGACACAGCAAACAAGATAGACATGCTGGGTTTCGTTTCACAAAATCACAAGTCGAACACTTCCCAAGTGTCTAGGACTGTGTGATGTATTTTCGGATGATGCTGCAGATCCCAGTCGGGTGGCCTTTTGCAGTTGGCAGATCGTGATTTTGTCAATGTCTATTGTTTCCAAATGCCGGCTGAGATCTTTCGGCACGGCACCCAGTGTGCCCATCACCACTGGGACCACTTGCACTGGTTTCTGCCAGAGTCTTTGCAGTTCAATCTTGAGGTCCTGATAGCGGCTGAGTTTTTCCTGTTGTTTTTCGTCAATGCGACTGTCACCTGGGATGGCGACATCAATGGTCCAAACCTTGTTCTTTTCCACAACTGTGATGTCTGGTGTATTGTGTTCCAGAATTTTGTCAGTCTGGATTCGGAAGTCCCACAGTATCTTTGCGTGCTCATTTTCCAATACTTTTGCAGGTTTGTGATCCCACCAGTTCTTTGCTGCTGGCAGGTGGTACTTGAGGCATAAGTTCCAATGAATCATTTGGGCCACATAGTTGTGCCTCTGTTTGTAGTCTGTCTGTGCAATTTTCTTACAGCAGCTGAGGATATGATCAATGGTTTCATCTGTTTCCTTGCACAGTCTGCATTTTGGGTCATCAGCTGATTTTTCGATCTTGGCCTTAATAGCATTTGTCCTGATGTCTTGCTCCTGGGCTGCAAGGATCAGGCCTTCTGTCTCCTTCTTCAGGGTCCCATTCGTGAGCCACAGCCAGGTCTTCTCCTTATCAGCTTTTCCTTCAATTTTGTCAAGGAACTTTCCATGCAATGTTTTGTTGTGCCAGTTGTCAGCTCTATTATTATTATTATTATTATTATTATTATTATTATTATTATTACTATTATTATTATTATTACATGCCGCATTATCACAGGATCCACCGGGAAGTAGCAGCCAACAATGAAAGGACCACGGCAGTGACATCTCCGGCCCATCCACTGTTCGGATATCAGCCAGTATGGCAACACCTTAAATCAAGAAATAGCTTCCTAAGATCTACAGAGATATTCACAGGAATGCCTCAGCAAGTGAGAGTCCAAAAGTGGCCGTCTAGAGCCCGGAACCTCCATCAGTGGCTGATGCTGGATGAGAGACTCCCTCCTGGGCACAGAGAAGACAGGCCGACTTGGAAGGCGCTGAACAGACTGTGCTCTGGCACCACGAGATGCAGAGCCACAAAGTGGAATCCACAACATGCGAATGTGGAGAAGAGCAAACCACAGACCACCAACTACAATGCAGTCTGAGCCCTGCCACATGCACCATGGAGGACCTTCTCACAGCAACACCAGACGCACCCCAAGTGGCCAGCTTCTGGTCAAAGGACATTTAATATTAATGCCAAGTTTTCTTAAAACATCTTTGTGTTTTCAAATACATTACAACTTGTACCCTCAGTTCGCTTCTGACCTGATAAATAAATAAATAAATAAATAAATAAATAAATTCATCATCATCATCATCATCATCATCATAGGATATCCCTTGTGGCCGAGTGTGGTGGTCTTCCATGTGTCGGGCTTGGTGGTGGGTCCGCAGGTGACAGCACAGGCCTTTCCTTGATCCGCATGTTCTTCAGCAGTGAGGACATCGGTTTCCAGATGCAACCATTTTTAAGGTTGGCTTTAAGCCCATCTTTCAATCTCTTTCCTGCCCACCAAGAATCAGTTTTTCATTCTTGAGTTAGGAGTAGAGTAACTGCTCTGGGAGACAATGATCTCTGGGCTTTCGGACAACCTGGCATTCAGTCCTGCATATTTGATGGTGAAGGATCATGGCTTCTGTTAGGGATTCCTCTTCTTCAGAAGAGGAAGGGGAGCAGGAAAGTATTCATGAATCTGAGGGTGAGTTGGAATCTGAGGAGGAGACTTTGGAAGTACCCACATTTCAGGAGAGGCAAAAGGAAACACAGCAGAGATGTCGTTCAGCTAGAATATCTGCCAGAAATGCCACTGAGTAATTAGGAAATGCCCTGGCAGCCGTGAGGGGACTCAGGGCTACAAAGCAGAAGCAGGTGCAGCCAGCTCTTGCTGGTAACAAACTGACTCTAATGCCTTCGCTCCCTGTGCCTGCTCCAAGTCTGCATCTGGATTTATTGTTGTTTCTTTGTCTGAAGTAAGACTGCTATTTGATTTGGAAATTTATCAGAGACTAAGAACGGTGTTTGCCCTAAGACTTCCTTGCTTTCTTTTGCATTATTCCACTGAGTGTGCTGTTCTTTATGTTTTGCTGAAGTAAAGCAGTTTTCATTTACTTACTACCGTGTTTTAAGGCTGTTCTTGAAAGACAAAACAGGACAGCTTCAATGCTGGTGGTCTTTGCTTCTTCCACCACGTTGAAATGTGTCTGCCTGTCTTCCCAAGAGAGTTGCAGGATTTTTTGGAAGCAACACTGAAGGAATTGTTCCAGAAGTTGAGAGTGACGTCTGTAGATGGTCCACGTTTCGCAGGCAATGAACAGTGTTGGGAGGACAATAGCTTTATAAACAAGCACCTTGGTCTCCCTATGTATGTCCCGGTCCTACTTCATTCAGAAAAATGCTGCACTTGCAGAGCTTGGACAGGGTTTTATTTCGGTATCAATGTTAACTTTTGGTGGAATCAGGTGACAAACAGGGATGTGTTATTGCCCCAACCTTATTCTCCAACTTCATTGCTATGATACTACATCTTGTTGATGGGAAGCTTCCCACCGGAGTGGAAATCATCTATTGGACAGATGGCATTTAACCTCAGCAGACTGAAAGCCAAAACCAAGGTCACAATAACATCTGTTATAGAACAGAGCCAGGGTGCAAAAAATAAAATAAATTCATGTTTAATTCATCTCTGTTTGTTTGTGTTTAATGAAGAGTTGGGAATTTTTCAATGACAAAGTTCTCAATACTTATCAGCATTTGCACCCGGGGTTTCATATTTCCTGCTGGTCTTGTGGCATCAAGATAACCCTCCAAAAAAAAGCCACGACTGACGGTGACCGACATCTCCAAGGGCCAGAGATACGGAACTCTTTGCATCTCGAGGGAAATCCCAAATCCTCTTGAGACGGAAACACTTCAAAGAAGGAAAACAAGAAGGGGTGGATTGTAAAGTTATTCTGGCTCCAATACTGATAAAAAGGTTCATTGCCAAAAATCCAGACAAACTGGCTCCCAATTAGGAATCTGGCGTGAGTGTGTGTGTTAGGGAGAAAGAAGGACCAGACTGAAGTCCAGCCACGTTTCCTTGTCTTTCTGCATCTGCCCATTTATTTGCTTATACAGCTATGTGTGTTATTTAGCCTGGATGATGAATATTGCATTTGCTATGCTATGGATTATAATTGTGAATTATTAATACCATTTATATTTAATTCTGTTTCAATGTTTAGATATGTTTAGATTTTTAATAGTATTGGAGTGCTTTTAATGGCAGCCACTTTGAGTCTCCTTATGGAGAGAAAAAGGTGGGGAAGAAAAAGAAGAAGAAGAAGAAAAAGAAGAAGAAGAAAAAGAAGAAGAAGAAGAAGAAGAAGAAGAAGAAGAAGAAGAAGAAGAAGAAGAAGAAGAAGGCTTTCAATATGCTGAAATAACATCATTGAGTATAATTGTAGGATGAATTTTCATGGAGTCCTCCTGTTTCTGAGTGGTGTTTATTCTTTACTGTTTTGATTCTGGTGTTTTTAATACCGGTAACCAGGATTTGTTCATTTTCATAGCCATTGAAGTCCACAAGCACGTGGACAATTTCAACATAAATCTACCTACTTATCTATCTCAGTCAAAGCATGGATGTTTATTTGTCTGTTTGTACCACAAAGGGTGTTGCTAGGTGAGGTGTCCCTCTGTGATGTCCCGATATCATTAATTTGGCTCCTGCTCTCCAATCTCGAATGGCCAGCAAAGAGATCCTTGTTTAAAGAATTAGGAACTTTGTCTCTGTGACAAAAAAGAGGTCCTGATCCTGATATTTGAGGGGAGTGCAACTTGCATTGGGAGCTAAACCACAGGTAAAGGTCCAGGTTTTCCCCTGACATGAAGTCCAGTCGTGTCCGACTCTGGGGGTTGGTGCTCATCTCCATTTCTAAGCCAAAGAGCCAGCGTTGTCCGTAGACACCTCCAAGATCTCCTGGCTGGCATGACTGCACAGAGTACCATTACCTTCCTGCTGGAACGGTACCTATTGATGTAATAATAATAATAATAATAATAATAATAATAATAATAATAATAATAACAATAATAGTATTCTTATACCCTGCCCCATCTCCCCAAAGGGACTCGGGGCGGCTTACATGGGGCCAAGCCCGGACACAACAATGTAAAAGCAGAACAGAACAAGCAACGATAAAAACAGTCATAAAAAATCACATACAAAAATAAAATGATAAAATCATGGGTTGAATTCAAACGCTCTGGGCCAAAGTGCAAAATATGTCAAAGTCATCAGGGAGGGGTGGTTACCCAAGCTGTCAGAGTCAATCAAAGTGCCAATTATAATAATACTGGGGAAGGCATACACGAGGGACTAGGACTGGCTAGGCAACAGGTCCATCCTACAGAGATCAGTCGCCAAAGGCCTGTTGGAAGAGCCAAGTTTTCACATTTGCATGTTTCCAAACTGCCAGATTGGCAGAAACTGGAGCTAACAGCGGGTGCTCACTCTGCTCCCCGGATTCGAACTGCCAACCTTTCGGTCAGCACGTCCAGCAGCTCAGTGGTTTAACCCACTGCGCCACCGGGGGCTCCAGCTAAACCATGTGCCACCTTATTTGAGATCATCCTGTGTCTGTTTCTTATCGCCACAATTGAAGAAGGAGTTGGACAAGAGGGGGGAGGGAAGCTGCTCCCAGAGCCAAACCCATGGACCTCTTTGCTGAGACACAAAAACCCAAGAGAGTTGTCACAGATGGTTGTCATTCCTTTCAAGAACCAATGAGACAAGAGGTGTGTCCTTGCCCTGCCGAATGGGTGTTGTGTGCGCACCTGGTTGGCTTATTGGGAGGGGACAAAACTCTTTTAAAGGGATGGCACCGGCATTGCGAAGCCCTGAGGAGCGGTCCTTCTGCCTGGAGAGCCCTCCGTCCGTCTGTCTTGGCAGCTCAAGCAGAGACTCTCCCTTCCAGCCCTTGCCTCTCACACGGTCCTTCAGGTGAGATACATTCTGCAATCGCGCGTTGTTTAAAACTCTATGTGCCTTATGTCGTTCTGGCTTTAAACTTACATTTGGGAACAAAATGGGAATCCTACAAATGGGCGTGTTTGCTCCCTGAGCCAAGAACAGGGTCCTCGATCTCTCTCCCATTGGAGGCAGCTCCACCTGGTAGCTGATGCACTTTCCACTGAGTTCTGAGTTTGCACAAGGCTAACGTCCCGTGGATGCTGCAGCTCAAGGCAGGCAATGCAGGCACTGGTTTGCTATTCCAAATCCACATGCATTTGCTCAGGGCCGGCCCTAGGTAATCTTCAAGTGTAAGCAAGCAGTATTTTTAGCACCTCTCCCCCCCAAAGCAATCACTGAAAAATAAAAGGTAAGGAAGGGCCCTACCTTTTTGGAGGCTCACTGCTGTAACTTAGGTTTGCTCCTTTTAATGTAAGATCATGGATACCTGCTCCTACTCTCCCCCCCCCCCCCGGCTTTGGAGGGGCAGTGGGAGGGCGAGGGAGCCCGGCAGAGAGGGACGTGTGGGCAAGTGGGCCGGCTTGCAGCCAGGTGGGCTCATCGCACTCTCGGAGGGGCCTCTACTGCGCCCTCTCAAGGACGGCGCCTTCCGCAATTGCGTAGTTTGCCTATAGCAGGGGTCCCCAAACTAAGGCCTGGGGGCTGGATGCGGCCCTCCAAGGTCATTTACCTGGCCCCCGCCCTCATTTATAATATAATATTTTTATATCAGTTTTAATAATATAATATATTGTATCTATCTACACATAATATTGATAATAATATTATCATGTTATACAATATAATACCAATAATAATACCATATAATAATATTAATTATATGTTATATATTACATATAATATTACAGTATAGTGGTATAGTTCAATATAGAATCATAGAATCATAGAATAGTAGAGTTGGAAGAGACCTCATGGGCCATCCAGTCCAACCCCCTGCCAAGAAGCAGGAAATCGCATTCAAAGCACCCCTGACAGATGGCCATCCAGCCTCTGCTTAAAAGCCTCCAAAGAAGGAGCCTCCACCACAGCCCGGGGGAGAGAGTTCCACTGCCGAACAGCCCTTCTCACAGTGAGGAAGTTCTTCCTGATGTTCAGGTGGAATCTCCTTTCTTTCCTGTAGTTTGAAGCCCTTGTTCCCTTGTGTCCTAGTCTTCAGGGCAGCAGAAAACAAGCTCCCTCCCTCCTCCCTATGACTTCCCCTCACATATTTGTACATGGCTCTCATGTCTCCTCTCAGCCTTCTCTTCTGCAGGCTAAACATGCCCAGCTCTTTCAGCCGCTCCTCATAGGGCTTGTTCTCCAGACCCTTCATCATTTTAGTCTCCCTCCTCTGGATGCTTTCCAGCTTGTCAACATCTCCGATGAGATGCCACATAACACCAATCTTACGGCAGCTGCACTCGTTACCAATTGAGCACCGGATCACTTTCAAAGTGATGGTGCTTACCTTCAAGGCCTTACATGGTCCAGGGCCGATGTACCTGAGGGACCGCCTCACCCCCTACAAACCCTAGAGATCCCTCCGTTCTGAGGACCAAGACCTGCTGGAGGTCCCCAGTTTTAAGACCTTGCGTCTAACTGCAACTAGACGCAGAGCCTTTTCAGTAGTGGCACCATCTCTGTGGAACACCTTGCCACCTGAAGTTCGTGCCTTGCGGGACTTGTTGGCCTTCCGCAGGGCATGTAAGACACACCTGTTTCGACAGGCTTTTGAGTTCTGTTGTTGATGTTTTAAAAGGTGCTTTAGGATGTTTTTAAGATGTTTTTAAAGACGTTTTTAAGATGTTTTTTAAATTGTTGATTTTAGCTGGTTCTTGTAAGCCGCTCCGAGCCCTAGGGGAGTGGCGGCATATAAGTTTGAAAAATAAATAAATAAATCTCCCTTCAACTGTGGTGCCCAGAATTGGACACAGTATTCCAGGTGTGGTCTGACCAAGGCAGAATAGAGCGGGAGCATAATATATTGTATGTATATACAGCTGCTCTGAGTCCTCTTCGGGGTGAGAAGGGCAGGATATAAATGTAATGAATAAATGTAGTAAATGAATAAATAAACAATTTTAGACTTAGGCTCGCCCAAAGTCTAAAACAGGGGTCCCCAAACTAAGGCCCGGGGGCCGGATGCGGCCCTCCAAGTTCCTTTACCTGGCCCCTGTCCTAAACTTTAGACTTAGGGTTGACCTAAGTCTACCTGGTCTTTGGAGGTCTCTTTGCTTACCTATGGCCTTATGAAATTGTCTAGATGGTCTTTGAGGGTCTCTTTGCTTAGCTACGGCTTTACAAGACCATCTAGATGGCTTTTTGAGGTCACTTTCCTTACCTATGGTCCTATGAGACCGTCTAGATAGCCTTTGAGGGTCCCTTAACTTACCTATGGTTTTATGAGATTGTCTAGATGGTCTTTGAGGTCCCTTTCCTTATCTATGGTCTTCTGAAACCATCTAGATGGTCTTTGGAGGTCTCTTTGCTTACCTATGGTCTTATGAGATTATCTAGATCAGAGGTCCATGGGCCGGATACGGCCCTCCAAGGTCATTGACCTGGACTCTGTCCTAAACTTTAGACTTAGGGTTGACCTAAGTCTGAAATGACTTGAAGGCACACAAAAACAATCCTAATTTTTTACTATTTCATCCTAGTCCGGCCCCCCAACAGTCTGTGGGACAGTGAATCGGCCCTCCACTTAAAAAGTTTGAGGATCCCTGGTCTAAAATGACTTGAAGGCACACAACAACAATCCTTGACTACCTCATTGGCCAGAAGCAGGCCCACACTTCTGTGAGGTTTATGTTGGTTACAATTGTTTTCATTTTTAAATATTGTATTGTTCTTTCATTGTTGTTGTTCTTTTGCACTACAAATAAGACATGTGCAGTGTGCACTGGAATTTGTTTTTTCAAATAATAATTCGGCCCCTTCGTAGTCTGAAGGATTGTGGACCGGCCCTCTGCTTTAAAAGTTTGAGGACCCCTGGCCTATAGCTTGAGCCGCCCCTGCCTTGGCTTCCCAGCATTGCCTCCCTCTCTGCCCTGTGCTGCCACTTGGAGCCCAACCCAATGCTGGCTCCATCTCATCGTCAGTTTTGCTTTCCTTCTGCAGGATGTTCTCCATCTGGACCAGTCTCCTGGTCTTGGTTCTGCTGTTTGGACATGGAGAGGGACAGAGCTGCCGGCCGGGGATCCAAGGCGTTGGTAAGAAATGGAAAAAGAAAGGATGGGAAATTGAAAGTGGGGGGGGGGGGGCGCATTTCCATGGGTTTTGCTACCCCCTTAATCCAGGGAAACATCTCCCAGGGTTTTCTCATTCCTCTGCCCGGACTGGTTCCCCCAAGCCAGATATTTATGCATCTCAGCAACCTCAGCTTGTGGTCAAGATACCTGAAGTTATTTATTTATGTATTTATTTACAGTATTTATATTCCACCCTGCTTTCTCACCCCAAAGGAGACTCAGGGCGGATCACAATCTATATATATAAAAGAGTGATGGAATCGCGGCACCGAGCAAAGCAACTAAACTACGGGGGCCCCAACCTCGACATTGGACAACACAACCCATCATCCACGCCTTAAGGTTGAAATAACACAAAATCACTTCACGCACCTCCACATGGAGAGAACCCAGAAGGCCCCATCGGGAGCCATGCCCGGGAGGGAAAAGAGAAGCCCTGTCACGACCCAGGCAGCAGAGCACCAATAACCATACACAGAGGCCAGAATCTATCTAATATCTTTATTAAGGAAATATGTAAAGTCAATAAAAATAAATGTAGAATATAGTTCAGAAGAAGACCTTTCAGGAAAGGTCAAGTATAGTCCAGAAAAACAATGTCCAATATGAAATATTAAGGTCCAAAGTTGTAATCCAATAACCGAAACACTCACTTTGCCAGGCAAAGTGAGGGGAGATGACAAGGTCCTTTAATCCATGAAACTTAAGCAAGGCTAGGAAGTAAACTTGATTCTTGGAACACAAGGCTTGATTCAAGGCAACAAGGAACGAGGAACAAAGACAGGATCCGTGGTAAATTCGTGGCGAGATCCAGAAAGCAAGACAAGGTCCGTGGAGCAAGGCAAGGTCCTGGGAAGCAAAAGCAAGGCTGGAAACGGGAACAAGAACTTGAACGCGGGAGCAGCGTAGTCCACACACAACCTACTCCTGGAGCTGACGAATTGACTCCGCAAGATTCCTACGTGGGCAAAACACCTAAGTAGGGTCTCGTTTTCCCGCCAGAGAACAATTCTCTGGGGAACCAGAACCGAAAGCCATTCTCTGTGTCCAGATGCATGACTCCCTAAAGATTCCCATGGGAAGCAGGCTTAATCAACCATTTGTTTGGCAGCGATTCTCAGGCTTCTGCGATTAGCCTGTTGAGCTCCTTTCTGTTGTTGATAATAATCACGGCGAGAGAAAGGGGGAGATTTCGGCTCAGGGCTTGTTTGGGAAACTTCTGGGAGGCAAATCTCCTGCAGGTGCAGGGGCTCCATCTCTGGCTGTGAAAGCTCCAATTCTGGCTGAAACGGTGGGAAACCTAAGTTTTCCTCTTCATCTGTCACAACAGCGCTAGGAACGGGACTACAAGGCCCATGAGTCATTACAAGCCCTCATGGCCGCCGGCAACAGGGAAGGCAGGCAATGGGAAAAAGCTGTCCCCTGGGTCCTAGCGCCTGCCCATCATCCAAACCATTTATCTCCACTCCAACCTTCTACAATATCCAACCCATTTTAATACTCTATATTTTAAATATATGCTATGAACCATGACAATCAACACAATCTCTCTCCTAATATTTTAACAAGCTTAAAATCACAACACCAAATAAAAAACAACACTCTTAAAACACGGGAATGCCAGACACTAAACAATCAGGGCCAGCGAACACCTCCCACGATCTGCCATGCAGGACACAATCCAAGCACTCCCAACAGATAGCCGCCCAGCCTCTCAATAATAATAATAACAACAACATCATACAATCCTAATGTTTGCAGAGGCTGACTATTTCTGTGGCCCTGACATGTCACATCTCTTTTTATGTTTGGAACCTTTAGAGTGTTTGCTTATCTTTTTCACATAGAAAGAAGATAGATCTATACTCAGAGAGGCCTGACTCTACTGTACATACTAAACATAAAGACAACCATACAACAGACATTCAATACCACCACTAACTCAAATTTCTCACCAACACCACCAGACAACGCCACAGCAACGCGTGGCCAGGCACAGCTAGTGTACATATATATGGCAAACATTCGATGCCATTAAACATACAACACATAGAAACACATAGAGGCAATTTAACATTTTCCAGCTTCCAGCTTCATGAAGGTTGCTCAATTTTGGCCACCGCTTCACCGTCCACTTGGGCACCAAGTCCTTGATGGTAATACTTCCTCATTCCTTTCCACACACTGCTGGAAGTTTTTATGGTGTCGTAAATTTAGTTAAATTAGCCTCCCACATAAAGCGTACCTAAATTTCCTACTAGACAAATGCAACTGTCTTTCAGGCTGCTTAGGTAAACAGCAAGCTAGGCTATTAATGGTTGGGGGCTTGTTTTCTGTCTGGATTTTCCCTGTTTTCAGAGTTTAGTTCATTTTCAATGGGAAGCCAGGGAAGTGTGGTTTATACACCTGTGGAATCATGTCCAGTGTGGGAGAAAGAACTCTTGTCTGTTGAAGGCAAGAATTAGTTACCTTGATTAGTATTTAATGGCCTTGTAGCTTCAAAGCCTGGGGGAATCCTTTGTTGGGAAGTGTTAGCTAGCTCTGATTGTTTCGTAGAGGGTGGGATTGGGGGGTTTGCGCCATTTTGCGGTGACAATAGTGAGTGCCAGGATTTGAGAGGAGGAAGAAGGAGTGCAGGTACGAAGGAGGAGTGCGGGAGTGGTGTGTGAGAGCGGGCTACCTCGGGAGGCATGTTTGTTAAATTTTGGGGCTTTAATGACCTTTTTTCTCTGTGTGTATGATTTTTTTTCTTTGTGGTGGTCAGTCATTGGATAGTCAGGCATTTTGTTGCCAAATTTGGTGTGATTTGGACCAGTGGTTTTGTTGTTTACTCGGTCCCACAAGTGGACATTACAATATATATTTGCCCGGCCACGTTTTGCTGTGGCTTATGGGAATCATTTGTTGACCAGGTGGAATAGCAGTGAATAGCCTTGCAGTCTCAAAGCCTGGCCATTTTCTGGAGTAGCTGGAGTAGCACCCTCAATCAAAGAGCCGCTGTGAAGCCTGCTACTTCCTTTGTAGGGGAATCATTGAATTGCACTGAATAGCCTCGTGGCTTCAAAGCCTGGGGGTTTTTCACCTAGGGGAAATCTTGGTTGGCCAGGTTGAAAAGCACTGAATAGCCTTGCTGCTTGCAAGCCTGGCCGCGTTCTACCTTGCGGAATCCTTGGTTGGCCAGTTTTGAATAGCAATTAATAGTCTCGGTGTGGCAGGTATGAATGCTGTAATTAGCCATCTTGACTAGCATTTAATGGCCTTGCAGCTTCAAAGCCTGGCTGCATCCTGCCTGGGGGAATCCTTTGTTGGGAAGTGTTAGCTGGCCCTGATTGTTTCCTTTGTGGAATTCCCAATTTCCCTGCTTTCAGAGTGCTGCTCTTTATTTACTGTCCTGGTTTTAGAGATTATATTGTTCTGCATTATTATACCACAGTAATTATTTCATGTTATATTTATAATCTTATATTATCTGCTTAGAAGTGGATTATATGAGGCCCCTTCTACACAGCTGTATAAAATGCACACTGAAGTGGATTATATGGCAGTGTGGACTCAAGATAATCCAGTTCAAAGCAGATAATATAAGATTATAAATGGGTTATATAGCTGTGTGGAAGGGCCTTGAGTCTACACTGCCATATAATCCAGTTCAAATCAGATAATCTGTATTTTATAGGCAGTGTAGATCAGGCCTCAGTGCACTCTGCCTCTGCCCTGGGCGCCATCTTGGCTGAGGGAGTTGCTAGGATACGAAGGGGGCGGGGCCTAAAGGCAACAGGGGGGGCTAAAGGCAGTAGAGCCTACCTTTCTAACTGGCAGTTAGGGGGAGAAAGGCTCTTCCTCATCTGTAATTTGGACTATTTTTTAGGGTTTTTTATAGAAAGACATATGTAATAATAATAATAATAATAATAATAATAATAATAATAATAATAATAATAATAATTAAGGCCAAGATTGAAAAATCAGCTGATGACCCAAAATGCAGACTGTGCAAGGAAACCGACGAAACCATTGATCATATCCTCAGCTGCTGTAAGAAAATCGCACAGACAGACTACAAACAGAGGCACAACTATGTGGCCCAAATGATTCATTGGAACTTATGCCTCAAGTCCCACCTCCCAGCAGCAAAGAACTGGTGGGATCACAAACCTGCAAAAGTATTGGAAAATGAACATGCAAAGATACTGTGGGACTTCCGAATCCAGACTGACAAAGTTCTGGAACACAACACACCAGACATCACAGTTGTGGAAAAGAACAAGGTTTGGATCATTGATGTTGCCATCCCAGGTGACAGTCGCATAGATGAAAAACAACAGGAAAAACTCAGCCGCTATCAGGACCTCAAGATTGAACTTCAAAGACTCTGGCAGAAACCAGTACAGGTGGTCCCGGTGGTGATGGGCACACTGGGTGCTGTGCCAAAAGATCTCAGCCGGCATTTGGAAACAATAGACATTGACAAAATCACCATCTGCCTACTGCAAAAGGCCACCCTACTGGGATCTGCACGCATCATCAGAAAATACATCACACAGTCCTAGACACTTGGGAAGAGTTTGACTTGTGGTTTTGCGAAACGAAATCCAGCATATCTATCTTGTTTGCTGTGCCATACAACGTCGTTGTGTTGATAATAATAATAATAATAATAATAATAATAATTATTATTATTATTATTATTATTATTATTATTATTTTATTTTTTGTACCCTGCCACCATCTCCCCAGAGGGACTCGGGGCAGCTTACAAATATAAAACCAACATACAATAATATCAAATACAAAAACACACAAATAAATTTAAAAGGCATTAAAAAATCACAATCATTATAAAACACTTGAGAAACACAGCAATAAAAACATAAAATGAGCTGGGCAAAGTGCACTGAATGGAACTTGTAAACAAGAAGGAAGTTAAGGTGCTACAAGGTCATGGGAAGATGACTATTTTGGATGACTATGTCTTTTGTGGCCCAATTTGGTGTGATTGGGTTCAGTGGTTTTGTTGTTTACTCCATAGTAAAACGAACATTACATTTATATATACAGTAGAGTCTCACTTATCCAACACTCGCTTATCCAACGTTCTGGATTATCCAACACATTTTTGTAGTCAATGTTTTCAATACATCATGATATTTTGGTACTAAATTCGTAAATACAGTAATTACTACATAGCATTACTGCGTATTGAACTACTTTTTCTTTCAAATTTGTTGTATAACATGATGTTTTGATGCTTAATTTGTAAAATCATAACCTAATTTGATGTTTAATAGGTTTTTCCTTAATCCTTCCTTATTATCCAACATATTCGCTTATCCAACGTTCTGCTGGCCCGTTTATGTTGGATAAGTGAGACTCTACTGTATATATAGATATAGATATATAGTAGATGAGTGGGGAATGCAATGTATTATGGCAAGGTGGCTAGTGATCTCTCCTCGCCTTCCTGTCTTCCCGTCCTCGTGTCCCTCCAAAGTCTCTTATGTGATTCTGTGAGTGGGGAATGCAGTGTATTCTGACCTTGAGACCCTACAATGTGGCCAGTGATCCCTCCTCGCCTTCCTGTCTTCCCGTCCTCGTGTCCCTCCAAAGTCTCTTATGTGATTCTGTGAGTGGGGAATGCAGCGTATTCTGACCTTGAGACCCTACAATGTGGCCAGTGATCCCTCCTTGCCTTCCTGTCTTCCCATCCTCGTGTCCCTCCAAAGTCTCTTTTGTGAGTCTGTGAGTGGGGAATGCAGTGTATTCTGACCTTGAGACCCTACAATGTGGCCAGTGATCTCTCCTCGCCTTCCTGTCTTCCCGTCCTCGTGTCCCTCCAAAGTCTCTTATGTGATTCTGTGAGTGGGGAATGCAGTGTATTCTGACCTTGAGACCCTACAATGTGGCCAGTGATCCCTCCTCGCCTTCCTGTCTTCCCGTCCTCGTGTCCCTCCAAAGTCTCTTATCTGATTCTGTGAGTGGGGAATGCAGTGTATTCTGACCTTGAGACCCTACAATGTGGCCAGTGATCCCTCCTTGCCTTCCTGTCTTCCCGTCCTCGTGTCCCTCCAAAGTCTCTTATCTGATTCTGTGAGTGGGGAATGCAGTGTATTCTGACCTTGAGACCCTACAATGTGGCCAGTGATCCCTCCTCGCCTTCCTGTCTTCCCGTCCTCGTGTCCCTCCAAAGTCTCTTATCTGATTCTGTGAGTGGGGAATGCAGTGTATTCTGACCTTGAGACCCTACAATGTGGCCAGTGATCCCTCCTCGCCTTCCTGTCTTCCCGTCCTCGTGTCCCTCCAAAGTCTCTTATGTGATTCTGTGAGTGGGGAATGCAGTGTATTCTGACCTTGAGACCCTACAATGTGGCCAGTGATCCCTCCTCGCCTTCCTGTCTTCCCGTCCTCGTGTCCCTCCAAAGTCTCTTTTGTGCTTCTGTGAGTGGGGAATGCAGTGTATTCTGACCTTGAGACCCTACAATGTGGCCAATGATCCCTCCTCGCCTTCCTGTCTTCCCGTCCTCGTGTCCCTCCAAAGTCTCTTATCTGATTCTGTGAGTGGGGAATGCAGTGTATTCTGACCTTGAGATCCTACAATGTGGCCAGTGATCCCTCCTCGCCTTCCTGTCTTCCCGTCCTCGTGTCCCTCCAAAGTCTCTTTTGTGCTTCTGTGAGTGGGGAATGCAGTGTATTCTGACATTGAGACCTTACAATGTGGCCAGTGATCCCTCCTCGCCTTCCTGTCTTCCCGTCCTCGTGTCCCTCCAAAGTCTCTTATGTGATTCTGTGAGTGGGGAATGCAGTGTATTCTGACCTTGAGACCCTACAATGTGGCCAGTGATCCCTCCTCGCCTTCCTGTCTTCCCGTCCTCGTGTCCCTCCAAAGTCTCTTATGTGATTCTGTGAGTGGGGAATGCAGTGTATTCTGACCTTGAGACCCTACAATGTGGCCAGTGATCCCTCCTCGCCTTCCTGTCTTCCCGTCCTCGTGTCCCTCCAAAGTCTCTTATGTGATTCTGTGAGTGGGGAATGCAGTGTATTCTGACCTTGAGACCCTACAATGTGGCCAGTGATCCCTCCTCGCCTTCCTGTCTTCCCGTCCTCGTGTCCCTCCAAAGTCTCTTATGTGATTCTGTGAGTGGGGAATGCAGTGTATTCTGACCTTGAGACCTTACAATGTGGCCAGTGATCCCTCCTCGCCTTCCTGTCTTCCCGTCCTCGTGTCCCTCCAAAGTCTCTTTTGTGATTCTGTGAGTGGGGAATGCAGTGTATTCTGACCTTGAGACCCTACAATGTGGCCAGTGATCCCTCCTCGCCTTCCTGTCTTCCCGTCCTCGTGTCCCTCCAAAGTCTCTTTTGTGATTCTGTGAGTGGGGAATGCAGTGTATTCTGACCTTGAGACCCTACAATGTGGCCAGTGATCCCTCCTCGCCTTCCTGTCTTCCCGTCCTCGTGTCCCTCCAAAGTCTCTTTTGTGATTCTGTGAGTGGGGAATGCAGTGTATTCTGACCTTGAGACCCTACAATGTGGCCAGTGATCCCTCCTCGCCTTCCTGTCTTCCCGTCCTCGTGTCCCTCCAAAGTCTCTTATGTGATTCTGTGAGTGGGGAATGCAGTGTATTCTGACCTTGAGACCCTACAATGTGGCCAGTGATCCCTCCTCGCCTTCCTGTCTTCCCGTCCTCGTGTCCCTCCAAAGTCTCTTATGTGATTCTGTGAGTGGGGAATGCAGTGTATTCTGACCTTGAGACCCTACAATGTGGCCAGTGATCCCTCCTCGCCTTCCTGTCTTCCCGTCCTCGTGTCCCTCCAAAGTCTCTTTTGTGATTCTGTGAGTGGGGAATGCAGTGTATTCTGACCTTGAGACCCTACAACGTGGCCAGTGATCCCTCCTCGCCTTCCTGTCTTCCCGTTCTCGTGTCCCTCCAAAGTCTCTTTTGTGATTCTGTGAGTGGGGAATGCAGTGTATTCTGACCTTGAGACCCTACAATGTGGCCAGTGATCCCTCCTCGCCTTCCTGTCTTCCCGTCCTCGTGTCCCTCCAAAGTCTCTTTTGTGATTCTGTGAGTGGGGAATGCAGTGTATTCTGACCTTGAGACCCTACAATGTGGCCAGTGATCCCTCCTCGCCTTCCTGTCTTCCCGTCCTCGTGTCCCTCCAAAGTCTCTTATGTGATTCTGTGAGTGGGGAATGCAGTGTATTCTGACCTTGAGACCCTACAATGTGGCCAGTGATCCCTCCTCGCCTTCCTGTCTTCCCGTCCTCGTGTCCCTCCAAAGTCTCTTATGTGATTCTGTGAGTGGGGAATGCAGTGTATTCTGACCTTGAGACCCTACAATGTGGCCAGTGATCCCTCCTCGCCTTCCTGTCTTCCCGTCCTCGTGTCCCTCCAAAGTCTCTTATGTGATTCTGTGAGTGGGGAATGCAGTGTATTCTGACCTTGAGACCCTACAACGTGGCCAGTGATCCCTCCTCGCCTTCCTGTCTTCCCGTCCTCGTGTCCCTCCAAAGTCTCTTATGTGATTCTGTGAGTGGGGAATGCAGTGTATTCTGACCTTGAGACCCTACAATGTGGCCAATGATCCCTCCTCGCCTTCCTGTCTTCCCGTCCTCGTGTCCCTCCAAAGTCTCTTATGTGATTCTGTGAGTGGGGAATGCTGTGTATTCTGACCTTGAGACCTTACAATGTGGCCAGTGATCCCTCCTCGCCTTCCTGTCTTCCCGTCCTCGTGTCCCTCCAAAGTCTCTTATGTGATTCTGTGAGTGGGGAATGCAGTGTATTCTGACCTTGAGACCCTACAATGTGGCCAATGATCCCTCCTCGCCTTCCTGTCTTCCCGTCCTCGTGTCCCTCCAAAGTCTCTTATGTGATTCTGTGAGTGGGGAATGCAGTGTATTCTGACCTTGAGACCCTACAACGTGGCCAGTGATCCCTCCTCGCCTTCCTGTCTTCCCGTCCTCGTGTCCCTCCAAAGTCTCTTATGTGATTCTGTGAGTGGGGAATGCAGTGTATTCTGACCTTGAGACCCTACAATGTGGCCAATGATCCCTCCTCGCCTTCCTGTCTTCCCGTCCTCGTGTCCCTCCAAAGTCTCTTATGTGATTCTGTGAGTGGGGAATGCAGTGTATTCTGACCTTGAGACCTTACAATGTGGCCAGTGATCCCTCCTCGCCTTCCTGTCTTCCCGTCCTCGTGTCCCTCCAAAGTCTATTATGTGATTCTGTGAGTGGGGAATGCAGTGTATTCTGACCTTGAGACCCTACAATGTGGCCAATGATCCCTCCTCGCCTTCCTGTCTTCCCGTCCTCGTGTCCCTCCAAAGTCTCTTATGTGATTCTGTGAGTGGGGAATGCAGTGTATTCTGACCTTGAGACCTTACAATGTGGCCAGTGATCCCTCCTCGCCTTCCTGTCTTCCCGTCCTCGTGTCCCTCCAAAGTCTCTTATGTGATTCTGTGAGTGGGGAATGCAGTGTATTCTGACCTTGAGACCCTACAATGTGGCCAATGATCCCTCCTCGCCTTCCTGTCTTCCCGTCCTCGTGTCCCTCCAAAGTCTCTTATGTGATTCTGTGAGTGGGGAATGCAGTGTATTCTGACCTTGAGACCCTACAACGTGGCCAGTGATCCCTCCTCGCCTTCCTGTCTTCCCGTCCTCGTGTCCCTCCAAAGTCTCTTATGTGATTCTGTGAGTGGGGAATGCAGTGTATTCTGACCTTGAGACCCTACAATGTGGCCAATGATCCCTCCTCGCCTTCCTGTCTTCCCGTCCTCGTGTCCCTCCAAAGTCTCTTATGTGATTCTGTGAGTGGGGAATGCAGTGTATTCTGACCTTGAGACCTTACAATGTGGCCAGTGATCCCTCCTCGCCTTCCTGTCTTCCCGTCCTCGTGTCCCTCCAAAGTTTCTTATGTGATTCTGTGAGTGGGGAATGCAGTGTATTCTGACCTTGAGACCCTACAATGTGGCCAATGATCCCTCCTCGCCTTCCTGTCTTCCCGTCCTCGTGTCCCTCCAAAGTCTCTTATGTGATTCTGTGAGTGGGGAATGCAGTGTATTCTGACCTTGAGACCCTACAATGTGGCCAGTGATCCCTCCTCGCCTTCCTGTCTTCCCGTCCTCGTGTCCCTCCAAAGTCTCTTATGTGATTCTGTGAGTGGGGAATGCAGTGTATTCTGACCTTGAGACCCTACAATGTGGCCAGTGATCCCTCCTCGCCTTCCTGTCTTCCCGTCCTCGTGTCCCTCCAAAGTCTCTTATGTGATTCTGTGAGTGGGGAATGCAGTGTATTCTGACCTTGAGACCCTACAACGTGGCCAGTGATCCCTCCTCGCCTTCCTGTCTTCCCGTCCTCGTGTCCCTCCAAAGTCTCTTATGTGATTCTGTGAGTGGGGAATGCAGTGTATTCTGACCTTGAGACCCTACAATGTGGCCAATGATCCCTCCTCGCCTTCCTGTCTTCCCGTCCTCGTGTCCCTCCAAAGTCTCTTATGTGATTCTGTGAGTGGGGAATGCAGTGTATTCTGACCTTGAGACCTTACAATGTGGCCAGTGATCCCTCCTCGCCTTCCTGTCTTCCCGTCCTCGTGTCCCTCCAAAGTCTCTTATGTGATTCTGTGAGTGGGGAATGCAGTGTATTCTGACCTTGAGACCCTACAATGTGGCCAGTGATCCCTCCTCGCCTTCCTGTCTTCCCGTCCTCGTGTCCCTCCAAAGTCTCTTATGTGATTCTGTGAGTGGGGAATGCAGTGTATTCTGACCTTGAGACCCTACAATGTGGCCAGTGATCCCTCCTCGCCTTCCTGTCTTCCCGTCCTCGTGTCCCTCCAAAGTCTCTTTTGTGATTCTGTGAGTGGGGAATGCAGTGTATTCTGACCTTGAGACCCTACAACGTGGCCAGTGATCCCTCCTCGCCTTCCTGTCTTCCCGTCCTCGTGTCCCTCCAAAGTCTCTTATGTGATTCTGTGAGTGGGGAATGCAGTGTATTCTGACCTTGAGACCCTACAATGTGGCCAATGATCCCTCCTCGCCTTCCTGTCTTCCCGTCCTCGTGTCCCTCCAAAGTCTCTTATGTGATTCTGTGAGTGGGGAATGCAGTGTATTCTGACCTTGAGACCTTACAATGTGGCCAGTGATCCCTCCTCGCCTTCCTGTCTTCCCGTCCTCGTGTCCCTCCAAAGTTTCTTATGTGATTCTGTGAGTGGGGAATGCAGTGTATTCTGACCTTGAGACCCTACAATGTGGCCAATGATCCCTCCTCGCCTTCCTGTCTTCCCGTCCTCGTGTCCCTCCAAAGTCTCTTATGTGATTCTGTGAGTGGGGAATGCAGTGTATTCTGACCTTGAGACCCTACAATGTGGCCAGTGATCCCTCCTCGCCTTCCTGTCTTCCCGTCCTCGTGTCCCTCCAAAGTCTCTTATGTGATTCTGTGAGTGGGGAATGCAGTGTATTCTGACCTTGAGACCCTACAATGTGGCCAGTGATCCCTCCTCGCCTTCCTGTCTTCCCGTCCTCGTGTCCCTCCAAAGTCTCTTATGTGATTCTGTGAGTGGGGAATGCAGTGTATTCTGACCTTGAGACCCTACAACGTGGCCAGTGATCCCTCCTCGCCTTCCTGTCTTCCCGTCCTCGTGTCCCTCCAAAGTCTCTTATGTGATTCTGTGAGTGGGGAATGCAGTGTATTCTGACCTTGAGACCCTACAATGTGGCCAATGATCCCTCCTCGCCTTCCTGTCTTCCCGTCCTCGTGTCCCTCCAAAGTCTCTTATGTGATTCTGTGAGTGGGGAATGCAGTGTATTCTGACCTTGAGACCTTACAATGTGGCCAGTGATCCCTCCTCGCCTTCCTGTCTTCCCGTCCTCGTGTCCCTCCAAAGTCTCTTATGTGATTCTGTGAGTGGGGAATGCAGTGTATTCTGACCTTGAGACCCTACAATGTGGCCAGTGATCCCTCCTCGCCTTCCTGTCTTCCCGTCCTCGTGTCCCTCCAAAGTCTCTTTTGTGATTCTGTGAGTGGGGAATGCAGTGTATTCTGACCTTGAGACCCTACAATGTGGCCAGTGATCCCTCCTCGCCTTCCTGTCTTCCCGTCCTCGTGTCCCTCCAAAGTCTCTTATGTGATTCTGTGAGTGGGGAATGCAGTGTATTCTGACCTTAAGACCTTACAATGTGGCCAGTGATCCCTCCTCGCCTTCCTGTCTTCCCGTCCTCGTGTCCCTCCAAAGTCTCTTATGTGATTCTGTGAGTGGGGAATGCAGTGTATTCTGACCTTGAGACCCTACAATGTGGCCAGTGATCCCTCCTCGCCTTCCTGTCTTCCCGTCCTCGTGTCCCTCCAAAGTCTCTTATGTGATTCTGTGAGTGGGGAATGCAGTGTATTCTGACCTTGAGACCCTACAATGTGGCCAGTGATCCCTCCTCGCCTTCCTGTCTTCCCGTCCTCGTGTCCCTCCAAAGTCTCTTTTGTGATTCTGTGAGTGGGGAATGCAGTGTATTCTGACCTTGAGACCCTACAATGTGGCCAGTGATCCCTCCTCGCCTTCCTGTCTTCCCGTCCTCGTGTCCCTCCAAAGTCTCTTATGTGATTCTGTGAGTGGGGAATGCAGTGTATTCTGACCTTGAGACCCTACAATGTGGCCAGTGATCCCTCCTCGCCTTCCTGTCTTCCCGTCCTCGTGTCCCTCCAAAGTCTCTTATGTGATTCTGTGAGTGGGGAATGCAGTGTATTCTGACCTTGAGACCTTACAATGTGGCCAGTGATCCCTCCTCGCCTTCCTGTCTTCCCGTCCTCGTGTCCCTCCAAAGTCTCTTATGTGATTCTGTGAGTGGGGAATGCAGTGTATTCTGACCTTGAGACCCTACAATGTGGCCAGTGATCCCTCCTCGCCTTCCTGTCTTCCCGTCCTCGTGTCCCTCCAAAGTCTCTTATGTGATTCTGTGAGTGGGGAATGCAGTGTATTCTGACCTTGAGACCCTACAATGTGGCCAGTGATCCCTCCTCGCCTTCCTGTCTTCCCGTCCTCGTGTCCCTCCAAAGTCTCTTTTGTGATTCTGTGAGTGGGGAATGCAGTGTATTCTGACCTTGAGACCCTACAATGTGGCCAGTGATCCCTCCTCGCCTTCCTGTCTTCCCGTCCTCGTGTCCCTCCAAAGTCTCTTATGTGATTCTGTGAGTGGGGAATGCAGTGTATTCTGACCTTGAGACCCTACAATGTGGCCAGTGATCCCTCCTCGCCTTCCTGTCTTCCCGTCCTCGTGTCCCTCCAAAGTCTCTTATGTGATTCTGTGAGTGGGGAATGCAGTGTATTCTGACCTTGAGACCCTACAATGTGGCCAGTGATCCCTCCTCGCCTTCCTGTCTTCCCGTCCTCGTGTCCCTCCAAAGTCTCTTATGTGATTCTGTGAGTGGGGAATGCAGTGTATTCTGACCTTGAGACCCTACAATGTGGCCAGTGATCTCTCCTCGCCTTCCTGTCTTCCCGTCCTCGTGTCCCTCCAAAGTCTCTTATGTGATTCTGTGAGTGGGGAATGCAGTGTATTCTGACCTTGAGACCCTACAATGTGGCCAGTGATCCCTCCTCGCCTTCCTGTCTTCCCGTCCTCGTGTCCCTCCAAAGTCTCTTATCTGATTCTGTGAGTGGGGAATGCAGTGTATTCTGACCTTGAGACCCTACAATGTGGCCAGTGATCCCTCCTCGCCTTCCTGTCTTCCCGTCCTCGTGTCCCTCCAAAGTCTCTTATGTGATTCTGTGGGTGGGGAATGCAGTGTATTCTGACCTTGAGACCCTACAATGTGGCCAGTGATCCCTCCTCGCCTTCCTGTCTTCCCGTCCTCATGTCCCTCCAAAGTCTCTTATCTGATTCTGTGAGTGGGGAATGCAGTGTATTCTGACCTTGAGATCCTACAATGTGGCCAGTGATCCCTCCTCGCCTTCCTGTCTTCCCGTCCTCGTGTCCCTCCAGTTCCCAACGTGGCCAAAGGATGCTCTGCTTTCCAGTCCTCCACATACCAGCACTACTCCACATCTCTGGTAGCCGGGAAGGCTGTGGATGGGATCTGCAGTGGAAATCTGCCTAAAGACCTCTCCTGCTCCCACACGAACGCGGACTCGGAGCCCTGGTGGTACGTGGATCTGGGGAAGAATTATACTGTCTTCTCCGTCCTCCTGAAAAACCGTCAGGACTGCTGTCCAGAGAGGATCGACAAAGCCGAGGTCCGCGTGGGAAACTCCAAGGATGCAAACATCAAATTCAACCCCCTGTGAGTCTCATTTTTAATAATAATAATAATAATATAATAATAATAACTTTATTTTTATACCCCGCCCCATCTCCCCGGAGGGACTCGGAGCAGCTTACATGGGGCCTTGCCCGACACAAGCAGCAATAAAACATTGAACAAATATCCCAACAATAAAACATCAGCATCAATAAAACAGTCATAAAAATCAACATACAGCATAAAATGTTAAAAACGGGAGACTAAAACACGGATCTGGGCCAAAGTGCAGAATACAGTAGAGTCTCACTTATCCAACATAAACGCGCCGGCAGAATGTTGGATAAGCGAATATGTTGGATAATAAGGAGAGATTAAGGAAAAGCCTATTAAACATCAAATTAGGTTATGATTTTACAAATGAAGCACCAAAACATCACGTTAGACAACATATTTGGCAGAAAAAGTAGTTCAATACTCAGTAATGCTATGTAGTAATTACTGTATTTATGAAGTTAGCACCAAAATATCATGATATATTGAAAACATTGACTACAAAAATGCGTTGGATAATCCAGAACGTTGGATAAGCGAGTGTTGGATAAGTGAGACTCTACTGTATTTCAAAATGGGAGAGGTAGTTTCACAGCTAAAGTAGTCAATAAAGTGCAAGGTAAAAATGGCAAAAAATGGCACCGACTGGTGCCTTATGTGCACAGAATTTGAAACAATTTTATTTATTTATTTACAGTATTTATATTCCGCCTTTCTTTCTCACCCCGAAGGGGACTCAGGGCGGATTACAATGAACACATATATGGCAAACATTCAATGCCAACAGACAAACAACATTCAGTTTTAGACAGACACAGAGGCATTTTTAACATCTTTCCAGCTTCACGATTCCGGCCACAGGGGGAGCTGTTGCTTCACCGTCCACTGGTGGCTGTTCTTCCTTATTCTTTTCCTCGTGAGCAGTTTTATGGTGTTGTAGATTAGTTAAATTAGCCTCCCGCATAAAGCGTACCTAAATTTTCCCTACTTGACAGATGCAACTGTCTTTCGGGGCTGCTAGGTCAACAGCAAGCCGGGGCTATTTTTTTTTTAATGGTCGGAGGCTTAACCCGATCCAGGCTTCGAACTCATGACCTCTCGGTCAGTAGTGATTTATAGCAGCTGGTTACTAGCCAGCTGCGCCACAGCCCGGCCCCAAATGACACTATGTAACATGATTTTTGTTCCTGGGTTACAAATGTCATTTTTAACTGGTTCTGTCATGAAAGCATGGGAAAGGTTTTCTAAACTGCAACAACTTTGTTTCTGTGGGAGGGACATCATCCTGCAGTCGCCCTTTTTGCAATGAATATCTCATCATGTAGTCTCAAGCAACTCAACCTAACTTATTGCAGCCACAAAAACTAAGTTTATGGAATAGTACGACTACTTTTAAAGGAAGGATCACACAATTCAACAGGGAATAACACTTTCAAACCAGGAACAGAACATTTTTCAAATTTTTGTGATGTAGCGTTATCATATATTTCTTTGAAAAACTTGTTAAACCACTAGGCACATTGGGCTGTCCGGTCACATCCTTCAAAAAAAAAAAATCACCGCAGACACATTGGCTATGTAGTGACTGGGCCCATAACCTGTCAGCAAAGGTAAAAACCTTAAGTTGCAGAGTATCAAAAGAAAAATATAATAAGGCTGCAGCTGAAAACAAAGCCCCAAAGTAATGTGGTCAAATAAGAAGCTACATTGTAGCATAAAGTCATCTTACTTTATTGCTGTAACAGAAGCATCAATTTAATGATATAATGATATATAATAATATTATACTATGCTAATATTATAATACATTGTATATACATGTAATATTAATAATAATATTATGATGTAATACAATGTAATAATAATTATAATTGACTATTATAATTGTATATTTATATTACATGCAATATTACTAATAATATTGCGATATAGTTGTATAATATAATATATTGTATGTATATATACTTGTAAACCGCCCTGAGTCCCCTTCGGAGTGAGAAGGGCGGGATATAAATGTCGCAAATAAATAAATAATAAATAAATAAATAATACTTTCAACAATCCTGCAGTCGCCCTTTTTGCAATGAATAGCTCATCATGTAGTCTCAAGCAACTCAACCTAACTTATTGCAGCCACAAAAACTAAGTTTATAATAATAATAATAATAATAATAATAATAATAATAATAATTTTATTTGTATCCCGCCTCCATCTCCCCCGAAGGGGACTCGGGGCGGCTTACAGCAAAATCAAAATACAAACAATGATAAAATATAAAACATCAGGACAAAAACAAAAACCAATAAAAAATATACACAATAAGTTAAAAAACACAACGCAGAATTAAAACATCAGGTTAAAAACAATGAGGTTGCAATAGTGGATAAGCAAAGTGTACGGTGCACATTATGGGTAACAAATTCATAAATAGATAAAGTGCATTAGAATCATTTAAGGTCACATTAGGTACGGCAGGGAGGAGTCCTGAGTAATATCAATCAAGTTTATGGAGTAGTACAACTACTTTTAAAGGAAGGATCACACAATTCAACAGGGAATAACACTTGCAAACCAGGAACAGAACATTTTTCAAATTTTTGTGATGTAGCGTTATCATACATTTCTTTGAAAAACTTGTTAAACCGCTAGGCACATTGGGCTGTCCGGCCATGTTCTGGCAGCATTCTCTCCTGACATTTCACCTGCATCTGTGGCTAAATGGTATCTTCAGAGATTCGTTGGCAGTGAAGCAAGTGGGGTGTATATAATATACCCGTGGAATAATGTCCAGGGTGGGAGGAAGAACCCTTGTCTGTTTGAAGCAAGTGTGAGTGTTGCACTTCGCAAGCTGGAATAGCCTTGAGAAACCATCTACAGACCCACAAAGGAAATTCCACTCATGCAGCTTCATGGCCACTCAATGCTATTCAAGCTTGCAAAGTGCAACAAGCGCAACAAGGGTTCTATCTCCTATCCTGGACATTGTTCCATAGACATGTATTTGCACTCCACTTGCTCACCTCCAACAGACTATGTTTGTGTATCACAACTTTAGAAAAGCACTAATAAAGACATTTTAAAAAAGTTTTCATGGCTGGAGTCACTAGGGTGCTGTGAGTTTTTCGGACTGGACAGCCAATGTGTTCCAGCAGGATTTGCTCCTGACGTTTCGCCTGCATCTGTGGCTGGATGGCACCTTCAGAGGTCTATGTGTTGTCGAAGGCTTTCATGGTTGGGATCACAGGGTTGCTGTGTGTTTTCCGGGCTGTCTGGCCATGTTCCAGAAGTATTCTCTTCCGATGTTTTGCCCACATCTATGGCAGGCATCCTCAGAAGATATGAGGATCTCTGAGGATTACATTATCTGTAATCTGAGTCTACATTGTACACATTGAGTGGGGTTAAACTGCATTCTGGGACTGTGTTGTATGGCAGTGTAGATGGAACCTCAGGCCCATATAAAATCCAGATTATTTATTTATTTATTTACAGCCTTTATATTCCGCCCTTCTTTCTCACCCCAAAGGGGACTCAGGGCGGATCACATTACACATATAAGGCAAACATTCAATGCCTTTTAACATAGAACAAGGACAAGAAAAGCATAGGCTCCGAGCTGGCCTCGAACTCATGACCTCTTGGTCAGAGTGATTTGTTGCAGCTGGCTGCAGCTGGCTGGCTGCTCACCAGCCTGCGCCACAGGCCGGGCCTGCTTTGAACTGAATTATATGGCAATGTAGACTGATATGATCCTCCAACAATGGCAGAGCTTGGAGGCGCGGAGACATCCTCCAACCAAGCACCTTTTGGTCTTTGAGCCCGTGCTCCTGTCCAGAACTGTCATGGGCAAGTTGATGGGTCTCTTCATGTTATTTCAGCCTGGTTCCCACCCCACTAACTCCCATTTTTCCCCTTTCCTCTCTTTGCAGCTGTGGGACCATCCAGACCAGTGGCCCGGACTCCACCAGCACCATCCAGTGCAACGGGCTCGTGGGGCAGTACGTGAGCGTCAACTTGCCTCGGAGTGACTACCTGACGCTGTGCGAAGTGGAGGTCTATGCCTTGAAAGTGGAGTCCGTGTGCCCCTGACCGTCACCCTGGCACTTGCGGGGCTCAGACAAGGGTGGTGGGAGCGGGCGAACGAGGCCTTGCCAATAAATATCCTTCCCGGAATAAGAGTCCTTTCATGTGTTTCCGTGCAGGCTTCCTGGAAGGAGGGCTGTTGGGCTAAGATCCAGGTCCAACGATTTTTTGCAAATTATGTCACCAAAAGCAGCTCGTTCTTATTCAAAGAAGGGAAACTGAATAAACTGTAACTTAAGAATCTTGGCTTGAAAGAATAACCAAAGATACCAGATCTGTGTCGCACCTGTAAACCGTCCTTAAAATATGGAGGGAAAATATGTCTGGAGGGAGTATATATATATCAGGAGGATTTGGAGGATAAGGAAGGATAACAGAACTGAGGAATTTATATGAGTAAATATGGTAACTTATATAAGAAGGTACGGTAACTGCCACCAACGTGAGGTAATGTCTTTTAACATAAATGGTAAATGGTAAATGGTAATGGCTTTTCCCCAGGCGCAGAGTGAGGCAAGGAGACTGATCTTTATGAACAACAACGAAGTTCAAGTTTATTTGTACATAAGCTTGTGGTTGCAATATATAAACGTTTCAGGATCTTGAGTTACAGTGCAGTCTTATTTGTATGAATACTTCTTAAACAACTTCTCTTCAAAGAACAGTGATCTAACTATCACTTTAACAATCAAGCCGTGGATTGATTTTCTTTTCTTTCTTTTTTTTAAACCGACTCCCTCTAGACTAAACTCCCGGTCAGCTTATATCCTCAGCCTTTCCCTGAATGACAATAAGCTGCCGTCTGCTTGTGTGAACAAGCCTCAATTTCCCAGCTTTTCTAAGCTGTCAAAGAGCAACCTCTCTTCAGCTGATTCAAACAGCCCCTAACTTCCTCAAAAGTCAAACAGCAACTACTTCCTTTTAAAAGGGTTTAAGCTTTAACTGCCAACTAAGCCATGCCCCCTTCTCCTCCAAAGAGAGGCTATGTTGCTATGGCAACCTGTTGTATACTGTTTCCAGCTGGCTTCTATGCGAGGCCTGCCTTCGTTAATATATAACTCCTTCTTTTTTTTTTTAACAAACAAATAAAATCAAATTAATAATTTCTGTTAACTCATAACATCCTCACACACCTCAGGTTATTATTATTTATTATTTACAGTATTTATATTCTGCCCTTCTTTCTCACCCCGAAGGGGACTCAGGGTGGATCACATTATACACACATAGGGCAAACATTCAATGCCCATGTACACATAGAACCAAGACGGAGACAGACACAGAGGCAATTTAACCTTCTCCTGAGGGGATGTTCGATTCTGGCCACAGGGGGAGCAGCTGTTTCATCATCCACTCTGACGGCACTTCCTCATTCCAAGTCATAAATTAGTTAAACTTGCCTCCCCACTTTTTTATAAGTGGTACCTTATTTCCTACTTGATAGATGCAACTATCTTTCGGGTTGCTAGGTTAGCAACGAGCAGGGGCTATTTTTTATTTTTAATTGATGGGTGCTCACCCTGCCACGGGCTGGCCTCGAACTCATGACCTCATGGTCAGAGTGATTTATTGCAGCAGGCTGCTCAACAGCCTGCGCCACAGCCCGGCCCCACCTTAGCTTCACCTTGCTAAATTCACCAGGCTGCACACAGATTAAAGTCTTTTGTAGTTTATTAGGAAATAGGAAATAAATAGTTCTTAAAAAGCAAAAGTAAAGTTCCAAAAGATTGTTGCAAAACCAAGGCTATAAAGAATAATCCAAGAAATCCTTAGGCATAAAACAAGGTTCCATTAATGCATGACAGAGTCCCATGAACGTGAATACACAAAGTTGCAGGATAATCCAGGAAAGCAAGAGCTACTTCTTGCCTCAAATGAGACGTTGCTTTTGACAAAGATTTCTCTCTCAGTGCACCCTTTTAATATTCTCTGCATAGCATGAACACATTTCTTTGGCCTCTGACCTCTTTCTCTTTCTTGTTTGCTATTCTAACACTCCTGCACCAAAATTCCAAACGGCCACCTCGATCCAGAGATGCTGTTTCGTCAAGGCCAGAGAGCTCTTTAGCAGCAGCCTCTGTCTGCATGCTAACTGGGAGCTATCCTCCCTTTGCACCTGGCTAGCTTCGGTATCAACTCCAGTATCATCGACACCATTCCCTGCCGTGGGAATGCCTCCCTGCTCCTCATCTCTCACAGCAGGGACACTCTGAACCTAAATCCCATAATTCCCATCAGAATAATCTTGAACCTGAATCCCATCGTCTTGAACATCAGGAACCTAAATCCCACAATCCCCATGAGAGTCACTCTGAGACTCCAGCTGAGTCACAACAAACAATGACACATCCCCTTCCCAGGAAATCAGATCAGTGATCCCATCAAAACTCTCAGATTGCTGCATATCGAACAATGGACTGGCGCTGGGTAGCCAGAGACTCTCAGGAGACTTGCATATTCAAATGTCATATCCATAACCAGGACAGGACCGGAGGGCTAACAAAGCAATTGTCCTGATCCACTTGACAAATACGGCCCAAAAGGGGCCACTCACTAATCCCATCATCCATCCAAAACCCTATTGTTGTATCCAAGTGTTGTATCCTTCCTCACCATTAGCTTGTCAGGGGTTAATCGCCACCCTGACTTATTTATGAGTCAGGTGTCTCACCATCTTCTCACCCATCAGACCACTTAGGCATCCGGTGAAAGTGGCACCGACAAAATGACACTTCAGTCGTAAATTATCTGCTGATCCCAGTGGTTCAATACTTTATTTACAAGCTATATACAACTCTAAACACCACCACTGTCAGGACTCATGTTCCCCGGCAAAAGCAAAGCATGGTGCGTCCTCTCAGCAAGCTGGGTCTGTTATCAGTGCAAGCAGGCACCTCCCAACATTCCACAGTCCATGACGAATGTTCCATCCATGCAGTTGAAACAGAAGTCTTGACCCATTGGCCCTGCAGGCAATCAATCAGGGCTGGCATTTAATTAACTCCTGTGCTGCTGGAAAGCTCGCCGGAACACATAGACACAATCCAACAGCAACAATTTGATTTAACATTTCACACTCTAACAACAAAAAACATCGACATAGCTGAGCAGCAGAAACATGGCTAAGGCGCTCAAGCCCCCATTGAGAGGTCAGGAAACTCCCTGACCAATCACAGTGAAGCTGGCTATGGGGGTGGGCATGGGAAGTTAAAAACTGGGAAAACTGTATCTAAGCCGTACTCTGGTATAGCTTGGTATTCTAGTCCAGCTGTAATAGAATAAAAACTTCAGTGGTCTTCCTTCAACCTTGTGAGACTTTATTTGGGAAAAAGGGAAATTTTTATTGGCTTCAATAGCTCACCAGGCATATGCAGATCCTCAGGATGACCCCTGGCAAGGGCAGCCATCTCTGGCTTTGCCACATTCTGACTTCCGCCAGTCCCTGCTTGCTGCAGGAACCCCAAATTCTTTCTCTGCAACACTATGAACCAACCTGGACACAGTATATTATCTGAGAACACACAATGCTGGACCAGTCCAACAACCACCATGTCAGACGACACAGAGAAGTCACTGAAATCCACAAGAAGAACGTGGACAACTTCAACAGAAAGGAGGAAACCATGAAAACGAACAAAATCTGGCTCCCAGTATTAAAAAAAACTTTAACATCAGGACAGTAGTTAAAGAACAACACTCTGAAAACAGAGGGATGAATCAATCAGGGCCAGCTAACACCTCCCAACATGAATCAATCAGTGCCATCTAATGCCTCCCAACAAAGGATTCCCCAGGCAGGAAGCAGCCATTAAATGCCAATCAAGGTACTTAATTACAACATTCACACTGGCTTCCAACAGACAAGAGTTCTTCCTCCCACCCTCGACCTTCCACAAATATATGACTGTGAGCCGCCCTGAGTCCCTTCGGGTGAGAAGGGCGGGATGGAAATGATGGAAATAAATAAACAAACAACAACAAAACTTCATTTGTATACCACTCTATCTCCCCGGAAGGGACTCAGGCCGGTTTCCAACACAGAAAGGATTCAATATCAATCCAAAGGAACACACAACAACGACATAGTAAAAAACATAAGCATAACTCATTAAAATTAAAACCAGTTCAAACCATTCCATTGGATGTATTCAGTTACCAATGGTCAGAATACCAGGGTGGGCCTAGACCAGGGGTCCTCAAACTAAGGCCTGTGGGCCATATGTGGCCCTCCAAGGTCATTTCCCTGGCCCCTGTCCGAAACTTTAGACTTAGGGTTGACCTAAACCTGAAACGACTTGAAGGCACATAACAACAACAATCCTAATTTTGGAGTATTTCATCATAGTCTGGCTCCCCAACAGTCTGGACAGTAAATAAAGAACAACAGGGGAATTCCAGGGGAATTCCAGACATGAATCAATCAGGGCCAGCTAACGCCTCCCAACAAAGGATTCCCCCAGGCAGGAAGAAGGCATTAAATGCCAACCAAGGTGCTTAATTACAACCTATAAAGACCTATAAATAAAAGGCTCAACCACTTTGAAATCCCATGAGGAAATTAAACAAAGATTTACAAATATTTCTCGGCTTCACTATCTGCAGATTAAAGAATTTTATAACGAAGATAGAACAACTGGTTTCAATCAGTCTGAACAATTCTGGGATAAAATTTTAGAAAGCGAAAACAAGACAATGACAAAAGTTTATAATAGAAGGGGAAACAGTAAAAAAAAACTGCATGATTAAATGGGCAGAAAATTTGAGAAGAACAATAACTCTCTCAGAGGAATTACGAAATCCCTTAAGGGACATCATTAACAGCTCCTTGGAACAAGGAATCTTCCCAGAGTGTCTTAAAGAAGCAGTGGTTCACCCTCTTCTGAAAAAACCAAGTCTAGACGCCGCCATACCTAGTAACTACCGCCCAGTTTCAAACCTTCCGTTTTTGAGCAAGGTGGTTGAACGGAGAGTGGCGGGACAGCGACAGCCATTCTTAGGTGAGACTGCGGGCTTAGACCCCTGTCAATCAGGCTTTCGTTCAGGTCATGGGACAGAGACTGTCTTGGTAGCTATTACAGCTTGGGTTTTAATAATGCTGTACTTACTTGGTTTTATCTTGTTTTTAATTATGTTGGTGCTAATCCATGACATATGTAGTATTTGAAGGGCATATCCTGACATTGATAGTTGCAGCATTTTAATGTTTTAATCTATATATATAAAAGAGTGATGGCATCAGGGCAGCGGACAAAACAACAAAACTACAGGCCCCCCAACCTCGAAATTTGACAATACAACCCATCATCCACGGCTCTAGGTTGATACAACAAAAAGAAAAGAAAAATAAAGTCCTAATTACAGGGAGAGGAATAATTGTTTTTATCCAATTGCTGCCAGTTTGAAGGCTAAGCTCCGCCCACTTGGTCTCCTAGCAACCTACTCAGCCCAGGGGACAGGCACAGTTAGGCCTCACTTAGGCCTCTTCCACAGATTATCAGATTTTAACTGGATTATATGGCAGTGTAGACTCAAGGCCCTTCCACACAGCTATATAACCCATTTAGAATCTTATATTATCTGCTTTGAACTGGATTATCTTGACTCCACACTGCCATATAATCCACTTCAGTGTGCATACTAAACATAAAGACAACCATACAACAGGCATTCAATACCACCACAACCTCAACAATTCCTCACCAACACCACCAGACAACGCCACAGCAACGCGTGGCCGGGCACAGCTAGTGATTTATATAGGGTTTTAATGGCATGTTTTATATTGTATTTGATGATCTGGCTTTTGTGTATTTGTTCGTTCGTCTTGCACGCGAAAGACCTATGGTCTAAGCATTAAATAAATTTGGAATTTGGATTTGGATTTGGTAGCTATTACTGACGAAATTCGTCGTCAGTTAGACCGGGGCGGATCAGCGCTATTGGTACTCTTGGACCTTACAGCTGCATTCGACACCGTGGACCAGGGGTCCCCAAACTAAGGCCCGGGGGCCGGATGCGGCCCTCCGAGGTCATTTACCTGGCCCCCACCCTCAGTTTTATAATATAATATATTGTATATACATATAATATTGATAATAATATTATAATGTAATACAATATAACACTAATAATAATATCATATAATAATATTAATTATATATTCTATATCTATATATAAAAGAGTGTTGGAATCCTGGCGACCGACAAAACAACAAAACTAAACACCCCACAACCTTGAAAATTGACAGCACAACCCCTCATCCACGCCTCTAGGTTGATACAACAAAAAGAAAAGAAAAATAAAGTCCTAATTGGAGGGAGAGCAATAATTGTTTTTATCCAATTGCTGCCAGTTAGAAGGCTAAGCTCTGCCCACTTGGTCTCCTAGCAACCCACTCAGCCCAGGGGACAGGCAAAGTTAGGCCTCACTTAGGCCTCTTCCACACTGCCTATAAAATACAGACTCCACCAGACAACGCCACGGCAACGCGTGGCTGGGCACAGCTAGTTACATATAATATTACTAATAATATTACAGTATAGTGGTATAGTTCAATATAGTAATATATAATGCTAATATTGTGCTATGCTAATAATATAATATATTGTATGTACATATAATTTGTAAGCCACTCTGAGTCCCCTTTGGGGTGAGAAGGGTGTGATACAAATGTAGTAAATAAATGCAGTAAATAAATAATAAATAAATTTTAGACTTAGGCTCACCCAAAGTCTGAAATGACTTGAAGGCACACAACAAGAACAACAACAACAACAACCCTAATTAACTTGACTATCTCATTGGCCAGAAGCAGGAGCACAATTCCCATTGAAATCCTGATAAATGTATGTTGGTTAAAATTGTTTTTATTTTTAAATATTGTATTGTTCTTTCATTGTTCTTCTTGTTGTTTTTGCACTACAAATAAGACATGTGCAGTGTGCATCGGAATTTGTTTGTATTTTTTTTCAAATGATAATCCGGCCCTCAACAGTCTGAAGGATTGTGGACCGGCCCTCGGCTTAAAAAGTTTGGGGACCCCTGCCGTGGACCATGACTTGCTGATCCATCGATTGGCTATGTCTGGTGTACAAGGTTTAGCTCTCAAATGGTTCAATTCGTTTCTCCGGGACCGGAGACAGAGGGTGGAGTGGCCAGGCCAAAGCTCTGAGAGCTCCTGCCTTAGCTGTGGAGTTCCCCAGGGAGCTCTCCTTTCGCCCCTGTTATTTCACATCTACGTCCGACCACTTGCTGGACTAGTGCGGATGGAGCTTTGGCATAGAGTGCGACCAGTATGCAGATGATACCCTGCTACTCTTGCGTCTCGAACCTGGGACAACCACGATTCCTGAGAACTTTAAGCTGTGTTTGGAAGCAGTGATGAGTTGGCTGCGAGCGAGTAGACTAAAAGTGAATCCCGCAAAAACTGAGATACTCTGGCCCAGCCAGCCACCAGAGTTAACCCAGTCACTGCCTGATTTCGATGGGGAAGTTCTGGTTCCGTCTGCGATTGTTACAAGCCTTGGAGTTGTGTTGGACTCATCGCTGAAGATGGAGGCCCAGATCACTGCCATAAGGAAGCAGACCTTTTTTCATCTTCGCCAGGCAAGGAAATTGGCATCCTACCTCTCGTCCATGCAACAGTCACCACTAGGCTGGATTATTGTAACGCCTTATACGCCGGGGCCTTCCGAAGACAAAAACCCAGAAGATCCAAATGGTCCAAAATGCGGCGGCCAGGCTACTAGCGGGATCATCTATAACAGGGGTCCCCAAACTAAGGCCCGGGGGCCACATGCGGCCCATCAAAGCCATTTATCTGGCCCCCGCCTCCTCCCTCGCCCGGTGTGTGCCTTCCAAGAGTTTGCTTGTTTATAATGGTATTTTAAGTATTATTTAATTAATAATTAATTATCAAGGGGGTGCTTTGCTGGTGCTTTTTGTGCACAAAGGCAGAAGGGGGGTGGACTAAATGGCCCAAGTGGTCTCTTCCAATCCTCTTTATTATTATTATTATTATTATTATTATTGACACAAAGACACAGTATAACACAGCAAACAAGATATATATTGTATATACTCGAGTATAAGCCTAGTTTTTCAGCCCTTTTTTTAAGATTGAATAAGCCCCCCTCGGCTTATACTCGGGTGAGGGTCCTGGTTGGCTTATATTTGGGTCAGCTTATACTCGAGAATATATGGTACATTTATTATTTTTCTCTATTATTATTGGTATTATTACATTTATTATTTTTCTCTGTTATTTTTGCTACTATTACATTTATTTTACTCTATTTTTATTATTATTATTAATACATTTATTATTTCACTCTGATCTTCTTCTTATTGCATTTATTATTTTACTCTATTATTACATGCATTATTTTCCTGTATTTATTATTATTATTATTACATGTATTATTTTACTCTATTATTATTAAAAGGATACATAAGCACATTTACATTGAAGAAGATGAGAATAATGATTTGATCAGAGCTAGACAGTCTTATCTTAAATTTGAGCTTTATGTAAATATTCAAAAACATTTAACCTACCAATGCCTCAATTAATGTAATTTTATTGGTATCTGTTTTTATTTTTGAAATTTACCACCCTCGGCTTATACTGGAGTCAATGTTTTCCCAGTTGTTTTGTGCTAAAATTTGGTGTATCGGCTTATATTTGGGTCGGCTTATACTCAAGTATATACGGTATGCTGGATTTCGTATCACAAAATCACAAGTTCCCAAGCATTTAGGGCTGTGTGATGCATCCAACCCTTTTTAATTTTTTTTATTATGATTATGATTAACATTGAGGCTGTATTTGATCCTGTTTGGGTTATTTTTTACTTCAAAATAAAAGATGTGCAGTGTGCATAGGAATTTATTTATAGATGTTTTTCAGCTATAGTCCTGCCCTCCAAGGGTCTGAGGAACCGTGAACTTGGCCCTCTGTTTAAAAAGTTTGGGGACCCCTGATCTATAAGATCCCATATTACACCGATTCTGAAACAACTGCATTGGCTACCAATAGAACATCAGATTTATTTATTTACAGTATTTATATTCCGCCCTTCTTTCTCACCCCGAAGGGGACTCAGGGCGGATTACAATGAACACATATATGGCAAACATTCAATGCCAACAGACAAACAACATTCAGTTTTAGACAGACACAGAGGCATTTTTAACATCTTTCCAGCTTCACAATTCCGGCCACAGGGGGAGCTGTTGCTTCACCGTCCATTGGTGGCTGTTCTTCCTCATTTTTTTCCTCGTGAGCAGTTTTATGGTGTTGTAGATTAGTTAAATTAGCCTCCCGCATAAAGCGTACCTAAATCTCTTACAAGATACTGATCCTGACATTTAGAGCTCGAAATGGCCAAGGACCATTCTATCTTAGGGACCGCCTCATTCCTTTTTTCCATCAGTGGTCACCTCGATCCTCCCAGGAAAATCTCCTACACGTACCGGGCCCTAGGGAGGTACACCTGGAAGCTACAAGGCGTAGAGCCTTTTCGACCGATGCTCCAATTCTGTGGAACTCATTGCCTCCATATCTTAGAGCAATGTCGGAGTTGCGACCTTTTGGAAAAGCGCTCAAGACTTGGCTGTTTGGTTGTGCATTTAAGTAAATCAGATCTAATTTGCCAAATGGTCACTGTTGAATGTTTTTAGGTTGAATGTTTTTATGTTGAATGTTTTTATGATGAATGTTTTCTATTGTGGAATGATATTTTAAATTGTAAGTCGCTCAGAGCACTCTGATGGAGAGCGACTAATTAAGAAATAAAGTGAAGTGAAGTGAAGAATGGGAGACAATTTGGAATAAAAAACTAAAATACATATATGCAATGGACTTGAAGGAGAATTGGTTAAAAATGTTCCACTGCTGGTACATTACACTGAGGAAACTATGTTTAATGTACAAAAATACACAGAAAATTGTTGGAAGTGTAAGGAACAAGAGGGTAGTTTCTTCCACATGTGGTAGACTTGTAAAGAAGCCAAAATGTTCTGGGAGAAAATTTACGAAGAATGCCAGCATATTCTCAAGTTAAAATTCCCCATGAAACCAGAATACTATCTGTTAGGCATAACAGATTCGGACATTCAGCTAGATTTAAATGATGACACTTTGTTTACATACATGACCACTGCTGCCAGAATCAGTTATGCAAAAGATTGGAAGCAGAAAGAAACACCAAATATAGACGAATGGAGACAGAAACTGAGAGAGACCAAAGACAGGGACAAATCAACTTTTTTACTAAAGAAAAATTAGGGAAATCTGATTAAGTATACAGACTGGTCCAAAATAGAGGATTACGAAAAAAAAAAGGGAAAATAAAAAAACACTATACTGGAAATTTTTCTTTTCTCAAATTAAGAAATACGAAGAGCCATTTCACCCTTGTTTTTAGGTTTTTTTGAAAAATTTTAACCCTCAAAATAGATTTTACATATAGAGATAAAGACAAAGTTGCATAAGACTAGAAGGAAGTCACTACTAGGGGTTTTTTTTTCTTCCTCCTCTCTCTTTCTTTTTCACGTTTTTATAGATTTCTAACTTTTTTATCACAATATTGTTCTCCCACTTTATTTGTACAAGGGGAAAAAAATCTTTCCCCCCCTCCTGTCCTACTTCCTTCTCTTTTATATTCCCTCAATAAAATATAATCAGAAAAAGGGTGATTAATTACAACATTCACACTGGCTTCCAACAGACTTTCTCCCACCCTGGACCTTCTACAGATATATAAACAACAACAACAACTAAAACAACAACAACAACAATAAAACCTTATTTGTATATCGCTCTATCTCCCTGGAAGGGACTCAGGGCAGTTTCCAAGACAGCAAGCATTCTATACAAATACAAAAGAACATACAACAACGACATAGTAAAAAACATAAGCATAATTCATTAAAATTAAAACCAGTTCAAACCATTCCATTGGGGGAATTCAGCTACCAATGGTCAGAATACCAGGGTGGGCCTAGATCAGGGGTCCCCAAACTAAGGTCCATGGGCCAAATGAGGCCTTCCAAGGTCATTGACCTGGCCTCTGTCCTAAACATTAGACTTAGGGTTGACCTAAGTCTGAAACGACTTGAAGGCACACAACAACAACAATCCTAATTTTGGACTATTTCGTCATAGTCCAGCTCCTGAAGGAACAGCAATAAATCCTTAGGAGCAGTTTCCCAGATGCAGACTTGAAGCAGGCACAAGGGGAGCGAAGGCTTAGGCCAGGGGTCCCCAAACCTTTTTAAACAGGGGGCCAGTTCACGATCCTTCCGACCGTTGGAAGGCCGGACTATAGTTGGCCACCGAGCAATAATAATAACAACATCAATAACAACAACAACAAAAGGTTTGGCCATTGAGTCCAACCCCCTTCTGCCTTTGTGCACCGAGAGCACAAGCAAAGCACCCCTGACAGATGGCCACCCAGCCTCAATGTTAATAATAATAATAATGTGATTTTGTGATACGAAATCCAGCATATCTATCTTGTTTGCTGTGTCATACAATATAATAATAATAATAATAATAATAATAATAATAATAATAATAATAATAATAATGGTTGTAAGAGAAGAAGAGACCCCTTGGGTCATTTAGTCCAACCCCCTTCTGCCCTTGTGCCGTGGGGGCCGGATAAATAGATTCGATGGGCCGCATCCGGCCCCCGGGCCTTAGTTTGGGGACCCCTGGCTTAGGCATTAGAGTCAGTTTGTTACCAGCAAGAGTTGGCTGCACCTGCTTCTGCTTTACAGCCCTGAGTCTCCTCACAGCTGCTAGGGCAGTTCCCAATTACTCAGATGCATTTCTGGCAGCTAATCTAGCTGAACGGCATCTCCGCTGTTTCCTTTCGCCTCTCCTGAAATGTGGGTACTTGCAAAATCTCCTCCTCAGATTCCAACTCACCCTCAGATTCATGAACACTTTCCTGCTCCCCTTCTTCTTCTGAGGAAGAGGAATACCTAGCAGTAAAGTGCAAGGTGAGGCCTTGTCTGAGGGCCAGAGCAGGGTCTGGGATTCATCATTTTGTTGCACCCCAAGGCAGCGTAAGCACTGGAAACCAAACAGAGACCAATAATCATATAATATCTTTATGAAAACAATAATAAATTCAGGAAAGGGTAAGTGGAAAGGATGAGTGAGCAATAGTCCTTTAAGAAATGGTATGAATTAGTCCCAAGAGTTGAAGAGATATGTCCAATATTATTGTCCAAAGTCCAGAAACCAAAACACGCTCAAAAATGTTGGGAAGTTCTTGAGCGGGGAAACAACAAGAAAGCAGGAGTGAATAACAAGGTCCAAAGTCACTAGGAAGTCTTGGATATCAAGGCAGGCAGAGGACGAAGCTACGAATTGTTCACAGTGCAAGACACTTTTATAGAACTTAGATCTAATCACAGCGAAGGGAAACCAACTCCCCAAAGGTTCCCAAGGAAATCTCCTATCCATTATCCCCTCTAGATGCCAAACGTTGACTCCTTCGAAGCTCCTGTTTCTGTGATCTCTGTTGATGCAAAAACTCCCTTCTGTTAAAGGATACATTCCCTGGGGAATTCGGGACATCTGGTTCTACCACGGGAGTCATGTTTTCAGCATCTCTCCCAATTAAGGAAGCCTCGGAGCTATCCACAGCTGGGGTCTGTAATTGGAAGGAGCTCGGAGGAGAACTGGATAAAAAGTCAGAATAAGCTTCAACCTGGTCAAAGTTCATTTCTGAACCAGGGTCAGAACCCAAAGGTGGTTGGGGTATAACACATTTTCAAAGGCCTGCTGGAACCTGCAGAAGGAGGGTAGTGATGGGACTTATCTCTTTGGGAAGGGCGTTCCAAAAGCGGGGGGCCACCACCGAGAAGGCCTCTCCCTTGTCCCCACCAACCGCATTTGGGACGGTAGTGGGAGCGAGAGGAGGGCCGGTACATAAGAGAAGATGTGATCACGGAAACAGGCGGGTCCCAAACCGTTTAGGGCTTTATAGGTCATAAACCTGCACCTTGAATTGGGCCTGGCAACTTATTGACAACCAGTGGAGCTGCTTTAATAGGGGCGTTGTAAGTGCCCTATAATTGTTGGGAATCATCCTGGACTACCCAAGTATAAATGTAGTCAGATAGATGATAGAGTTAGATTGAGGCTTTACTGTGTTTCACTCTATCCTGTGTACGTCACATCCTTTACATTGAAGTTAGTAGAAATGTGAATCTCCAGGGACACTAACTTCTCATTGGTCAGAATGTCTTTTATGGCCCCAATAAACTGGACCATGGGGTCGGAACCATTTTGGTTCTCTCTTCTCCCTTTGTTCTTCTAGCTAACAAGCAGCATCCTGCCATCCCTCCTGGCAAGATGTAACTATTTAGATGTTTGTTATTTTTCCTTTCTTATTTTTCCTTAGAAACCAGTCTAGAGTAGACTAGACAGCTCCCAAGCCTTTCTATCTACAATGGAGTTCTTTTTACCTGAATAAATACCTTTTGAACTTTTATTAAGACTCTGCAGTCCATTGCAATCCTAAATGGTCAAAGGCTTCTCTTTGCTCACCCCGTGTAAGTAACTGCTGCATTTGAAAGCTTTGCTTTTTCTACTCTGCTGATTTTTTGGTGGAATCTTCCCCAGAGAGAGTTAAATTGAGTCTAACTGCTCAGAGATTACCACAACAATAATCAGCCCCAGTTAGAAGCCTGGCTGTGGACCTTTGTGCCAGTTGGAATTTCCTGGCCGTCTTCAAAGGCAGCCCCACGTAGAGAGCATTGCAGTAATCCAGTCTAGATGTCACCAAGGTGTGGACCACCATGACCAAGTCTTGGCTACCTCCCTTGCTTAGTTTCCAATATATCTCACAACCTCTGAGGATGCCTGCCATGGATGTGGGCAAAATGTCAGGAGATAAAGCTTCTGGAACATGGCCAGACAGCCCAGAAAACTCACAGCAACCCAAAATAAATTCCTGTTTAATGAAGAGCGGGGGGATTTCTCAATGACAAAGTTCTCAATACTTATCAGCATTTGCACCCGGGTTTCGTTTTTCCTGCTGGTCTTGTGGCATCAAGATGACCCTCTGCTCTCATCAACCATGACTGATGGTGACCGACATCTCCAAGGGCCAGAGATACGGATCCCTTTGCATCTCGAGGGAAATCCCAAATCCTCTTGAGACGGAAACACTTCAAAGAAGGAAAACAAGAACGGGTGGATTGTAAAGTTATTCCTGCTCAGAAACTAATAAAAAGGTTCATTGCCAAAAATCCAGACAAACGGGCTCCCGATTAGGAATCTGGTGTGTGTGTGTGTGTGTGTGTGTGTGTGTGTTAGGGAGAAAGAAGGACCAGACTGAAGTCCAGCCACGTTTCCTTAAGGCACGCTATATTGTATTTCTGCATCTGCCCATTTATTTGGTTATACAGCTATGTGTGTTATTTAGCCTGGATGATTGATATTGCATTTGCTATGCTATGGATTATAATTGTGAATTCTTAATACCATTTATATTTAATTCTGTTTCAATATAATAATTCAATAATTCTGTTTATATATGTTTAGATTTTAAATAGTATCGGAGTGCTTTTAATGGCAGCCGCTTTGAGTCTCCTTGTGGAGAGAAAAAGGTGGGTAATAATAATAATAATAATATGTAAAGCAAAGTGAAGAACCTGCTTTGATCAAAAAAGTCAAAAATCAGAAACTCCTCAAAGCACAGCAGACAAAAAAACAGTACAAGAAAACTGCACTACAAACTAGAGCTGACAGCTGGCACAACAAAGCATTGCATGGAAAGTTCCTTGACAAAATTGAAGGAAAAGCTGACAAGGAGAAGACCTGGCTCTGGCTCATGAATGGGACCCTGAAGAAGGAGACAGAAGGCCTGATCCTTGCAGCCCAGGAGCAAGACATCAGGACAAAGGCCATTAATAATAATAATAATAATAATAATAATAATAATAATAGAAGACCTGGCTCTGGCTCACAAATGGGACCCTGAAGAAGGAGACAGAAGGCCTGATCCTTGCAGCCCAGGAGCAAGACATCAGGACAAATGCAATTCAGGCCAAGATCGAAAAATCAGCTGATGACCCAAAATGCAGACTCTGCAAGGAAACCGACGAAAACATGGATCATATCCTCAGATGCTGTAAGAAAATTGCACAGACAGACTACAAACAGAGGCACAACTATGTGGCCCAAAGGATTCATTGGAACTTATGCCTCAAGTACCACCTCCCAGCAGCAAAGAACTGGTGGGATCACAAACCTGCAAAGATCGTGGAAAATGAGCAAGCAAAGATACGGTGGGACTTCCGAATCCAGACTGATAAAGTTCTGGAACACAACACACCAGACATCACAGTTGTGGAAAAGAAAAAGGTTTGGATCATTGATGTCGCCATCCCAGGTGACAGTCGCATTGACAAAAAACAAGAGGAAAAACTCAGCCGCTATCAGGACCTCAAGATTGAACTGCAAAGACTCTGTATGAAACCAGTACAGGTGGTCCCGGTGGTGATGGGCACACTGGGTGCCGTGCCAAAAGATCTCAGCCGGCATTTGGAAACAATAGACATTGACAACATTACGATCTGCCAACTGCAAAAGGCCACCTTACTGGGATCTGCACGCATCATCCGAAAATACATCACACAGTCCTAGACACTTGGGAAGTGTTCGACTTGGGATTTTGTGATACGAAATACAGCATGTCTATCTTGTTTGCTGTGTCTTAATAATAATAATAATAATAATAATAATAATAATAATAATAATAATAATAATAATAATACATCACACAGTCCTAGACACTTGGGAAGTGTTCGACTTGTGATTTTGTGATACGAAATCCAGCATATCTTTCTTGTTTGCTGTGTCATAATAATAATAATAATAATAATAATAATAATAATAATAATAATAATAATAATAATAATGCTTTCAATATGCTGATATAACATCATTAAGTATAATTGTGGGATGAATTTTCATGGAGTCCTCCTGTTCCTGAGTGGTGTTCATTATTTACTGTCTTGATTCTGGTGTTTTTAATTCTGGTTAAACAGGTTTTGTTCATTTTTGTAGCCACTGAAATCCACAAACACGTGGACAATTTTGACATGAATCAATCTATCTATCTATCTACTTACCTACCTACCTATCTATCTCAGTCAAAGCATGGATGTTTATTTGTTTATTTGCATCATAAAGGCTGTTGCTAGGTGAAGTGTCCCTCTGTGATGTCCCGAAATCGTTAGTTTGGCTCCTGCTCTCCAATCTCGAATGGCCAGAAAAGAGATCCTTCTTTAAAGAATTGGGAACTTTGTCTCTTTGGCAAAAAAGAGGTTCTGATCCTGACATTTCAGGGGAGTGGAACTTGCATTGGGAGCTAAATCACAGGTAAAAGGAAAAGTTTTCCCTTGACATGAAGTCCAGTCGTGACTGACTCTGGGGGTTGGTGCTCATCTCCATTTCTACGCCTAAGAGCCGGCGTTGTCCATAGACACCTCCTAGGTCACGTGGCCAAAGGCATGAATGCATGGAGCACCATTACCTTACCACCGGAGCAGTATCTATTGATCTACTCACATTGGCATGTCCGTAGACACTTCCAAGGTCATGTGGCCATTAGCATGAACGCATGGAGTGCCGTTACCTTCCCGCCGTAGCAGTACCTATTGATCTACTCACATTTGCATGTCCGTAGACACCTGCAAGGTCATGTGGCCAAAGGCCTGAACGCATGGAGAGCCATTACCTTCCCGCTGGAACAGTACCTATTGATCTACTCACATTGGCATGTCCGTAGACACTTCCAAGGTCATGTGGCCATTAGCATGAATGCATGGAGTGCTGTTACCTTCCCGCCGGAGCAGTACCTATTGATCTACTCACATTGGCATGTCCGTAGACACTTCCAAGGTCATGTGGCCATTAGCATGAATGCATGGAGTGCTGTTACCTTCCCGCCGGAGCAGTACCTATTGATCTACTCACATTGGCATGTCCGTAGACACTTCCAAGGTCATGTGGCCATTAGCATGAATGCATGGAGTGCTGTTACCTTCCCGCCGGAGCAGTACCTATTGATCTACTCACATTGGCATGTCCGTAGACACTTCCAAGGTCATGTGGCCATTAGCATGAATGCATGGAGTGCCGTTACCTTCCCGCCGGAGCAGTACCTATTGATCTACTCACATTTGCATGTCCGTAGACACCTCCAAGGTCATGTGGCCAAAGGCCTGAACACATGGAGTACCATTACCTTCCCGCCGGAGCAGTACCTATTGATCTACTCACATTTGCATGTCCGTAGACACCTCCAAGGTCATGTGGCCAAAGGCCTGAACGCATGGAGTACCATTACCTTCCCGCCGGAGCAGTACCTATTGATCTACTCACATTTGCATGTCCGTAGACACCTCCAAGGTCATGTGGCCAAAGGCCTGAACGCATGGAGAGCCATTACCTTCCCGCTGGAGCAGTACCTATTGATCTACTCACATTGGCATGTCCGTAGACACTTCCAAGGTCATGTGGCCATTAGCATGAATGCATGGAGTGCTGTTACCTTCCCGCCGGAGCAGTACCTATTGATCTACTCACATTGGCATGTCCGTAGACACTTCCAAGGTCATGTGGCCATTAGCATGAATGCATGGAGTGCTGTTACCTTCCCGCTGGAGCAGTACCTATTGATCTACTCACATTGGCATGTCTGTAGACACTTCCAAGGTCATGTGGCCATTAGCATGAATGCATGGAGTGCTGTTACCTTCCCGCTGGAGAAGTACCTATTGATCTACTCACATTGGCATGTCCGTAGACACTTCCAAGGTCATGTGGCCATTAGCATGAATGCATGGAGTGCTGTTACCTTCCCGCCGGAGCGGTACCTATTGATCTACTCACATCGGCAATTTCCGAACTGCCAGGTTGGCAGAAGTTGGAGCTAACAGCGGGAGGTCACTCCGCTCCCCGGATTCGAACTGCTGACCTTTCGGTCAGCAAGTTCAGCAGCTCAGCGGTTTAACCCACTGCGCCACCGGGGGCTCCAGCCAAACCATGGACCACCTTATTTGAGACAATCCTGTGTCCGCTTCTTATCACCACAATTCAAGGAGTTGGACAAGATGCAGGAAGTGAAGCTGCTCCCAGAGCCAAACCCATGGACCTCTTTGTTGAGACACCAGAACCCAAGAGAGTTGTCACAGATGGTTGTCATTCCTTTCGAGAGCCAATGAGACAAGAGGTGTGTCATTGCCATGCCGAATGGGTGTTGTGTGCGCACCTGGTTGGCTCAGAGGGAGGGACAGAACCCTTTTTAAAGGATGGCACCGGCATTGCGAAGGAAGCCCTGAGGAGCAGTCTTTCCGCCTTTGCAGCTCAAGCAGAGACTCCCTTCCAGCCTTTGCCTCTCACACTGCCTTTGAGGTGAGTAACATTCTGCAATTGTGCGTTGTTTAAAACTCTATGTGCCTTGCGTTGTTCTGGCTTTACACTTACATTTGGGAACAAAATTGGAATCCTACAAATGGGTGTGTTTGCTCTCTAAGCCAAGAGCAGGGTCCTGGATCTCGCTCCCATTGGAGACACCTCCACCAGGTAGTTGATGCACCTTTCCACTGAGTTCTGAGTTCGCACATGGATGCTACAAGGCAGAAACCGTGCATGAAACCACGTGCCTTTGCTTCCCAGCATTGCACCCCTCTCTCCCCCCTTTGCTCCCCTTTGGAGCCCAACCCAACCTTGGCTCAACCTCATCCCCAATTTTGCTTTCCTTCTGCAGGATGTTCTCCGTCTGGACCGCTCTCCTGGGCTTGGCCCTGCTCTTTGGACATGCGGAGGGACAGAGCTGCCGGCCGGAGGTCCAAGACATTAGTAAGCAATGGGAGAAGGAAGGGAGATGGGGATTGGGGGCATTTCCATGGGTCTTCCCACCCCCTTTGTAAGACAATGACCTTCAATGGGTCCTGGCTCAGAAGGTTAAATTGCCTCTGCGTCTGTCTCTGTCTCATTTCTATGTGTATATGGACATTGAATGTTTGCCCTATATCAATGATGGGCAAGCTTTTGCGCTTGGTGTGTCAAAATTCACCAAAAAAACCTAGCATGAATTGGGTGGTGTGTCACTTCCAGAGAGAAAAACACCATAATTTCACAATATATATAGTTTAAATAACAAAAATATATAATTTTGATATATAACTCTATTTAATAAATCAAAAACTATTTACTAACTTTATTTCCATGTTCAACAATCTAAGGCACCTCTTGCAATTTCCATGCTTATTTCTCTCTATTGTAGTTTCAATGTAGTCATGAATAATGAATAATATAATAGTAATAATATAATAATATACTACAATAATAATAGAATACAGTAGAGTCTCACTTATCCAAGCTAAACGGGCCAGCAGAAGCTTGGATAAGCGAGTATATTGGATAATAAGGAGGGATTAAGGAAAAGCCTATTAAACATCAAAGTAGGTTATGATTTTACAAATTAAGCACCAAAACATCATGTTTTACAACAAATTTGACAGAAAAAGTAGTTCAATACGCAGTAATGTTATGTTGTAATTACTGTATTTATGACTTTAGCACCAAAATATCATGATGTATTGAAAACATTGTCTACAAAAATGGCTTGGATAATCCAGAAACTTGGATAAGCGAGGCTTGGATAAGTGAGACTCTACTGTTTATATGTATGTAATGTGCCTAATTCCCATGGAGTAAACAACAAAACCACTGGACCAAATCACACCAAATTTGGCCACAAAAGATATTAGTCATCCAATCGACCTGCATGCGGCAGCGTGTCAGCAAAAATGGCTAGGCGTGTCAGTGCTGACATGCGTGTCATGGGTTGGCCGTCACTGCCCTATATGTATATAATGTGATCCGCCCTGAGTCCCCTTCGGGGTGAGAAGGGCGGAATATAAATACTGTAAATAAATAAATGAGAAATAGTCAGGAAGTTCTTCCTAATGTTCAATGGGATCCCCTTTCCTGTCATTTGAACGGCTGTTAAGAATTGCGGGAGTTAAAGTCTCTTTTGTGCTTCTGTGAGTGGCGAATGCAGCGTATTCTGACCTTGAGACCCTACAATGTGGCCAGTGATCCCTCCTCGCCTTCCTGTCTTCCCGTCCTCGTGTCCCTCCAAAGTCTCTTTTGTGATTCTGTGAGTGGGGAATGCAGTGTATTCTGACCTTGAGACCCTACAATGTGGCCAGTGATCCCTCCTCACCTTCCTGTCTTCCCGTCCTCGTGTCCCTCCAAAGTCTCTTTTGTGATTCTGTGAGTGGGGAATGCAGCGTATTCTGACCTTGAGACCCTACAATGTGGCCAGTGATCCCTCCTCACCTTCCTGTCTTCCCGTCCTCGTGTCCCTCCAAAGTCTCTTTTGTGAGTCTGTGAGTGGGGAATGCAGCGTATTCTGACCTTGAGACCCTACAATGTGGCCAGTGATCCCTCCTCACCTTCCTGTCTTCCCATCCTCGTGTCCCTCCAAAGTCTCTTTTGTGATTCTGTGAGTGGGGAATGCAGTGTATTCTGACCTTGAGACCCTACAATGTGGCCAGTGATCCCTCCTCACCTTCCTGTCTTCCCGTCCTCGTGTCCCTCCAAAGTCTCTTTTGTGCTTCTGTGAGTGGGGAATGCAGCGTATTCTGACCTTGAGACCCTACAATGTGGCCAGTGATCCCTCCTCACCTTCCTGTCTTCCCGTCCTCGTGTCCCTCCAAAGTCTCTTATCTGATTCTGTGAGTGGGGAATGCAGTGTATTCTGACCTTGAGACCCTACAATGTGGCCAGTGATCCCTCCTCACCTTCCTGTCTTCCCGTCCTCTTTCCCTCCAAAGTCTCTTATCTGATTCTGTGAGTGGGGAATGCAGCGTATTCTGACCTTGAGACCCTACAATGTGGCCAGTGATCCCTCCTCACCTTCCTGTCTTCCCGTCCTCGTGTCCCTCCAAAGTCTCTTTTGTGATTCTGTGAGTGGGGAATGCAGTGTATTCTGACCTTGAGACCCTACAATGTGGCCAGTGATCCCTCCTCACCTTCCTGTCTTCCTGTCCTCGTGTCCCTCCAAAGTCTCTTTTGTGCTTCTGTGAGTGGCGAATGCAGCGTATTCTGACCTTGAGACCCTACAATGTGGCCAGTGATCCCTCCTCGCCTTCCTGTCTTCCCGTCCTCGTGTCCCTCCAAAGTCTCTTATCTGATTCTGTGAGTGGGGAATGCAGTGTATTCTGACCTTGAGACCCTACAATGTGGCCAGTGATCCCTCCTCACCTTCCTGTCTTCCCGTCCTCGTGTCCCTCCAAAGTCTCTTTTGTGATTCTGTGAGTGGGGAATGCAGTGTATTCTGACCTTGAGACCCTATAATGTGGCCAGTGATCCCTCCTCGCCTTCCTGTCTTCCCGTCCTCGTGTCCCTCCAAAGTCTCTTTTGTGATTCTGTGAGTGGGGAATGCAGTGTATTCTGACCTTGAGACCCTACAATGTGGCCAGTGATCCCTCCTCGCCTTCCTGTCTTCCCATCCTCGTGTCCCTCCAAAGTCTCTTTTGTGATTCTGTGAGTGGGGAATGCAGCGTATTCTGACCTTGAGACCCTACAATGTGGCCAGTGATCCCTCCTCGCCTTCCTGTCTTCCCGTCCTCGTGTCCCTCCAAAGTCTCTTATCTGATTCTGTGAGTGGGGAATGCAGTGTATTCTGACCTTGAGACCCTACAATGTGGCCAGTGATCCCTCCTCACCTTCTTGTCTTCCCGTCCTCGTGTCCCTCCAAAGTCTCTTTTGTGATTCTGTGAGTGGGGAATGCAGTGTATTCTGACCTTGAGACCCTACAATGTGGCCAGTGATCCCTCCTCGCCTTCCTGTCTTCCCGTCCTCGTGTCCCTCCAAAGTCTCTTTTGTGATTCTGTGAGTGGGGAATGCAGTGTATTCTGACCTTGAGACCCTACAATGTGGCCAGTGATCCCTCCTCGCCTTCCTGTCTTCCCGTCCTCGTGTCCCTCCAAAGTCTCTTTTGTGATTCTGTGAGTGGGGAATGCAGTGTATTCTGACCTTGAGACCCTACAATGTGGCCAGTGATCCCTCCTCGCCTTCCTGTCTTCCCGTCCTCGTGTCCCTCCAAAGTCTCCTTTGTGATTCTGTGAGTGGCGAATGCAGCGTATTCTGACCTTGAGACCCTACAATGTGGCCAGTGATCCCTCCTCGCCTTCCTGTCTTCCCGTCCTCGTGTCCCTCCAAAGTCTCTTTTGTGATTCTGTGAGTGGCGAATGCAGCGTATTCTGACCTTGAGACCCTACAATGTGGCCAGTGATCCCTCCTTGCCTTCCTGTCTTCCCATCCTCGTGTCCCTCCAAAGTCTCTTTTGTGATTCTGTGAGTGGCGAATGCAGTGTATTCTGACCTTGAGACCCTACAATGTGGCCAGTGATCCCTCCTCGCCTTCCTGTCTTCCCATCCGCGTGTCCCTCCAGAGTCTCTTATGTGATTCTGTGAGTGGCGAATGCAGTGTATTCTGACCTTGAGACCCTACAATGTGGGCAGTGATCCCTCCTTGCCTTCCTGTCTTCCTGTCCTCTTGTCCCTCCAAAGTCTCTTATGTTATTCTGTGAGTGGGGAATGCATTGTATTCTGACCTTGAGACCCTACAATGTGGCCAGTGATCCCTCCTCGCCTTCCTGTCTTCCCGTCCTCGTGTCCCTCCAAAGTCTCTTTTGTGATTCTGTGAGTGGCGAATGCAGCGTATTCTGACCTTGAGACCCTACAATGTGGCCAGTGATCCCTCCTTGCCTTCCTGTCTTCCCATCCTCGTGTCCCTCCAAAGTCTCTTTTGTGATTCTGTGAGTGGCGAATACAGTGTATTCTGACCTTGAGACCCTACAATGTGGCCAGTGATCCCTCCTCGCCTTCCTGTCTTCCCATCCGCGTGTCCCTCCAGAGTCTCTTATGTGATTCTGTGAGTGGCGAATGCAGTGTATTCTGACCTTGAGACCCTACAATGTGGGCAGTGATCCCTCCTTGCCTTCCTGTCTTCCCGTCCTCGTGTCCCTCCAAAGTCTCTTTTGTGATTCTGTGAGTGGCGAATGCAGCGTATTCTGACCTTGAGACCCTACAATGTGGCCAGTGATCCCTCCTCGCCTTCCTGTCTTCCCGTCCTCGTGTCCCTCCAAAGTCTCTTTTGTGATTCTGTGAGTGGCGAATGCAGCGTATTCTGACCTTGAGACCCTACAATGTGGCCAGTGATCCCTCCTTGCCTTCCTGTCTTCCCATCCTCGTGTCCCTCCAAAGTCTCTTTTGTGATTCTGTGAGTGGCGAATGCAGTGTATTCTGACCTTGAGACCCTACAATGTGGCCAGTGATCCCTCCTCGCCTTCCTGTCTTCCCATCCGCGTGTCCCTCCAGAGTCTCTTATGTGATTCTGTGAGTGGCGAATGCAGTGTATTCTGACCTTGAGACCCTACAATGTGGGCAGTGATCCCTCCTCGCCTTCCTGTCTTCCTGTCCTCTTGTCCCTCCAAAGTCTCTTATGTTATTCTGTGAGTGGGGAATGCATTGTATTCTGACCTTGAGACCCTACAATGTGGCCAGTGATCCCTCCTCGCCTTCCTGTCTTCCCGTCCTCGTGTCCCTCCAAAGTCTCTTTTGTGATTCTGTGAGTGGGGAATGCAGCGTATTCTGACCTTGAGACCCTACAATGTGGCCAGTGATCCCTCCTTGCCTTCCTGTCTTCCCATCCTCGTGTCCCTCCAAAGTCTCTTTTGTGATTCTGTGAGTGGCGAATACAGTGTATTCTGACCTTGAGACCCTACAATGTGGCCAGTGATCCCTCCTCGCCTTCCTGTCTTCCCATCCGCGTGTCCCTCCAGAGTCTCTTATGTGATTCTGTGAGTGGCGAATGCAGTGTATTCTGACCTTGAGACCCTACAATGTGGGCAGTGATCCCTCCTCGCCTTCCTGTCTTCCCGTCCTCGTGTCCCTCCAAAGTCTCTTTTGTGAGTCTGTGAGTGGCGAATGCAGTGTATTCTGACCTTGAGACCATACAATGTGGCCAGTGATCCCTCCTCGCCTTCCTGTCTTCCCGTCCTCTTGTCCCTCCAGTTCGCAACGTGGCCAAAGGATGCTCTGCTTTCCAATCCTCCACATACCACCACTACTCCGGATATCTGGTAGCCGGGAAGGCCGTGGATGGGATCTGCAGTGGGGATCTGAATCAAGACAACTCCTGCTCCCACACGAACGCCGACCCGGAGCCCTGGTGGTACGTGGATCTGGAGGAGGAGCACACCGTCTCCGCCATCGTCGTGAGAAACCGCCAGGACTGCTGCCCGGAGAGGCTCCGGGATGCCCAGGTCCGCGTGGGAAACTACATCGGTGCAAACAGCAAAAAAAACCACCTGTGAGTCCCATTTTTCTGATTGGTGCCTTGTGTGCACAGAATTTGAAACAAAGGGCACGATGTAACACCATTCTTGTTCCTGGGTTGCAAATGTCATTTCTTAATTGGTTCTATCACGAAAGCATGGGAAAGGTTTACTAAATTGCAAAAACCTTATTTCTGCGAGAGGGACTTCATCCTGCAGTCGCCCATTTTGCAATGAGTATCTCCTCGTCTCAAGCAATTCCACCTACTTTGTGGCAGCCACAAAAACGAAGTTTGTGGAGTAGTACAACTCCTTTTAAAGGAAGGATCACACAATTCAACAAGAAATAACACTTTCAAATTTTTGTCACATAGCGTTATCATATATTTCTTTGCAAAACTGTTTAAACCACTAGGCACATTGTGCTGCTGTGAGTTTTCTGGGCTGCCTGACCATGTCCCAGTAGCATTTTCTCCTGATGTTTTGCCTGCATCTGTGGCTAATGGCATCTTCAGAAATTTGTTGGCAGTGAAACGTGTGGAGTCTATATATTCCTGTGGAATAATGTCCAGGGTTGGAGGAAGAACTCTTGTCTGTTTGAAGCAAGTGTGAATGTCGCAATTTGCAAACTTGAATAGCCTTGAGTAGCCATCTACAGACCCACAAAGAAAATTGAACTAATGCAGCTTCATGGCTACTCAATGCTATTAGTCACACTTGCTTTAAACAGACAAGGGTTCTATCTCCTATCCTGGACATTGTTCCATGGATATATATAAATGCACTCCACTTGCTCACCTCCAACAGAGCTCTGAAGATGCCATCCAGCCACAGATGCAGGTGAAACGTCAGGAGAGAATGCTGCTGGAACACATTGGCTGCACAGCCTGAAAAACTCACAGCACCCCAGTGACTCCAGCCATGAAAGCTTTTGACTGCACTCTAGGCACATTTTCCTATTAAAGACAGCCCTGAGTCCTATCTCTTCCATTCTAAAGCCATATAATGCAGCTTCATAATGCATTCAACCACATACATTATAGGAGTCTACACTATATGCACTCAGTGGGGTTAAACTGGGCTGGGCAGTGGCACAGCTGGTTAGTAGACAGCTGCAGTAAATCACTACTGACCAAAAGGTCATGAGTTCGAAACCAGCCCGGGTCGGATTGAGCGTCCGGCCATTAAATAGCCTAGCTCGTTGTTGACCTAAGCAACCCGAAAGACAGTTGCATCTGTCAAGTAGGATGAAGGATCTCTCCACCTTATTTGAGCCTTGCTCCCATCCCAGTAACTCCCATTTCCCCCCTTTCCTCTCTCTCTGCAGCTGTGGGACCATCCAGGACATCAGCCCGGGCTCCACCAGCACCATCCAGTGCAACGGGCTCGTGGGGCAGTACGTGAGCATCAACTTGCCTCGGAGCGACTTCCTGACGGTGTGCGAATTGGAGGTCTATGCCATGAAAGTGGTGTGCGCCTGACCCTCCCCTTGGCACGTGCGGGGCTCAGAGAAGGGTGGTGGGAGCGGGTGAACGAGGCCTCGCCAATAAATATCCATCCTGGAATAAGAGTCCTTCCGTGTGTTTCCTTACCGGCTTCAAGGAAGGAGGGCTGTTGGGCTAAGATCCAGGTCCAACGGTCTTGTGCAAATCATGTCACCAAAAGCAGCTCGTTCTTACTCAGAGAAGAAGGGAAACACAATAATCTGCAACTTAAGAATCTCAGCCTGAAAGAATATCAAAGGATGCCAGATCTAGGTGTAAACACATTTGTTTGCTTGTTTGTTTATTTACCATATTTATATCCCGCCTTTCTCAACCCCAGGGGAGATTCAAGGCGGCTTATAAATGGCACTACATAGTTTTAGACAGACACAGAGGCATTTTTAACATCTTTCCAGCTTCACAATTCCGGCCACAGGGGGAGCTGTTGCTTCACCGTCCATTGGTGGCTGTTCTTCCTCATTCTTTTCCTCGTGCTTTGCTGGCAGTTTTATGGTGTTGTAGATTAGTTAAATTAGCCTCCCGCATAAAGCGTACCTAAATCTCTTACAAGATTACAAGGCGGCTTATAAATGGCACTACATAGTGCCCACTGTCAGGGACTGGAGCAAGGGAGAGATGAGATACGATCTTCGCCCTGACTTGTTGATGAGTCTCACCTTCCACTCATCAGTCAGACCACATGTGCTTCTGCACAGTAGTACTGACAAAACCACACCACAGCCATAGATTATCTATACAGTAGAGTCTCACTAATCCAAGCCTCGCTTGTCCAAACCTCTGGATAATCCAAGCCATTTTTGTAGTCAATGTTTCCAATATATCATGATATTTTGGTGCTAAATTCGTAAATACAGTAATTACAACATAACATTACTGCGTATTGAACTACTATTTCTGTCAAATTTGCTGTATAACATGAAGTTTTGGTGCTTAATTTGTAAAATCATAACCTAATTTGATGTTTAATAGGCTTTTCCTTGATCAGTCCTTATAATCCAAGATATTCGCTTATCCAAGCTTCTGCCGGCCCGTTTAGCTTGGATTAGTGAGACTCTACTGTATATATAAAAGAGTGATGGCATCAGGGCAACGGACAAAACAACAAAACTACAGGCCCCCCAACCTCGAAATTTGACAACACAACCCATCATCCACGGCTCTAGGTTGATACAACAAAAAGAAAGGAAAAATAAAGTCCTAATTAGAGGGAAAGGAATAATTGTTTTTATCCAATTGCTGCCAGTTGGAAGGCTAAGCTCTGCCCACTTGGTCTCCTAGCAACCGACTCAGCCCAGGGGACAGGCAGATTTAGGCCTCACTGAGGCTTCTTCCACAGATTATCTAATTTGCACTGGATTATATGGCAGTGTAGACTCAAGGCCCTTCCACACAGCTATATTACCCATTTAGAATCTTATATTATCTGCTTTGAACTGGATTATCTTGAGTCCACACTGCCATATAATCCACCTCAGTGTGCATTTTATACAGCTGTGAAGAAGGGGCCTCATATAATCCAGTTCTAAGCAGATAATATAACATTATCAATATACAGCAGAGTCTCACTTATCCAACATAAACAGGCCGGCAGAACGTTGGATAAGTGAATATGTTGGATAATAAAAAGGGATTCAGAAAAAGCCGACTAAACATCAAATTAGGTAATCATTATACAAATTAAGCACCAAAACATCATGTTATACAACAAATTTGACAGAAAAAGTAGTTCCATGCGCAGTAATGCTATGTAGTAATTACTGTATTTACAAATTTACCACCAAAATATCACAATGAATTTAAAATACTGACTACAAAAACATTGACTACTAAAAGGCAGACTGCATTGGATAATCCAGAACATTAGATAAGCGAATGTTGGATAAGCGAGATTCTACTGTAATATGAAATAATTACTGTGATAGACTAATACAGAACAATATAATCTCTAAAACCAGGACAGTAAATAAACAGCAACAATCTGAAAGCAGGGAAATTGGGAATTCCACAAAGGAAACAATCAGGGCCAGCTAATATCTCCCAAGAAAGGATTCTTCCAGAAAGGAAGCTGAGAAGGGAGTGAAGCAGTGTCAATTACCAAAGTCGTCATTATTATTATTATTATTATTATTATTATTATTATTATTATTATTATTATTATGTTGCTATGAACTGTGAAAATGAATACAATCCGGCTCCTAGTATTCAAAAACACTAAAATCAGAATATATACAAATTACTGTGGTATAATAAAACAGAACAATACAATCTCTAAAATCAGAACACTAAATAAAGAACAACACTCTGAAAACAGGGGAATTCCACACAGGAAACAATCAGGGCCAGCTAACACCTCCCAACAAAGTATTCCCATCATCAAAGTCTGGCAAATCCTCTGTTTTCTCAGGGCCACAGATAGTAGAAGCACATAAAATATCTCAAACAACACCACTCTGAAAACAAGGTAATTCCAGACAGGAAACAATCTGGGCCAGCTAACACCTCCCAACAAAAAATTCACTCAGGGAGGAAACAGCCAAGCTTTAAAGCTACAAGGTCATTACATGCTAATCATTTTCCCTAATTGCAGCATTCATACTTGCCTCCAACAGACAAAAAAAATCAGAAATATTGTATATTCACAACCTTTCGGAAATAATATCCCCTGATGGCGCAGAGTCTTAAAGTGCTGAGCTGCTGAACTTCTGGACTGAAAGGCCGCAGGTTTGAATTGGGGGAGCGGAGAGAGCCCCCACTGTTAGCCCCAGCTTCTGCCAACCCAGAAGTTCGAAAACATGCAAATGAGAGTAGATGAATAGGTACTGCTCCGGTGGGAAGGTAACGGTGCTCCATGCAGTCATGCCATTGGCCACATGACCTTGGAGGAGTCTACAGACAACGCCGGCTCTTCGGCTTAGAAATGGAGATGAGCACCAGTCCCCAGAGTCAAACACGACTGGACTTCATGTCAGGGGAAAACCTTTACCCTTGACCTTAACTACCACCAATTCCTCAATATTTTATTTCCCAGACCACCAGACTTCGCCACAGCAACGCGTGGCTGGGCACAGCTAGTAACTCATTAAAATTAAACCCAGTTCAAACCATTCCATTGGATGAATTCAGCTACCAATGGTCAGAATACCAGGGTGGGCCTAGACCAGAGGTCCTCAAACTAAGGCCTGTAGGCCAGATGTGCCCCCCCCCCAAGGTCATTTCCCTGGCCCCTGTCCTACACTTTAGACTTAGGGTTGACCCAAGTCTGAAACGACTTGAGGAAATACAACAACAACAATCCTAATTTTGGACTATTTCATCATAGTCTGGCCCCCCAACAGTCTGAGGGACCATGAACCAGACCTCCACTTAAAAAGTTTGAGGACCCCTATCCTAGACAGTCATCAGGGGCTGGGCCAGGGCTAATGCAAGAAGGTAGCATAGTGCCAAGGGATAAGTAAAGTGTAACCTGGGCCTGGGTTACTAGATCTCAAGGCCTGCTAAGCAGCTATAGGTGACAAGGATAGTGTAATGAGTTATCATAAGGCCAGGGAAGTGGGCAAATGTCCTGTTTTGTCTTTCAAGAACAGCCTTAAAACACGGTGGTAAGTAAATGAAAACTGATTTACTTCAGCAAAACATAAAGAACAGCACACTCAGTGGAATAATGCAAAAGAAAGCCAGGAAGTCTTAGGGCAAACACAGTTCTTAGTATCTGATATATTCCTAAATCAAATAGCAGACAAAGAAATAGCAATAAATCCTTAGGAAGTTTTCCAGATGGAGACTCGAAGCAGGCACAAGGGGAGCAAAGGCTTATGCATTAGAGTCGGTTTGTTACCAACAAGAGCTGGCTGCACCTGCTTCTGCTTTATAGCCCCGAGTCCCCTCACAGCTGCCAGGGCAGTTCCCAATTACTCAGCTGCATTTCTGGCCGCTATTCTAGCTGAACGACGTCTCTGCTCTGTTTCCTTTCGCCTCTCCTGAAATGTGGGTACTTGCAAAATCTCCTCCTCAGATTCCAACTCACCCGCAGATTCATGAACACTTTCCTGCTCCCCTTCTTCTTCTGAAGAAGAGGAATCCCTAACAGTAAAGTGCAAGGTGGGGCCTTGTCTGAAGGCCAGAGTGGGGTCTGGGATTCATCATTTTCAAAGACCAGCTGGAACCACCAGGTTTTCAGGTCCTTGCGGAAGAAGGGTAGTGACGAGGCTTGTCTTATCTCTCCGGGGAGGGTGTTCCAAAGGCGGGGGGGGGGCACCACCGAGAAGGCCCTCTCCCTCTTCCCCACCACTTTGGGACGGTCGTGGGAGCGAGAGGAGGGCTGGTATATGATGCAGACTTGAAGCAGGCACAAGGGGAACAAAGAGTCAGTTTGTTACCAGCAAGAGCTGGCTGCACCTGCTTCTGCTTTATAGCCTTGAGTCCCCTAACAGCTGCTAGGACAGCTCCAATTAGAAGCCTGGCTGTGGACCTTTGTACCAGTTGGAATTTCCAGGCCGTTTTCAAAGGCAGCCCCACGTAGAGCACGTTTTTACAATCCAATCTAGATGTCACCAAGGTGTGGACCACCATGGCCACATCTTGGTTACCTCCCTTGCTTAATTTTTCTTTTTTAAAAAAAGTAAATTTTATTAAAGTTTCAGATAACATTTACAACTAAAATATGAGAACGGAAGGGGGAAAGGTTGGGGGAAGTGGATGGAAATAGAGAGAAGAAAGAGGGACAAAAGAATACGAAAATTAGAAGGAGGGGACAAACAACTCAAAGAAGAAGAAAAAAAGAACAATATATATATATGTGTGTGTGTGTGTATACAACAAATCAAAACTACAAATCAAACAAATAATAAAATTGACTTCCATCTCTTACACAGATTCTTTACATCTTCTTACATTTGATCTATTTCCACTATATATTCATTTAAATTAACATTGTCATTTGCTTTTCTCTTAGAAAGTTCTTTATCAAGTCCCAATTTGTTTGCCTTTTTGATATGCCATTATTATTTTTTAGTAGATACGTCAATTTGTCCATATTCATAATTTCCAACACCTTGTTTAACCAGCAGCTTAGCTCAGGGATTTCTTTATTTTTCCAGTGTTTGGCATATGTCATTCTTGCTGCCGTTGTGAGATAATTAAACAGTATTTCTTTATTTTTATCTTTTTCAATATTGAGCATCCCCAAAAGAAAATACTTTGGGTCCAGTTCTACCTTAATCTGCAACATCTCTTGTATTTTTGGTGGATTTCCTTCCAATATTTCTTTGCCTTTTTGTACGTCCACCAACAGTGGAAAAATGTTCCCACCTGGTCGTCACATTTCCAGCATCTGTTTGAGGCTCCTTTATAATAATTTGATAATTTTTGAGGAGTCAAATACCAGCAGTAAAACATTTTAATCCAATTTTCTTTCAATTCTATAGCATATGTAGTTTTTAGTCTGGAGTTCCAGGCTTTTTCCCATTCTTCTAGATAGATTTTTTCCCCTAGATTTTTAGCCCATTTGGTCATATTTTCTTTTATTGCTACCTTATCTGTCTCCCATTCAATTAATTTTGCATAGATTATAGATATTTGTTTTTTTTCCAATTTCATTACTTTATCCCAAAAGCTCTCTTTTTCTTCAAATCCCAGATTATTATCTTTATTATAATACTCTTTCAATTGCATATATTGGAACCATCCAACATTATGAAATTTTTGATTGATTTCTTCCTGACTTTTCAACAAATATTTTCCATTTTCTTTGGTTAAGATATCTTTATATCTTTATATCGCTCCCTTGCTTAATTTTTCAATATACCTCACAACCTCTGAGGATGCTTTTCATAGATGTGGGCAAAATGTCAGGAGAGAATGCTTCTGGAACATGGCCATATAGCCTGGAAAAAACACAACAACCCAGTTTCCTGTAAAATACAGATAGTTTGATGGCCCAAACTGGTTCTAGATGGTATATAGATGAGTTGGGCAAACTGTTTGGGGTTATCATATAGATAAGCAGGCATAAGAGATTATTTGTCCAAGCTATTTAGGTTGTATAGATAAGCAGGCGTAACTGGGCTTTAGGGATTTCTTCTCACTGTTTAAGAAAAGGAAATAAGGTTAAGGTTAAGAGAGATAAACCTGTCAGACTCGCTCTAGGATTCTGCAATGAGACCCTTTTGACCAAAAGACCTGTTTTGAGTGGCTGGGTATCTTCCTCTGATGACCAGGTCCACGGACCGTAGAAAGTGGAGAAAAGTTGAGTGACAGTGTGCACAACTCAATTATTTTCATTCTTGAAAGTGGAGCCAGAAAGTGATAAGTCTCACTGAGGACCCTCCTGTTTCTAGCAGCACATCTTCTCTTTGAACTTTGGAAGTTCAGACAGAAGAGCCACCAACATTTCTATCTCAAGGTGAGTTTCAACGACTCTTCCACTATGTTGGCATGTGTCACAAGGGCTTGGGATGATCTTCCTGCCTGGACTAGATGACTTTGGTCGTTCTCTTTGGGGATTCCAATATCCTGTGCTTCACAAATCCAAGAATATCTCCTCCCAAGAAAGAGATCCAGAAGCCCAATGGTCTTCAAAGCAACTGAACTTCCAAAACTGACTTTGAGAGTCCAGGGAAATATATCTACTTGGAGAAGAGCTTCGTGTCTGTTACGAAACTTTGAAACTGGTGTCCACATGTAATGCAGACCTGCCAGGAGGTCCAGCTGGTCCCAAATGTGCTTCCATGTATCTCAAAACCTCCAGTCCCTTCATTATGAGGTGCCATCAGACCATTTCCAACTTTTGGTGACGTCAAAGTGAATCTAATGCAGGTATGGGTAAACTTGGGCCCTCCAGGTGTTTTGGACTTCAACTCCCACCATTCCTAACAGCCGGTAGGCTGTTAGGAATGGTGGGAGTTGAAGTCCAAAACATCTGGAGGGCCCAAGTTCAGCAGCTCAGCAAGTTCAGCAGCACAGCAGTTTAATCCGCTGCACCACCGAGGGCCTCATACTCAACTTACCTTGTGTATATTCTCCTGAAATTGAGGGAAAATTTCTTTGGGTTGCTGTATGTATTCCGGGCTGTATGACCATGTTCCAGAAGTATTCTCTCCTGATGTTTCGCCCACATCTATGGCAGGCATCCTCAGAGGTTGGGAGGCATGGAGAAACTAGGCAAGGAAGGTTAATATATATCTGTGGAGTCCAGAGTGTGACAAGAGTCCTTTGTCAGTTGGAAGCCAGCGTGAATGTTGCAGTTAATCACCTTAATTAGCATTGGAAAGGTTCGTCTCTTGCCTGGGGGGCATCCTTTGTTCAGAGTCATTAGCCGTCCCTGGAGCTCCTCTGCCCTCAGAGTGTTGCTTCCCTAACAAAATCACCAGAAAAACTAACACTCTGATCAAGAACTCCTCCATTAACTTTGACATACGCCAACAGCCATGCAAATCAGAAGCCCTCCCACCCAGGCTTTACGGACTCCCAAAAACCCACAAGGACTCCGCCCCACTCAGACCCATTGTAAGTGCCATTGGATCACCGGCTTACAACCTGGCAAAATTTCTGGCTACACAGCTACAAACCCACATTGGGCTCACTGCGCACAATATCAAGGACTCAACACACTTCATAGAAAAGATCAGCAACCTCAAGCTAAGACATCCTGATCAGCTTCGATGTGGTGTCCCTATTTACCAAGGTCCCAGTAGCTGACACCCTCACACTAATCAAACAAAACTTCCCAGAAGACATCACAGCCCTGTTTCACCATTGCCTCACCACTAGCTACTTTCAGTGGGACAATGGATTCTATGAACAGAAGGAGTGGCCATGGGGAGCCCTCTCAGCCTGGTCATAGCAAATCTCTACATGGAACAAGCCCTAGAAACAGCACCAAAAAAGACAATTGTATGGTTCAGATATGTTGATGACACCTTCACAATTTGGAGCCATGGAGAGGAAGAACTCAGCAAGTTCCTGGACCATCTTAACAGCATCCACCCAAACATCCAATTCACCATGGAAAAAGAAAAGGAAGGAAAACTGCCATTTCTAGATGTTCTGGTCATCCGCAAACCCTATCAACAATTGGGCCACACAGTTTACAGAAAACCTACACACACAGATAGATACCTTCATAAAAACTCCAACCATCACCCAAGTCAAAAAAGGAGCACAATCCAAGCCCTGACAGACCGTGCACAAAGAATCTGCGAACCTCCTCCAAGGGGAACTAAACCACCTAAACTGGGCTCTCCAGGCCAATGGAGACTCCACCACAGACATCAGAAGAGCTGCAAGGCCAAGAACAAGCCATGAGAGTCAAGACAAAGATCCACCCAGAGGAAAGGTGTTCTTACCAGACATCAAGGGAACCACTGACCACATAGGCAAACTCATGAAGAAGCACAACCTACAAACTATCTACAGACCCACAAAGAAAATCCAATAAATGCTATGGTCAGCAAAGGACAAGAGGGATCTTCTCATGTCTACAGGAGTCTACCGTATACCATGCAGCTGTGGACAAGTCTACAGAGGGACCACCAAACGCAGCGGCCAAACAAGAGTCAAAGAACATGAAAGGCACTGCAGACTTATTCAACCAGAGAAATCAGCCAGAGCAGAGCACCTGATGAACCAACCTGGACACAGCATATTAGTTGAGAACACAGAAATGCTTGACCACTCCAACAACTATCATGTCAGACGACACAGAGAAGCCATTGAAATCCACAAGCATGTGGACAACATCAACAGAAAGGAGGAAACCATGAAAATGAACAAAATCTGGCTACCAGTATTAAAAAACACTAAAATCAAAACAGTAGATGGGAAGAAATGACTGAACAAAGGATGCCACTCAGGCAAGAGACAAACCTTTCCAATGCTAATTAGGGTGATTAACTGAAACATTAACGCTGGCTTCCAACTGACAAAAGACTCTTGTCACACCCTGGACTCTCCACAGATATATTTTTTTTTCCTTTCCTTGCCTAGTTTATCTATGCCTCACAACCTCTGGGGATGCCTGCCATAGATGTGGGCGAAACGTCAGGAGAGAATACTTCTGGAACATGGCCACACAGCCTGGACTACATACAACAACCCTGTGATCCCGGCCATGAAAGCCTTGGACAACACAGCACATTTCTTTCATTGGCCTCTGTAATCAAAGGTAACACTATCAGCCCACTCGGATTTGTGACCTATGCTCTCGCTGTCAGATTGTCCAAATAGTAAACCTTTCATCATCTCAGCAATGATAATCTTACTGCTTTCAGCTCTCAAGTTTTTTTGTTCGGCTTGTCCAATGTGGTCCATCCTTCTTGAGCCGTCACATTTCTGCCATGCGCTCCTCAACCCGAAAGGCTTCCATCTCTTGCACCGATGACACCGTGAACCCTTATTGCAACTCTTGTACTCGCATTTCTGTACACAGGTCACCATTCTAGCAACATTCTCAATTCTATAGGAAAAATAATTGAATATTTCTTTTTTCGCTATTGACATCTGATGTGCTGGCAAATGCCTGTGAAGTTCGCTTCCTAGGGTCACTAATTGGTTTCTGGGCACTAGCAGGCCCATCTCCATGGCTAATTCCAGTTATTCGAAAATGAGTGTCAAACGAAACTTTCAGAAATGTATCACAAATCCTTAAAATTGCAGGGTTTGTAATGTCTTCCCTAAATGCATCAGTACTCACTTTTTGAATCCACTTTCAATCCAGTATCATCCGAATAAGGATAAAGTTTGCACTCCTCCCAACCAAAGGTAATAATCACCCCCGGGGCCGACCAAAAGGAAGTGCTCAGGGCTAGTAGCTGGTTACTAGCCGGGCTGTGGCGCAGCTGGCTAGTAACCAGCTGCAATAAATCACTACTGACCGAGAGGTCATGAGTTCGAAGCACGGGTCGGGTTAAGCCCTAGACCATTAAATAGCCTGGCTTGCTGTTGACCTATGCAGCCCCAAAAGACAGTTGCATCTGTCAATAGGGAAATTTAGGTAAGGTTTTTAACTAATTTACAACACCATAAACAGCAAAACACGATCAAAGGAATGAGGAAGTACAGCCACTAGTGGACAGTGAAGCAACAGCTCCCCCTGTGGCCGGAATCGTGAAGCTGGAAAAAAATGTTAAATGCCTCTGTGTCTGTCTATATATTGAATGTTTGCCATATATGTGTTCATTGTAATCCACCCTGAGTCCCCTTCGGGGTGAGAAGAAAGAGCGGAATATAAAAATACTGTAAATAAATAAATAAATAGTAATGTTTGCTTGTTATGAAATGTATTTAAAAAGTTTCCGCACTTTTATATTTTTGTTGGAAACAATGAGGGTGAGAGGAGAGGTCATTGATTACGCCCAAGAGTGGCATCTCAGCGAAGATGGCAGCGAAACTTATCCATTGCACCAAAGAGGAACATCTGGAGCCCCAGTGGCGTAATGGGTTAAACCCTTGTGCTGAACTGCTGACCTGAAGGTTGGCAGTTCAAATCCGCCGGACAGGGTGAGCTCCCGCTGTTAGCCCTAGCTCCTGCCAACCTGCGGACCTGAAGGTTGGCAGTTCGAATCCACAGGACGGAGGGCACTCCCACTGATAGCCCCAGCTCCTGCCAACCTAGCAGCTCAAAAACATGCAAATGTGAGTAGATAAATAGGTGCTGCTCCGGTAGGAAAAGGCAAAAAGGAACTCCAAGGAGTCATGCCAGCCACACAACCAGGTGGTGTCTTATGAACAACGCAGGCTCCTCGGCTTAGAAATGGAAAAGAGCACCAGCCCAGAGGCAGAGATGAGCATTGCCTCCGGAGCCGGAAATGAAAGGAGAAGCCTTTGCCTTTGTGTATGTTTCACCATATGTCATTGTAACAAGACACTCTGTCTATTTATATATGCTGTAATCACTCTAAGGCCCCTCGGGGAGAAGGGTGGAATATAAATAAAGTATTATTATCTGTCATGAGTGGAATGAAATGATATGATTGGAGCCTGGCAAAGGGCTTACCATGTATACTTGAAGATAAGCCAAGTTTTTCAGTCCTTATTTATGAGCTGAAAAAGCCTCCCCTGGCTTATAATTGGGTCAAGGTCAAGGTCAGCAACGGAGCCTGCAGGCTATTGCTTGCAATATGTGATCTATTTCTCTCTTCTCCTCCCTTATCAGTGTGTTTACTTTTGCAAAGCCTCCCTCGCTCTTAATCGAGGGAATGTTTTGAAAAGAGAAATACTCTTGTAAGTCAGGAAGAAGAAAAAAATATATTCATTAATCTTATGAAAGCATTTCCCCCTGAAATATTTGTTAAACTCTTCCTGGAGTGGGGCAGGGTTTCCTTTTTCATTCCACCATCAAGCTTTCTACTAGATGGACGTGAGAGGGACTTGGCTCTAAAAGCCCTTGATTAAGTTACCTCTCAACACCAATTCTGAGGTTCTTACCCTTGAGACTTATTGCTTCATGTTCAGGGCCAACCTGGACGACATTGAGGAGTCTCAAGCGCCTTCAAATCAGTTCTTTGGCACCAGAGGAAGACTCCGTCTTCAAACATAGGCCATTTGGGCTGAGGATTGCTCCGGCATTCACAGCCACTGAGAAAGAGGGACCTGGAAAAGCTTCTCAGCTACAGAGCTCCTTGGACTTAAAACAACCAAAGACTGTAATGTATATTTTCCTTTACCCCTTTGAAACTTCCAGCTTATTGCCTTAAAAGGATAACCTTTTATGAACAATAAAACCAGTTTTGAGTTATCAACAGTGCTTTGGTCCTTGGGAGTTCCAGTTTCCCTAAAGGAGGGCAAGAGAATAAATAAAGACAAGACCCAAGGCGGTGTACCTAAACATGCAGATACTTCTGCTCCTCATGAAGGAAAGAAGGAAACGCGGGGCGACGGCCCTTGTGTTAGGGACATAGAAAATAAATTTTATTCTCCATTTCCGGTGTCTACATGTGTAGTTGCATCACTAACCACGACCCTCTCATGGGAAGAATGCAGCTGACGTCAACTCGACACACAGACAACAGAGAAGCCTCTGTCCGTAGCAGCCAGAGTCCGCCTTCGTTCCTGCCGCACAGAGAGGAGGAAGAGGAGGAAGAGGAAGGAGGAGGAGCAGCAGCAGCAACAGCAGCAGCCTAGGCTTGGCTCTCGGACAGAGAAACAGAACGGAAAAAGAAAATAGAGGATCAGATTCCAGAGACGACGCTCCCCTCCCTCCCCGGCCTGGGCTTTGGGGCCGTTGGGGGATCCTGCGAGGCCAGTGGGGGGCAAGAGGAAGGAAGGGAAGGAAGGAAGGAGATGTGGGAGGGAGGGAGGGAGGGAGGGGCCTCTGTGCGGCAGGCGGCCTTGGCGGGGCTCCGGAGAAGCCGGCAACGGCAGCGGCGGCGGCGTTGGAGGCGCTGAGGTCAAGGCTGTGCCCCTGCGGCGGCCGGGACTGGCGAGCCCAGAGCGTTGGGAGAGGAGATGACCGGAGAGGAGGCGGCCAGGCTGCCCAGGGGCTGAGAGGCAGACATGGAGGCGATCCCTGCAGAGAAGGAGAAGAAGAGACCAAACAGTGAGGCCTGAACCAAGTCTTCTCATTATTTTTTATTTTGTAAAGAAACATAATACATCGAAAGTGGTGAAACAATATACTGATAGGAAAGTGAGGGAGGTGAAAGGCTTCTGAAAGTAGGTCAAGAGAGAAAAACGGAGGGGGGGGGGAAGAAAGAAAGAAAATAGAAAGAAAAAAAAAAGAATTAAAAAAGAAAAAAAATGGTTGACTTCCCATCTTGATCTCGGAGTTTTCTCTTTCGTTGATTTTATAGTAAAACCCCCCTCTGGATTTCCCCCATAGAAGCTAGACGTAACAGAGAATTTAGTATAGAGAATTGGTTAACATACCAACAAATATTTAAAAAGATTGATAACGAGTACAAAATAAAAACTCATACAGAAATTACACAAACAAATAAACAAATTTCATGGTACCAATATTATCAATTACAAATAAGCTTTAAAGAAGATGCTAAAAAGGGATTCAATCAAGAACGGGGAACATGGGAAATTATAATGAAAAAAGACCAAAAGTTAATAAAAATATTATACCAACAACTACTAGAATGGGCAACAGAAGAGGAATACATAAAAGAATGTATGATAAAATGGGCAAGAGACATAGGCCATAGTTTGAATTTGGAACAATGGGAAAAATTTGGAAAGAGAAACTAAAATATACAGCTGCAACGGATATTAAAGAAAACTGGTACAAGATGCAATACAGATGGTATTACACCCCAGAAAGATTATCAAAATTTAATAAAAAGAAATCTAATATATGTTGGAAATGTGGGGAAAAAAATTGGGACATTTTATCATCAATGGTGGACCTGCGAGAAATTAAAAGAACTTTGGAAGACAATACATCAAATAACACAGGAAATCATAGGAATCAAATTTAAATTAGAACCTGAAATGTATTTATTAAGTTTTACAAATTCAAATTTTTTAAAAAATGAGGACAGAATATTTTTCTACATAAGCACAACGGCCAGACTAACAATAGCGAAAGTCTGGAAAAAACTTCCTACTCCCGAGGAATGGTTAATCAGAATCTTGGACATGATACAAATCGATAAGCTAACACAAAAAATAAGAGAGAGTAAAAATAAAACAGACTGGACAAACTTCGCAAAATTCTTGAAAAAAAAGAAGAATGGACTTCACGATAGACTTATCTACAATATAAAACGGTTTAAGCGAAAAGAGACGAAGGGAAAAAACCAAGTCTTCTCTTTGAACCTCTAACCATCTGCACTTCTCCTGATGGCTCTAGCCCAGGCATGAGAAAACTTCGGCCCTCCTCTAGGTGTTTTGGACTTCTCCTACAATTTCTAACAATTTCTCTCATTCAAGCTTCAGACTTCTCTTCCAAACCATTTTGGCCATGGCTGTTGTGTGTTTTCCGGGCTATCTGGCCATGTTCCAGAAGTATTCTCTCCTGACGTTTCGCCCACATCTATGGCAGGCATCCTCAGAGGTTGTGACCCTGGACAACAAGTTAAATATGAGCCTACAATGTGATGCGGCAGCGAAAAAAGCCAACGGGATTCTGGCCTGTATCAATAGGGGTATAGCGTCTAGATCCAGAGACGTCATGCTCTCCATGCTCTACTCTGCCTTGGTCAGACCACACCTGGAATCACACTGTGTCCCATTCTGGGCACCACAGTTGAAGGGAGATGTTGACAAGCTGAAAAGCGTCCAGAGGAGGGCGACTAAAATGATTAAGGGTCTGGAAAACAAGCCCTATGATGAGCGGCTTAAAGAACTAGGCATGTTTAGCCTGCAGAAGAGAAGGCTGAGAGGAGACATGATAGCCATGTACAAATACGTGAGGGGAAGTCACAGGGAGGAGGGAGGGAGCTTGTTTTCTGCTGCCCTGGAGACTAGGACACGGAACAATGGCTTCAAACTACAGGAAAGGAGATTCCACCTGAACATCAGGAAGAACTTCCTCACCGTGAGGGCTGTTCAGCAGTGGAACTCTCTCCCCCGGGCTGTGGTGGAGGCTCCTTCTTTGGAGGCTTTTAAGCAGAGGCTGGAGGGCCATCTGTCAAGGGTGCTTTGAATGCAATTTCCTGCTTCTTGACAGAATGGAGTTGGACTGGATGGCCATGAGGTCTCTTCCAACTCTACTATTCTATGATTCTATGACTTTCCACAGATATATATATATAAAACTTCCTTGCTTAGTTTCTCCATACCTCACAACCTCTGAGGATGCCTGCCATAGCTTTGGGCGATACGTCAGGAGAGAATACTTCTGGAACATGGCCATACAGCCCAGAATACATACAACAACCCTGTGATCCCAGCCATGAAAGCCTTCGACAACACATTTTGGCCATTTTGGCGCTGGGCCGGGCTTTAGCACCACTGGCTAATCACTAGCAGCAATAGATCTCTGCCAAACAAAAGGTTGGCAGTTCGAAGCCTGGGTTGGGGTGAGCACCCGACCTTCAGCCCAGCTCACTGTCCACCTAAGCAGTTCGAAAATAGCTGTGAGTTGTGAGTAGAGAAATTTGGCACCGCTTAGGCAGGGAGGTATTTTACGGAATCACAAAAAGGAAACACCAGAAATGCTGGCCATCAAAGAACAGGTGGGGGGAAAATGTGATAAAGGGCTCGTTGCCATAGTGGACTTCCAGAAGCATTTGTAGACAATTCTAGGGTCAACATCTAGCAGAAGCTAGCAAAGTCATGCTGGAGGACAGAGGGATTCCTAATGAGATGTTCTCTCAAGGAAAAAACCAACAACAGCATGTTATATTTTTTGTGGCATTTTATTTTCATGGGTATTCTTTGCCCCAAACCCCAGCGAATGTGGAGATCCGGCTGTACTTGGTCCAGAAGCATACCATAGAATTGATCTAGAGATGCCCACTGCCCATAGACATTTGGGGGAGAGAGGGGGGTATATTTTGGAGTGTGGGTTTGTGAAATCATGGATAAGGAATCGGACTGTATTTAAGAATGAGTTCACATCTACGCAGGATACATTCATCCCACCAAGCCAATCATGGCAAGGAGAAATGCAGTGCAACCATGATATAGTTCTGGTATGTTACATATATTCTGCCCATACAACTGAAATGCCTTAAGGGTTAAAGCTTCTTTAAACTCTCTTTTTGCTCAGAGTTCAAGGGGAAGGTATGGCAGAAGGATGATTAAGTTTGACTATTTTTCACACAATCTATATCCACATGTTCTGAGTAGATCCATGAAAGGAACAGGAAAGACTGATACATCTTGATTGGACCCATTAGATCAGGCCTGGGCCAACTTCGGCCCTCCAGGTGTTTTGGACTTCAACTCCCACAATTCCTAACAGCCTACCGGCTGTTAGGAATTGTGGGAGTTGAAGTCCAAAACACCTGGAGGGAGGGCCGAAGTTGGTCCATGCCTGCATTATACAGTACAATAATTGTTTACATACTTTTTGCATACCTGCTTGAGCAGGCACTTCAGTAAGATAAAGTACTTAGTTAATTGAAGTGCCTATGTAAGTCAGGACAACTCAGAGTCAAAGAACATGAAAGGCACTGCAGACTAATTCAACCAGAGAAATCAGGCATAGCAGAGCATTTGATGAACCAGCCTGGACACAGGATATTGAGAACACAGAAATGCTTGACCACTCCAACAACTATCATGTCAGACTACACAGAGAAGCCATTGAAATCCACAAGCATGTGGACAACTTCAACAGAAAGGAAGAAACCATGAAAATGAACAAAATCTGGCTACCAGTATTTAAAAAAACTCTAAAATCAAAACAGTAGATGGGAACCAACACTCTGAGGGCAGAGGACAGCTAATGACTGAACAAAGGATGCCCCCAGGCAAGAGACAAAACCTTTCCAATGCTAATTAGGGTGATTAATTGAACCATTAATGCTGGCTTCCCAGTGACAAAGGACTCTTGCCACACACTGGACTCTACACAGATATATATTCTTTCCTTTCTTTACTTAGTTTCTCCATACCTCACAACCTCTGAGGATGCCTGCCATAGATGTGGGCGAAATGTCAGGAGTGAATACTTCTGGAACATGGCCACACAGCCCGAAAGACACACAACAACCCAGGACAACTCAGTTTTACACTGAAATTACTGTTATTGTCGTTGCATGGATCTTCACTGCAAACTTGAGATTGCTGTAAACTTGGCCATTTGACTTGGAGAATCCCACACCCACGGTTCCAACAACAGGAAGTTCCTGACAAGCTGATTGAGGGCTAAACTTGCTAGGCCAACACTTTGCCTGTCTGCATTTTACTAAGTTCTTGTACTCTACTCACTTGTGTGAATGCAAAAAGAACAATTTGGAGTCACATCTACCCACCCCACTTGCGCCACCCCAAAACCTACCTGCCAACATGCTGGAGGAGCTGACAGGCGTGTTGGCTGACGAAAGCACAGTGGAGGATCCCATTCTGGTCGGGTCTTTCACGATTGGATCTGCAGGAGAGAAGCAGAGCAGGGCCTTGTGAGCAAACCCACAGAAAGAGGGCTTGGAGCTTGAGAGACAGGAAGCCCACTGAAAAGGGGAGGGGAGGATGTGTGGGTCAAGCATCGGGGCAGCTGGCCTTCTACAGAATGGAGAGGAAGGCTTGGCTCAGTACTGGATCATGCTACTGACCAGGGATGATTCCAAACTAAAAGCTTTTGGTACAAAGAGACATTTGCAGCAGTTGCCTGCACTCCACCTTTTACAGAATCACAGAATCGTGAAGTTGGAAGAGACTTCCGTGGTGATCCAGTCCAACCCCCTTCTGCTTTCATGCAGGAAAAATACAATCAAAGCACCCCAAAAGACAGCCATCCAGCCTCATAGACATTAGACCAGGGGTCCCCAAACTTTTTAAACAGGGGGCCAGTTCACAATCCTTCGGACTGTTGGAGGGCCGGACTATAGTTGGCCACCGAGCAATAATTAATTAATAATAAAAAAGAGGGTTGGAAGAGACCCTTTGGGCCATTGAGTCCAATCCCCTTCTGCCTTTGTGCACTGAAAGCACAAGCAAAGCATCCCTGACAGATGGCCACCCAGCTTCAATGTTAATAATAATAGTAATAACAACAACAACAACAACACAGGGATTTGGAACACACAATTGGGTTACCTCAAAGTATGGATTGTCGATGTGACAGAAGGATTGAGGAGAAACAACTGGAAAAGCGGACACGATATGAGGATTTAAAAATCGAATTACAAAGACTCTGGCACAAGCCAGTCAAGGTGGTCCCAGTGGTGATGGGAACACTGGGTGCAGTGCCTAAAGGCCTTGGCCTGCACTTAAACACAATCGGTGCTGATAAAATTACCACCTGCCAGATGCAGAAGGCCACCTTACTGGGATCTGCACGCATTATTCACCGATACATCACACAGTCCTAGACACTTGGGAAGTGTCCGGTGTGTGATCCAGTACAACAGCCAGCAGAATGTCTGCTGTGGACTCATCTTGTTGTATTTCAAATAATAATAATAATAATAATAATAATAATAATAATAATAATAATAATAATAATAATAATAATGGTTGTAAGAGAAGAAGAGACCCCTTGGGTCATTTAGCCCAACCCCCTTCTGCCCTTGTGCCATGGGGGCCGGATAAATGGCTTTGATGGGCCGCATCTGGCCCCCGGGCCTTAGTTTGGGGACCCCTGCATTAGACGGTTCATGGAGAGAAATACAGCTACAGAATCACAGAATCCTAGAGTTGGAAGGGACCTCCAGGGCCATCCAATCCAACCTCCCTCTGCCAGGCAGAATGACACAATCCAAACCTTCCCAATAGATGGCCATCGAGCCTCTTCCAGAATGAAATAATAATAATAATAATAATAATAATAATAATAATAATAATTTTAATCACTCGTTCTATCTCCCCAAGGGTATTCAGGACAATTTCCAACAAAAGTGACAAAGTAGCAAACATTCAATGCCAAAACAAACAAACAGCAAAGCAAAACAGTGGATAAAACAATCTCGATATAAAATTATAAAACAAACTGGAAAAATAACCCAAACTAACATACATAAGCATAATGTTTTGTACAGCCCAGGCTGTGGCGCAGGCTGGTGAGCAGTCAGCTGCAGCCAGCTGCAACAAATCACTCTGACCAAGAGGTCATGAGTTCGAGGCCAGCTCAGAGCCTGCGTTTGTCTTTGTCTTTGTTCTATGTTAAGGCATTGAATGTTTGCCTTATATGTGTAATGTGATCCGCCTGAGTCCCCTTCGGGGTGAGAAAGAAGAGCAGAATATAAATACTGTAAATAAATAAATAAACATAATGTATAGGGCTGCCTATCTTAGGTATGGGCAAACTTCGGCTCTCCAGGTGTTAGGAATTGTGTGAGTTGAATGAAGTCCAAAACACCTGGAGGGAGGGCTGAAGTTGGCCCACAATATGTAATATAATGTAATATAATATAATATAATATAATATAATATAATATAATATAATATAATATAATATAATATAATATAATATAATATAATATAATATAATACACTTCCCCAGAATCCATGGAGCAATAACATATTGTATAATAAATAAATAAAATATTTTATTATATTGTACTGCTCTGGGCATGGCCCCATGTTAGCCGCCCCGAGTCCCCATTGGGGAGATGGTGGCGGGGTATAAATAAAGTTTTATTATTATTATTATTATTATTATTATTATTATTATTATTATTATTATTATTATTATTATATTGTATGCATAACATACAAACAAATGTTAGCTAGAGGGCTGAATGTGGATTCTGGTACTCCAGGGCTCGAGTTGGAAACAGCTGGGCAAGGCACACTCTCTCAGCCTCAGGAGAAGGCTGTGGAAGTAGCAAACTTGCTTGGAACTAGTCTTGCTGAGTAAACACTAAGGGAGAGCTGCTGTTAAAGTGGAGCGGACTTGAAGGCAACATAATGGAGACAAAGCACTGAAAAGGGTATGCATTTATACTTCGGCCCTCCAGGTGTTTTGGACTTCAACTCCCACCATTCCTAACAGCCTACCGGCTGTTAAGAATGGTGGGAGTTGAAGTCCAAAACACCTGGAGGGAAGGTTGAAGTTGGCCCATGCCTGGCCTAGCGCTGACCATTGTGGGGGAGTGCATGCACATTCAGGCACAAAGAGGTGAGCGCACTGCAACCAGCAAATGGTGGGCAAGCCTGTGATTCGGGTGGCTTACAGAAGTACGGGTGCTCCATGGCTTCGCGGGCCGTGAGTCGTGTCTGGTGGTCGTAGCGCAGCAGCTTGTCCAGGAAGTCCAGGGCCTCCGTGCTGACCAGGTGCTGGTTCTCGCTGTGCACAAAGCGCTCCCACCGCTTGCGGGAATGTCTGCCCGGAAAAGGAAGGAGAAATCACACAGCGCAAAAACATCCGGACCAACCCCATTCTTCCACTGGAAGGCAGAATACAAGTTCTCCCGACAAGAGGAGCTTCTGACTCCACCAGGGCGGCTTACAGTCATATGTACATACAATATATTATATTATTTGTATAGCACAATATAAGCATTATATATTACTATATTGTACTATAACACTATATTAATAATACTACACTATTATAATGGTATAGTTATATTACATGTAACATTACTAATAATATTACAATATAGTGTTATAGTACAATATAGTAATATATAACGCTTATATTATAGTACCGTAATATATAACGCTTATATTGGCCTTGCAAACGGCCAATTCTCTCACATCAGAAATGACTTGCAGTTTCTCAAGTCGCTCCTGACACGGAAAAAAATATATTATATTGTATTACATTATGATATTATTATTATTAAATGCATATACAATATATTATATTATTAGTATAGTATAATATGGTGGAATGATGTCTTCCTGCCCCCTTCTTCATTCTGGCTCAGAATGGCAATTATTCCTTGGTTGGGGGGGGGGGGGCTCTCACCATATCTTTATTTATACATATAGAGAGAGAGAGTAAAGGTAAAGGTTTTCTCCTGACGTTAAGTCCGGTCATGACCGACTCTGGGGTAGGTGCTCATCTCCATTTCTAAGCCGAAGAGCCAGTGTTGTCCATAGACATCTCCAGGTCATGTGGCCACTGGCAGGACTGCATGGAGCGCCGTTACCTTCCCGCCGGAGTGGTACCTATTGATCTACTCACATTTGCATGTTTTCGAACTGGTAGGTTGGCAGGAGCTGGGGCTAACGGCGGGCACTCATTCCGCTCCCGGGATTTGAACCTGGGACCTTTTGGTCCATAAGTTCAGCAGCTCAGCACTTTAACACACTGTGCCACCAGGGGCCCCTATCTATCTATCTATCTATCTATCTATCTATCTATCTATCTATCTATCCCTCCCTGTAGAAATCCATTTTGTGAGTGTTGGCCACTCAGCTCTCTGTCAAGTCCTTGATGTCTCAAGACCCCTTGAGTCAGGTGTTAGGAGGCCGTGGCCAGAGACCCCCCTCCCAAAAAAAGAACATATTCCAAGAGTGTCTCTGGGCGCACCTGCCGAGGATGTCGTTGAAGCGGGGGTCCAGTTCAATGTTGTACTTGTCAATGTAGTCGTAGAGGTCCTCCGTGCCCAGCACTTTGGCGATCCGCACCAGCTGGAAGGAAGCGGCAGAAGCGTCAAGGCAGAGCATTTGGGAACAGGATCCCGGTGCTGTTTGGCACTCGTTACATAAGAATACATGACAGACAGAACTGTGTAGTGTTTTGGACTAGACTGCTAGGACATCCGGGTTTGAATCCCCGCTCAGCCACGGAAACCCACTGGATGAACACTCTCTCATCCACAGAGGCAAAGACAAACCTCCTCTAAACATTAAATATTGATAAACACCCACCCACAACAGATTGCATTAGGGTTGCTATATATCAGAAACAACTTAAAGACACACAAAAACAATGACAGAACGTATGAAGAGCTTTTGTGGTTGCCCCTTCAGTACAACCTTCTCTTCACACAAGAGTGTATCAGTGATCTATGGAAAGACGTGACCACAACTACATCCCTTTTATCTTTTAGGGTTGCATGGACAAGAAAAGGACGGACAGGTCTGAATTTTGGGTGAAATAATACTCAGCAGAATCCCACAATCTGATGCTGGACTCTGGGTTCAAGTCCCAAAGGCAAGTCCCACTCCCTCAACCTGAAATAATGGGAAACCCTTCCTGAACTAATTTGGCCAAGAAAACTAGTTTTACCATATGTTAGGTCCAATTTTTTTTTTTCGGGACAGGAGCAACTGGAATTGCTTCTGGAGTGAGAGAATTGGCCGTCTGCAAGGACGTTGCCCAGGGGACACCCGGATGTTTTGATGTTTTACCATCCTTGTGGGAAGCTTCTCTCATGTCCCCGCATGGAGCTGGAGCTGACAGAGGGAGCTCATCCACGCTATCCCTAGGTGGGATTCGAACCTCGCAGCTTTCAGGTCAGCAACCCAACCTTCAAGTCACAAGGCCTTTATCCCCTAGGCCACCAGAGGCTCCTAGGTCCAATATGAAAGTGCATAAACATTATCATCAATAGCTGTGGGTTTCAATGGCCAAGTGGAGATTCAAACTCAAAATGCTCTCCTATGTTAACTCTCAGATAGCAAGTAACTGATACTGAAAAGGTGCAACTTCATACAGAGACAAAGAGAAAATGTTATTGAGATGCAATTAAACCATCTGCAGAATTGAAACGGGAAAATGATACAAATCATTGCCACCTGAGAGTTCTTCCATCTATGTCAGGCATGGGTCAACTTTGGCCCTCCTCCAGGTGTTTTGGACTTCAACTCCCACCATTCCTAACAGCCTACCGGCTGTTAGGAATGGTGGGAGTTGAAGTCCAAAACACCTGGAGTAGGGCCAAAGTTGGCCCATGCCTGGTCTGATTTTTTATCGAAGATGTCTTACCTGCGATAACAAAGGTAAGTTTTTACTTTCTCTTAAAAACCTTCCCAGAGCATTGTCGTCTTGCATATTTCCTCTCCTGTTTCCCACCATAAGCTTATCAACAACACTGGCTCCACCACCCTCTGCTCTGCCTGCCTTCTGCGAGGAGCCATGCATTCGTCGGCGGGCCTCACCTGGTCGTAGTTGTCGTGTCCATGGAAGAACGGCTCCTTGCGGAAGATCATACTGGCCAGCATGCAGCCCAGGCTCCACATGTCCAGGCTGTAGTCGTACATCTGGTGGAGGGATTGGGGAGAAAGGGGTGAAAGAGGGCAGCACAAATCTCTAGAAATGGAGGAGGCCATCAGCAGCAGGAATCTCTTGAGCCAAAGGCTGTTAGAAATTGTGGGAGTTAGTCCAAAACACCTGGACGGAGGGTCAAAGTTGTTCCATGCCTGGCCCAACTCTTGTCCAGTATGGACTAGTTTAGTGTCCACCTCCCTAGGCTTACCTCCCTCCCCAAGAGAGCATCCTTGCTACGATCAGGTTGCCAAACGTACCTGATAGTCCACCAAGAGCTCTGGGCCCTTGAAGTACCGGGAAGCCACCCGAACGTTGTACTCCTGCCCCGGATGGTAGAACTCCGCCAGACCCCAGTCAATCAGGCGCAGCTGGAAGGCAAAAGGCAGCTGTTGTGGTTCAGTCTGATTATGAAGGGGGATTTGGTTTTATGCAGATTGGCCAAGGAAATGTTGAAGGCTCTAAATTGTCAGAAAGGCCGCAGGCTAGCAGAGAATCAGAAGTTACTGATAAGAGTGACCTCTGACAGGATTTAGAACATCAACAAAGCCCAGGTGGCTCTGGCAGTGAGTCAGAAGAGTCTTCCTTGGATAGAGATACAAGGTTCATTGTCCCAGATGTTCTCTGAGAATACCTGGGAAATGTGTGGGAACTCAAGGACAGAGAAATGCTTTCTTAGCCTGTAAGCATGGTAGGGGGCCCCGCTTATCCCCCTACCAACCCCAGAGATTACTTCAGTCCGAAGACCAAAATTTGCTTGAAGTTCCTAACATACGGACTTATCATTTGTCTTCTACTAGGCAGAGAGCCTTCTCGACCGTAGCCCCTCAATTATGGAATGCCTTGCCAGTTGAAACTCGAACCACCCGAGTTTGCCTTTCGGAAAGCCTGCAAAACCTTGCTCTTCCGACAAGCTTTCAATGGGTGAAAAACTCGGGGCTATGTCTGTTTTTATTGTTGCTTTTATTGTTTTTATTGTTATTTTAAAGCCAAGTGTATTGTTTTAATCTATTTCTGTAAACCGCTCCGAGCCAAACTGGGAGTAGCGGTATACAAGTTTAATAAATAAAATAAATAAATAAATAGAGAGAAAACGGAAAGATTTCAGACGAAGCAACGTTGATTTTGGAAGCTTAATTCCTGCCTTGTCTCTGCTCATGGAAATGGATTCTTGTTTCGTTCATGCCTAGATTCTGTGTTTGGATTGTATTTTGGAGTTCATGCTGCCTTGTTTTTCAGGACTGATCTGCTATATTAAAGACTCTGAACTATTTCCTACAGATTTTGAACTATATTCTGCAGATTGCCTTTGCAATTGGATTACTGCTTTCTTTACAGCTTTTTATTCAGACTTTGCTATCTTTTATCAATACACTATAAAAACCAAGTCTGCTGTGGTGGAGTGTGTGTTAAGAGCAAGATGAACCAGCGCTGAGGTGCAACAGGAGCTCTAAGCATCTGGATCTATCATCTTGATCAACAGGGGAGTCATAGCACCATTCTATTCTGCTTTGGGAAGACCTTCTCGCTTGGAATAATAACCCTGTGTCCAGTTCTGGGAAAAGCAATTCAGGAAAGGTACGGACAAAGTGGAAAGTGACCGGAGAAGGTTAGCCAAAATGGCTATAGGCCTGGAAATTATTTATCCCTGAAGAAGGGTAGGTTGAGAGAAGATGACACAAGAGCCATGTTTAAATACCCAAAAGGACGCTTCCTGCTGCTCCAAAGACTGGGGCATACTGGAGCCATGTAGAGTATAGATTTGTAGAGTTTACATTTGTACTGAAAGACTTTTAATGTAAGCTGCTTTGAGTCTCTCCATGGAGAGAAAAGGGCAGGATATAAACATAATAATAATAATAATATATTTTAAATTGCAGGAAAAGAGATTCCATCTAAACATTAGGAAGAACTAACATTAGGAAGATGTTCTGGGCTGTTCAGCAGAAACCTGGAAGTCTAGTGGAGTCTCCTTCTCTGGAGGCTTCTAAGCAGAAGCTAGATGGTCCTCTGTCCAGAGGGCTTGGATGGTGTTTTCCTGACTGGCACAAGGGGGTTGGAACCCAGACATGTTCCAGCTTGCCCATATCCTTCTTGAGTTACACTATATAGCACCGTTTTTGTTCCTGGGTCATAAATGTAATTTCCTAATTGGTTCTATCATAAAGACATTGAAAAGTTTATTAAACTGCAACAACTTTGTTTTTGCGGAAGGGACATCCTGCTGCAGCACATTTTGCTATAGTTTTTCAATGACTATCTCACCAAGTCTCAACCAATTCAACATAGTTTGTGACAGCCAAAAAAACGACGTTTCTGAACAACTACTTTCAAAGTAAGGACTGGACAATTAAACAGGAAATAACACTTCCTAACCAGGAACCAAAAATTTTTCAAATGTTACATAGTGCTCTGGACCTCCGAACTGGACACAGGGCTATTCCAGGTGAGGTCTGGACAAAGCAGAAGAAAGTGGGACTAGGACTACTGTATTTTCTTGAGTCTCATGCGACATTGAATCTAATGCACACTTTAATTTTCAAAACCCTAAAAAAAAAGGTGTTTGTTGCCGAATGCAATGCGCAATGGCAAAAAATGCTCTTTATAATTTGGCCAAAAAGGATGCACATTGCAGTTGCTGCCTGTTTAGGATTTCTTCTTGGAAAACAAAAGTGATAGAAGACCAAAGCTTCCAGCAATGGAAAAGAAAACATTGGGCTGCATCTCTGCTGTGGAATGAATCCACTTTAATTACTTTGGTTCAATACTATGAACTTATGGGGACTGTAGTTTGGCAAGGTCTTGTGCCTTCTCTGCCAAAGAGTGCTGATGCTTCACCAAACTACAAATCCCAGGATAGCATGGCATTGAGTCGCGGCTATTAAATTAAAGATGAGGTCCCTCAAAGAGAAGCTCCTGATGCTCCTGAAGCACCTTCCCCTTTGGCTTTGGCCCAATGATAAGATAACCGCATGATGCGAATCTAATGTATCTCCCCCTATGAGCCTTCTAGAACACTTAGATCATCGGGGGAGGCCCTGCTCTTGGTCCCACCAGCCTCGCAGGTAAGGCTGGTGGGAACGAGGGACAGGGCCTTCTCGGTGGTGGCTCCTCGCCTGTGGAACATCCTCCCCAGCAACATACGGCAGATACCAACTCTCCTAGGCTTCAGGAAAGCCTTAAAGACATGGTTGTGCACACAAGCTTTTAATGAATGAGAACATGGACTTTACCTGACCTGTACGAAGACTTGAGGATTCTGGATGAATGGATTTTAATCTTGGACATTCTTAAAATTTTATATAATGTGATTTTATTTTGTAATGGTATCTGTTTTATATGAACTGTTGTTTTGTAGATTGTTTTATATGAATTGTTGTTTTTACATTGTTTTTAGGCATTGAATTTTTGCCTATTTACTGTAAGCCGCTTTGAGTCTCCTAGGAGAGAATGTAATGTAAATAAATAAATAAAAATAAATAAAAATAAATAATGCACACCCTAATTTTGGTGAGGTCATTTAGGCAAAAAAGGTGAACATCAGAATCGAGTAAATGGGGTATTTGTCCGGAGACAGACTCACCTTCCGGTGCTCGTGGTCAATCATCACATTGTGTGGCTTGACGTCCCGGTGCATGACCCCCATGCTGTGGCAATAGTCCAGCGCCTGAGGAAGGAAGGAATGAGAAAAGAAGCCTTGCGCCCAGAAACAAACACCCATGAAGGCCTTTCTGGCCCAAGATGGGATGCAAGAAGGCCAGCGCCATTATTGAAACCTCATAAAACAGCAAAGGAACTGGGCAGCTGGAATCCCCAGGTGCTGTGCAACACTACGCAACTGAACCAAGCCAAGCAATGTGTGTGTGGTTCCATGCTCAATGGGCATCCAAGGGCAAAGGCATCCCCAGCACAACACCGCTTCTCCAACCCGGCAATGAAAGCAGATGCTCCGCATCCGACAAAAAGGTCCAGCTCTTTTATTAGGGGAACTGAGGCGCCCATTCAGACAGCTTCCAGAAACTGTAATTCTACATCACTTCTTTTTCAAAGAGGAAAATTATGTAGAATTATGTACAGTAGAGTCTCGCTTATCCAACATAAACGGGCCAGCAGAACGTTGGATAAGCGAAAATGTTCGATAATAAGGAGGGATTAAGGAAAAGCCTATTAAATGTCAAATTACATTATGAGTTTACAAATTAAGCACTAAAACAGCATATTTCACAACAAAACGACAGAAAAGGCAGTTCAATACACGGTAATGTTACATAGTAATTATTTTATTTACAAATCTAGTACCAAAACATTGCAATGTATTGAGATCATTGGCTACAGAAACAATGACTACTAAACATTTGTCTACAAATGAAGATAGAATTGCTGCCAAGAGAACAGCTGTGGATCCCGGTGCGTTGGATAATACAGAATGTTGGATAAGCAAAGGTTGGGTAAGCGAGACTCTACTGTATCTGGAACTGTAGTTGTATGGATTATTACAATTATACCATGAGGCCTGTTGTTAAATGTGGATTTGAGATTGGACAATGCTTAAAAAAAACTAAATTATTGACGTTAGAGGGGGGTAGACTTACGAGCCGGTTGGCATGCCTACTTGTGGTATGAAAAAAGGAGAATAGAAAAAAATTTTGGAGATCACTTTATTCGGTCATCCCTAATGAAAATATGGGAAAAATACAAGAGAAAAATATTTACAAAAACTCTTTTATGGATATCCCCTCTAGAGGCCTGCCAAAGAAGAGAAATGGGTGGGACAATCTGGCCAAAATACAAGGATATCTTAATTAAGGAAAAGGGTAATTACGAACTTAAAACACAGGAAAAGATAAATCAAGAATTTAAAAACATAGGATGGTTCCGATATGCACAGATTAAAGATCATTTCAATAAAGATAAGAAAATTGGATTTGAAGATAAAGAAAGCTTTTGGGACAAAATAACACAATCAGAATCTTTTTTATTCTGTACTAGACTGTGGTAGCTAGTTAGCTGCCTTGCTTTAGCAATAGAAAATGCTGCTTCTTTTTGTATTAATTTGCTCTTTCTCTATGCCTTCGTTACTTTGAATAAGAAATTAGTATATGCATATTAAAAAGGCAGGTAACATTCTATATTCAGCGTGCTTTGTCTGTTGTTGTTGTTGTTATTATATTATTTATATGTTGGTTAGTATAGCCTGTGTATGTCTGTGAATGTAGGTAAACAATGTTGTCAGTATGTGCACTCTTTTATTCTATACTAAATTGTAGCAGCTAGTTAAGACAGCTGCATTGCTTTAGCAATAGAAAATGATGTTTCTTTTTTGTTAATTTTCACTGCCCTCTTTACTTTGAGTAAGAAATTAGTGTGTGTGTGTGTATGTGTAAAAGCCTCTGGGAGGGCAGGGTTTGAATCCCTGCTCAGCTATGGACACTCATGGAGCAACCATGGACAAGACACCCGGGCTGTGGTGCAGGCTGGTGAGCAGCCAGCTGCAGCCAGCTGCAACAAATCACTCTGACCAAGAGGTCATGAGTTCGAGGCCAGCTCGGAGCCTGCGTTTGTCTCTGTCTTTCTTCTATGTTAAAGGCATTGAATGTTTGCTTTATATGTGTAATGTGATCTGCCCTGAGTCCCCTTCGGGGTGAGAAGGGCAGAATATAAATACTGTAAATAAATGTAAATAAATAAGACACACTCTCTCAGCCTCAAAGGAAGACCATGACAGCCCCTCAATCAAATCTTGCCCAGAAAACTCTGTGATAGGTTCCTTTTAAGGTCCTCATTAGTCAGAAATGGCTGGGAAGGCTCAGCAGAGCCCTGCTCATTACCCTTCCTGGTTTTGTGAACTAGAGAAGACTCACCGTGTCAGAGCAGCCAATGCACGAAGCCCCCCATCTCCCCATTCCCCTCTCGGCTGCTTACCTTCAGGATTTCATACATGTAGAATCGGATGTCGAAGTCTGAGAGCGTCTGGTACAATTGCTGAAAGAAGGGAGAAAGGAGGACAAAAGATGGAGTTAGTGAGGCTATTAGGAACTGTGGGAGTTCAAGTTTGGGCCCAAGTTTGCCCAGGCCTGGGCTACACCCATCCTGTCTTAAAAGTACAAAACAAGCACTGAAGGGGAGTGAAAGGTAGGATACACTCCTAATGAAGAAACAAAGTATAGCACAACAACCCTCATATCACATCCCCTGCTCCTACTCAAGGCTGTAGTCAACTGCAACAGCCATCCGCTCACCTTGAAATCTGTGTTGTTGACGTGTTCAAAGACCAGGGCGGGTGTTCGGGACTGCGGGGCAACAGCAGCGGCACACATTCCGGAGGAGAGAGAAAACAGGAAAGGGAGCAAGGGGTTAATTTCACCACATGGGAAGTCATACATATGGAGGGGACCCCCAAAGGTCATCTAGTCCAACCCCACTTCTTCTCAGGGATCCATTTCTCATGGGGAGAACATAGAACTCCCTGCTTTGCTCATGGAGGATCTTCACTGAGTCCCTCTACCTTCCTTCCATTGGAATTTAATGGGTTCCAAAACACGGATCCTCCAACTCTTTTACACTTTGGTTCCTAGAAGCTCAAGCTACTTTGGCTCACTGTCAGGAATTTGGGGAGCTGGAGTCCAAAACACTTGGAAGAGCATTATTTGGGAAACACTACCTTAGATTAAGACAGGTCCATGTCTGGAAAAAGTCAACTAGAGCCCAAAGGCTTTGATAAAACGCTATTGGTTTGTCTTGGCCTTGGAAGAATACCAGTCTTGACACCATCGGGCTTCTCAGGGGCAGAAATTTGTCAGCTAAATGAGCTGTTAGCATGAAAAATACAATTAAAGGCCTTCCCAGAACTTTAAGCAATTAACTTTAAATTTACATTTTACAGTAGAGTCTCACTAATCCAAGCTAAACGGGCCGGCAGAACCTTGGATAAGCGAATATCTTGGATAATAAGGAGTGATTAAGGAAAAGCCTATTAAACATCAAATTGGGTTATGATTGTACAAATTAAGCACCAAAACATCATGTTAGACAACAAATTTGACCAAAAAAGTAGTTCAATACGCAGTAATGTTATGTAGTAATTACTGTATTTACAAATTTAGCACCAAAATATCATGATATATCGAAAACATTGACTACAATATTGCTGCTATAGTCCCCCCCCCCCCACCTTTGAAGTTGACGGATTTGCATTGGTGGTTGTTTGATATTATTACTGTTATATAAACCTTTGTTTTAACTTCTGTTTTATCATCTTCTTGTGTTTTAAACTGTGTATATTGTTTAATGTATTTGTGCTGTTACTTTTGTAACGTTGTGAGCCGCCCCGAGTCCCCACGGGGAGATGGTGGCGGGGTATAAATAAAGTTTTATTATTATTATTATTATTATTACAAAAATGCATTGGATAATCCAGAACCTTGGATAAGCGAGTCTTGGATAAGTGAGACTCTACTGTATTAGTATTGGTGCTTTAATCTTTGTTCTGTGTGTTTTAATAAAGTACTCTCAGTTAACCCATGACACCCCTTGGCACTGTTTGATGCCGGGTAAATGTAGTTTCTGGTTGCTTCAAAATTACTATTAAAAAAAGGCCTAGCCTAGACTACACCTCGTACTATCCCATACCATAAACTCTGTATTGACTCGATATTAGTAATGAAATACAGGAATTAAATACCAATAAGTGAAATAAGACAAACTTAGAAACAACACTGTTTTATAAACAGCAGAAAGTTCTAGTTGCTTGAGTCTACTGTATATGTATTTCTGTGGTCCTTTGTTTTATATATGTATTTTAACTATGCTGCTTTCTGGCTCAGGATGTGAGGAGAGGCAGATAACGAATATAGTTATCATTATCCATGAGTGCACAAAAACATTTTGACTATGACATATTCTGCCTCGAGCTGTGAGGAAAGGCATGTACTCTCATCCTCCTCCTCCTCATCATCCTCATCCTCATCATCCATATACACACAAAAAAGTGTTGAAGGCAGGCGCCAGGTTCCTTACCACCGGGTCCTTGACGATGTCTAGAAGGCTAATGATGTTGGGTCCTCCTCGGAGGTTCTCCAGGATCTTAATCTCACGCTTGATTTTCTTCTTTTTTACTGGCTGCAGAAGGAAAGACAACCCAGAGATCACAACTTAATCTGCTGAGACCCACCTCAGCCTTCTCCGCAAACAAGGCAGCCTTATTTCATGTGCACCATCAGCCTATCTGGGAGATTGTATGTGTCCAGAGGAGGAACACCAAAAGGGATGATGGTCTGGAAACCATGAATCCCTCTGAGGAACGGCTGAGGGAGCTGGAGATGTTTGGACTGGAAAATAGAAGGCTTAGAGAACATATGAGAGCCACTGATTAAATATTTGAAAGGAGATCTCAGGGGGGTGGGCTGTTTTGTTGTTGAACAGACTAGAATTCAATAGAGTAATGGATTCAAATGGCTGGAAAGAGAATCCACCTAAACATTAGGAAGAACTTCCTGGTGGTCAGAGCTGTTCGAGAATGGAATATGCTGCCTTGGAGTCCAGTGGAATCTCTTCTCTAGAGATTGGGGTGCTTTTTATGATTAGATTTTTATTTAGACAGATTAAAACAAAAACCTACATACAAGCAATAATAATAATATAATATACTCATATCCTCAGCAGCTTTAAAAAAAATCGCACAGACAGACTACAAACAGAGGCACAACTATGTGACCCAAATGATTCACTGGAATTTATGTCACAAATACCATCTCCCAGCAGTAAAGAACTGGTGGGATCACAAACCTGCAAAGGTAGTGGAAAATGAACACGCAAAGATACTGTGGGACTTCTGAATCCAGAATGACAAAGTTTTGGAACACAACACACCAGACCTCACAGTTGTGGAAAAGAAAAAAGTTTGGATGATTGATGTCGCCAGACCAGGTGACAATCAGATTGATGAAAAACAACAGGAAAAACTCAGCCGCTATCAGGACCTCAAGACTGAACTTCAAAGAATCTGGCAGAAACCAGTGCAGGTGGTTCTGGTGGTGATGGGAACACTAGGTGCCGTGCCAAAAGATCTCAGCCGGCATTTGGAAACAATAGACATTGACAAAATTACGAACTGCCAACTGCAAAAGGGCACCCGACTGGGATCTGCACGCATCATCCAAAAATACATCACACAGTCCTAGACACTTGGGAAGTGTTTGACTTGTGATTTTGTGAAACGAAATTCAGCATATAGATCTCGTCTGTTGTGTCATACTGTGTCTTTGTGTCAATAATAATAATAATAATAACAACAATAACAACAACTTTGTTCTTGTATCCTGCCCCATCTCCCTGAAGGGCCTCAGGGCGGTTCACATGGGGACCAAGCCCAAAATACACCACAAAATACAACAAGGTACATTTAAAACATATAAAAACAACAATGAACAAAATCAAAACATCATCATCAACAACAAAAGATTAAAAATACCTTTTCTAGAATACTACTACTACATCCTAAACATTAAAAAAAACCAACTACAAAATTAGGAGCCTCCGGTGGCGTAGTGAGTTCAAGCCTTGTGACTTGAAGGTTGGGATGCTGACTTGAAGGCTGCCAGGTTTGAATCCAACCTGGGGAGAGAGCGGATGAGCTCCCTCTATCAGCTCCAGCTCCATACGGGGACATGAGAGAAGTCTCCCACAAGGATGGTCAAAACATCAAACCATCCAGGCAGCGTCTCCTGGGCAATGTCCTTGCAGACAGCTAATTATCTCACACCTGAAGCAACCTCCAGTTTCTCAAGTCGCTCCTGACACGAAAAAAACTACAAAATTGCAAATACCTTATCTAATCTAATTGTTTTATTGCTGTGTTATTGATATTTGATTGTTTTATCGGGCTAGGCCCCATGTAAGCCAGCCTGAGTCCCTTCGGGGAGATTGGGCGGGATATAAAAATAAAGTTATTATTATTATAATCTAAGGGATTTACATTCTCTGCCTGTTATATTCCACAAGGCAGGGGGTTGAACTGCGCGGCCCTTCCAACTCCAGCCAGCAAAACCAGCCATTGGTGACTTCTGAAGGAACTGAATTGGCCTTGGGGTGCGGAAAGCACAAAGGGAGGGAAAGTGTTTGGGGACAGGGTGTGCTGCCAAAACCTTGCAAGGGATCGGTACAAAGAGTTCCAATCCAGCCACAGGCCACAAGGCCGGCACATCGGCCAGGAACGATCTGTAATGCGATTAGGGCCATGGCTGTGAAGGAACACTCCCCAACGAGTGATACTGTCAGAAGTGAAGAAGCATCAACACGTGTAGATATGGAACAATGAGGGACAAAGGGAACCCTGTAGTGCAGGCCTACCGCCTTGTTTTCACCACTGTATCTTAGACGTACGTAACTCAGGTGCTTTGCTCCCTGCCTGCATAAAGAGGTGCTGGATAAAGAAGTCTGAAGTGTGACTTTGCTTGAGAAGGGAGCATCATGAGGCTTCTCTCTGCTCCAGGAAGGATTAGACACAGACATGAGAGTCAGCCTCAGGGACACTGCTACCAAAGTTAGGAAACTATCTTTTGTCTATCTGCTCCTTTATCTGAGATTCCTTGCCTGCAAAAGTGCGATTCTACCTTTCCGAAACCTTCCCAGAGCCTCCTGTGTCTTTTCTCTCCTGTTTTCTACCGTAATATAATAATAATAAAACTTTATTTATACCCCATCACCATCTCCCCGTGGGGACTTGGGGCAGCTCACAATGTTACAAAAGTAACAGCACAAATACATTAACAATATACACAGTTTAAAACACAAGAAGATGATAAAACAGAAGATAAAACAAAGGTTTATACAACAGTAATAATATCAAATAACCACCAATGCCATTCAGTCAACTTCAACGGTGGGGGGGGGGGGGGGGGCTATAGCAGCAATATAAGATAAAATCATTAGATTAAAATACCCCGATGAATAATAATAATAATAATAATAATAATTTAAAAAAAACTTTATTTATACCCCGCCACCATCTCCCCAACGGGGACTCAGGGAGGCTTACATGGGACCATGCCCAAAACAATACAATATAAACAGCATATAAAGAACAACACATTACAACACAATAAGCAATACAATAAATAATAATATCCATTACAAAATAAAACAAGGAGACAATGAAAAACAAGGGCAGACCACATGAACATTAAGTTAAAACTCGGAGTGAGAGAGACATAAAAAATAAAAAAAATAAAAACCACAGTGAAACAGGGTCATAAAGAAGTGGGGTATTCTGGAGGATAGATATTAGAGGGAGCAACGGAAAAGAAATATAAAATAGTTACTCTCCAAAAGCACAGCGGAAGGGCCATGTTTTCAAGTCTTTCTTGAAGGGGCTTGCCTAATCTCAAAGGGTACCACCACTCACAAAGAGCTTTATATACTCTGATGGCCTTGGCCTAACAACACAAGCAAAAGACTTTGAAACAGTTGAAAACCAACTTCTTAATTCCCTGAAAAATCTCTCCAGAGACTACAAAGAAAACTACAGTAGAGTCTCACTTATCCAACATAAAAATGCCGGCAGAACGTTGGATAAGCAAATATGTTGGATAACAAGGAGGGATTAAGGAAAAGCTTATTAAACATCAAATTAGGTCATGATTTTACAAATTAAGCACCAAAACATCATGCTTTACAACAAATTTGACAGAAAAAGTAGTTCAATATGAAATAATGCTATGTAGTAATTACTGTATTTACAAATTTAGCACCAAAATATCACGATTTATTGAAAACACTGACTACAAAAATGCGTTGGATAATCCAGAATGTTGGATAAGCGAATGCTGGATAAGTGAGACTCTACTGTACCTGAAGCCTAACCCTGCCAAGATACAAGTGTGCTTTCCATCTACGTAATTGTGAAACCAACAGAAAACTGAAAGTTACCTAGGAAGGTCAAGAATTCTCTACCTTGTGCAACTGTGGAGCAGAACAACTCCGCATCTGTATGCTTGCCCACCATGCCCTGCCTCATGCACAGAGGAAGAACTGTTTAAAGCTACAGACAATGCAGTCGCTGTGGCCTGTTTTTCCTGGTTTTAACCTCAAACAATAAAGAGAGAGGGCCAGAAAGCCAGGCCATCCCTCCTCCCTCCGCACACGCACCTTGAGGATTTTCACCACAACCTTCTCGTTGTTGGTGATATTGATGGCTTCGAAGACCTCGCTGTACTTGCCACGGCCGAGTTTCCGCACAAGCTGGTAGTCATCTTGGTTGCTATTAAAGAAAGAAAGGGGAGAGAAGAGAAGAAAAGAGGTTAGAAGACTTGCCTTCCATGCACATCTCCAGAAAAGTACGGTCTTCACATAAATCCCCCCTTGCCCCATTCTCAGGCGTGCTTTGGCCATCCCTTCGCCTCAATTATTCTTCATTGTTAATTGTCTACAGCAGACATTTGCAAACTTGGGCACTCCAGGTGTTTTGGACTTCAACTCCCACGATTTCTAACAGCCTACCAGCTGTTAGGAATTGTAGGAGTTGAAGTCCAAAACACCTGGAGGGAGGGTCAATTTGCCCATGCCTAGTCTATAGGCAATAAAATGAAATGCAGAGGTCTAGGGTTAGTTACACCTGGCTTGATAACATTTCATACGAAAGGAATCAAGGAGTCCTAATGAACCACAATCAGAACAGGAGACCACAGTTGTTGGAAAGAACAACCTCCCAAGCCTTTCACTATATATTTGTTAATGCATATATCTGCTAAGCTGAATTCTATGTGTATGCTGATTTGCCAGTTTGACTGAACCTTTTTTGGTGTGGGAGGGACTACAGACATGTGACTGTACTGAGCCTGTTCAGACTCAGGACTTCATTTTTTATTTAGTGTCTGCTTTACACCTCAGTGGAGGTGGATGCATATTTGCATCAGACCTCAGTGGAGGTGGGTGCATGTTGTTGTTTGGACCTCAGTAGAGAAGTATGACTTACAGACTTCCGTGAGTACAACTATACCTAAAGACGGACTATTGATTAAGAAATACCCTGTGTACTCAACACACGGAGAGAACTACATCCTATCTATAACTGAACTTTAATAAGAAACGTGCCTGTATGGTAAATTAATACAAGATTTTTGTGAGTAAACAAGATACGTTATTTTTCTAAGAAGACTTTGGTTTTTAATCTCTGAGTAGCAGCCAACAATGAAAAGACCAAGGCGGTGCCATCTCTAGCCCATCCCCTGTTCAGTTATCAGCAAGCACACCAACACCTTAAATCAAAAAATAATTTTCTAAGATCTCCAAAGATACTTGCAGGAACACTTTAGCAAGCAAGAGTCCAAAAGTGGCAGGCTCAAACCCGGAACCTCAAGCCATGGCTGATACCAAATGAGAGACACCTCCCTGGGCACACAGAAAACTGGGCGACTTGGAAAGCACTGAACAGACTGTGCTTTGGCACCACGAGATGCAGAGCCAATCTTAAGAAATGAGGCCACAAAGTGGAGTCCACAACATGTGAATGTGAAGAGCAAACCACAGTCCACTTATAATGCAGCCTGAGCCCTGCCACACGCACAACGGAGGACCTTCTTATAGCAACACTCTAAGTGGCCAGCTACTAGTCAAAGGACATTTAGTATCATGCCAAGTTTTTAAAACTTTGTGTTTTCAAATACATTACAACTTGTTTCCTCGGTTCGCTTCTGATACGATAAATAAATAAATCATTTGGAGACAATAACCTTTTGGGAAAGCATGACCTGTGCAAAACTCTCTCGGTCTTCTATGACCAAAATGACTTTGTTCTCCATCATATGCTTAGCTGTTATACAATGCTGCTCATCAGCCTATCAGATAATTCCAAAGTGATAATACTTTGTGCTTCCTCATCTTTATCATCCCACTCTATAGCATTTTCTCCTTCAAGTCTATCTTCAAAGCATTTAGACAATTTCCTTGATTTTTTTAAAAAATAAGCATGTTTGTCTTCCAGACTGAAAAAATATTGTCTGTCAGCTGCAGATTTGGTATTTCAAATTCTCTGGCCATTTTTGCAAATAGTAGTCTCAGTCTCTGGGGCAAATCAGCACAGAAGGAAGGTGGGGCAAAAATATGACTGAAAAACCTTTAATGTTCTTGCTTTGCAAAACACCACAAAGGCGGGAAATAATTAGCTCTGCTGCAAAAAGAACTCCAAAGCTGGAAAATTTGATACTTTATACCCCTTCTCAGCTTAGCTTAGCAGAAAAATCGGTTGGTGGCTGCAAAAGCACCTCTTGAACTTGCAAATCTCTACACAGACTTCCGTTGCTGGAGACCCAGAACTTTTTGGAAAATGACATTCATAACCATTTGGAGATCATAACCATTTGGAAAAGCATCATCTTTCAAAGAGCAAAAAACCTGTTTGAGCAGAATCTTCTCAAATGGTATACAACCAGATGTAATAATGCAAGGCAATTTGGTTGTTGTCTCTGATCTGTTAGGAGAACGAATATGCTAGTGCATTAAAAATAGCAGTGATTCAGAAGTGTTTTTCAGTTGCCCAAAAATACATATATTCTCCCATAACTTGTTTTATATTATGAACTCAAGAGACAAAATGGAATAGGCTTTGGTAAAAATAACAGATCTGGTTTACTCACAACCTTCATGTGTTCAGCATACACAGCTACACAACTTATCAGTTCACTTACAGAGATGTTCCATATAGTTTCTGTCCACAGATAGCACAGGTCATCTCTCTTACAACAGCAGCAGACATGTGCTTGTCTGAGCAGTCCCAAAGTCTATGGCAGACTAAGGTCTGAGAAGTCTCGGAGCTGATCATGTGGTCTGTAGCCCCGCCCACAACTTCTCAGGAAAGCATAGAGCAAAGGAAAAGAAAGCTGCATACCAGAATATATATACAATAAGTAACAGGATTGTCAATAAACAAATTACTAGGGGATGATTGAAGAAGGTTGCAATTGGGTTGCTGTGAGTTTTCCGGGCTGCGTGGCCATGTTCCAGAAGCATTCTCTCTTGACATGATTGTTGTGAGAATGGTCCAGCATTGCTGTGTTCTCCAATAATATGCTGTGCCCAGGCTGGTTTCTCAAGTGCTCTGCTATGGCTGACATCTCTGGTTGAAGTACTCTGGAGTGCCTTGATTCATGTTTGGGGGCAAATCAGACTACACAGAGAAGCTATAAAATTCCACAAACATGTGGACAATTTCAACGGAATGGAGGAAACCATGAAAATGAACAAAATCTGGCTACCAGTATTAAAACAACTCTAAAATCAGGGCAGTACATAAAGAGCAACACTGAGAAAACAGGGGAATTACAGACAGGAAACAATCAGGGCCAGCTAACACCTCCCAACAAAGGATTCCCCCCGGCAGGAAGCAGCCGTGCTTTGAAACTGTCAGGCTTTTCAATGCTAATCATTGAGTACAGTAGAATCTCGCTTATCCAACATAAACGGGCCAGCAGAACGTTGGATAAGCAAAAATGTTGGATAATGAGGAATTAATAAAGAGCCTATTAAACATCAAATTACGTTATGATTTTACAAACTGACCACCAAAACATGTTTTACAACAAATTGACAAAAAAGCAGTTGAATACATGGTAATGTTACGTAGTAATTACTATATTTAGTGCCAAAACATCGCAATGTATTGAAAACATTGACTACTAAAAGGCAGACTGTGTTGGATAATACAGAACATTGGATAAGCAAGACTCTACTGTAATTAATTGCAACATTCAGACTTGTCTCCAATAGACAAGAGTTTTTTCTCCCACCCTGGACCTTCCACAGATATATAAACCCCACTTGCCTAGTTTCCAGCAGACCTCACAACCTCTCAGGATGCCTGCCATAGATGTGGGTGAAACATCAGGAGAGAATGCTTCTGGTACATGGCCAGACAGCCCAGAAAACTCACAAAAACCCAGATTCCAGCCATGAAAGCCTTCGACAACACATTGAACATCTCAAAAGGTTGTAATTTCCAACAGCCTGGAAGTCCAGTGAAGTCTCCTTCTCTGGAGGTTTCTAAGCAGAGGTTGGGTGGATATCTGTCGAGAAGGCTTGGATTGTGTCTTCCTATCTAGCAGAAGTGTGTTGGGCTGGGGGTCTCCTTTAATTTTAGGATTCTATGGTCTTAACATGCAGCAGCTAAAAAGGCCAATCCAATTCTAAGCTGCAAAAATAGGATTCTAGTATTTGGATCGAGGGAAGGCATAGCCACCCTTTCTTCTGCTTTGATCAGACCTATTCACCTCGAAAAACAGCCATGTGTCCAGTTCTAGGCAAAACAATTCAAGAAGGAGATGGACAGCACGGGGGGTTCCAGAGAAGAGCCACCAAAATGGTCAAAGTGTTGGAAGCCAAGCTCTATGTGGAGTGACTTAAGAAGTTAGGTATGTTTAGCTCGGAGAAGAGAAGGCTGAGAGGAGAAGACATGAGAGCCATGTTTACATATTGGAAAGGATGTCTGTCCCATTGAGGAGAAAGGGGGAAAAGGTTGTTTTCTGCTGCTCTGGAGACTAGGACACAATGGAGCCATGGATTCAAACTGTAGGAAAAGAGATTCCACCTAAACATTAAGAACTTCCTGATGGTAAGAGCTGTTTGGCAGTGGAATCTACTGTTGCCTGGGAGTCCAATGGAGTCTCCTTCTCTGGAGGTTTTTCAGCAGAGGCTGGGTAGCCATCCGTCAGGAGGGTTTGGATTGTGCTTTTCCTGATGACAGGCGGATGGACTGGGTGGCCCTTGGGGTCTCTTCCAACCCTATGATTCTATAATTTGCTAACTTGGGATTTTAAAAACCTTGCACTGCTCCAAATTGGGACCCACGGCAGCCTTACCCCCATTCCACAATGTGTGACTCGTAGTCCCAATACTCGCGGGGCCTCTGCGTGTTGACGTCTGCGTAGACTCTCGCTCGACTTGGCACTGGGCCCGACATGCTGTCCCAGCGTGGTGCTCAGCACCGCAACTGCTCTGCAAAACAAACAAAGAAGAAATTATTATTATTATTATTACAAGACTATTGTAAGGCCCATACAAGTTTCAGTACAAACAACAACAAAAACTAAGATGCACCTGCAATTCTGAGGCGCATCCTGCTGTTAAGAGATGTTTATATGGGGAGAAAAGTATATCATTCCACCATGTCCTACGTGTCAACATAACAATATAACAATATATAATACTAATATTATGCTATACTAATAATGTAATATATTGTATATACATATAATATTGATAGCAATAATAATACCATAATATCATAATAATAATACCACAATATCATAATAATACACTATTAATGCATATTATATATTACATGTAATATTACTAATAATATTGCAGTATAGTTGTATAGTACAATATAGTAATAGTAATACAGTACAGTAATATAGTAATACTAGCTTTGCCCGGCCACGCGTTGCTGAGGCTTATGTTTTCAGGGTGTTGTTTTTTATTTACTGTCCTGATTTTAGCGATTATATTGTTCTGTATTATTATATCACAGTAATGATTACATATTATATTTATAATCTTATATTATCTGCTTAGAACTGGATTATATGAGGCCCCTTCTACACAGCTGTATAAAATGCACACTGAAGTGGATTATATGGCAGTGTGGACTCAAGATAATCCAGTTCAAAGCAGATAATATAAGATTATAAATGGGTTATATAGCTCTGTGGAAGGGCCTTGAGTCTACAGTGCCATATACTGTAATCCAGTTCAAATCTGATAATGTGTATTTTATAGGCAGTGTGGAAGAGGCCTACGTGAGACCTAACTCTGCCTGTCCCCTGGGCTGAGTGGGTTGCTAGGAGACCAAGTGGGCGGAGCTTAGCCTTCTAACTGGCAGCAATTGGATAAAAACAATGATTCTTCTCCCTCTAATTAGGACTTTATTTTTCTTTTCTTTTTGTTGTATGAACGTAGAGGCATGGATGAGGGGTTGTGCTGCCAAGTTTAGTGTTTCTGGGATGTGTAGTTTTGTTGTTTTGTCCTAGGCCGAAATTTCATTACCCTTTTATATATATAGATATATGTACATATAACTTGTAAGCTGCCCTGAGTCCCCTTCAGGGTGGAAAGGGCAGGATATAAATGTTGTAAAAATAAATAAATATCTTAGAAATGAAAGAAATGCATTTTTATCATACTGATGTCATGCTTTTGTCTCTTGATTGAAATGCATTGGGGAGGATCCCAATGTCTTATGCGCAATATTTCAAAGATGATGGACATGGAAAGAAGTTAGTACACACTGAATTGTCAGCAACCTGTTTGTGCAATTTTGGATTTGGGAGCAAGAGATTTCTGGAGAAGGGATGCGCAGAATCAAAACTGGAAGGGATCCTCAAAGACCATCCAGTCCCATCCCCATCTAGTATAAAGTAAGACCCAATCCAAGCCTTCCTAGCAGACAGCCATCCAGCTTCTACTTAAAAACCCTCAGAGAGAAAGAAGGAAAGTCCACCAGAGTCCAAAGCAGCATATTCCACTGGAGTTATGGCTCTTCTGGGTCTTTTCTGCCAAATAGTGTTGATGCCTCACCAAACTACAACTGCCACTTCTCTCAGGCATGGGCAAACTCCAGACTTCCAGGTGTTTTGGACTTCAATTCTCACAATTCCTAACAGCCTGGAGGGCTGAATGTGACAGCGCGAGTGGCGCCATCTATATGTCAAACTGTAAGTTGCAAGATTTGAATTGTTCTATCATGCCTGATTTTGCCTTGACCCTGTAAATGTAGTTGGATTGATTGGTTATTCATAGCTGTCAATCAATGTTGTTTGCACCAGTTATATTGCTCCCTCAGCTCAATTGTTTGACTCCACCCTTTCCTGGAGTGTGTCAGTGTTTCCTTCTTCATTCCACCATCAAGCTTTCTATCAGATGGACGTGAGAGAGAGACTTGGCTCTAAAAGTCCTTGATTAAGTTACCTCTCAGCACCAATTCTGAGGTTCTTACCCTTGAGACTTATGCTTCATGTTTAGGGTTAACCTGGACGACCTTGAGGAGTCTCAAGCGCCTTCAAATCAGTTCTTTGGCACCAGAGGAAGACTGTGTCTTCAAACACAGGTCATTTGGACTGAGGCCGAGGATTGCTCCGGCATTCACAGCCATTGAGAAAGAGGGACCTGGAAAAGCTTCTCAGCTGCAGAGCTCCTTGGACTTAAGACAACCAAAGACTGTAATGTATATTTTCCTTTACCCCTTTGAAACTTCCAGCTTATTGGGATAACCTTTTGTGAACAATAAAACCAGTTTTGAGTTATCTAGAGTGTTTTGGTCCTTGGGAGTTCCAGTTTCCCTAAAGGAGGGCAAGAAGCAATCCCCTGGGGAAAGATGTCGCGTCCATGCCTCTTTCGCTAAGAGTTATAGCCCCAGGCATGATGGCACACTGAAGTTTGCCCATATCTGATATAAATATAGGAGTCACAGCTGAACTGTGAAGAAAAGTGGGTGGTGGGAGCTATCAGCTTATAATAAATATTCTTTCCCTCTTTTGTTTGCAACATCCCAGCATTCTTGGCAATCCGTGCAAGAATCCCAGCTGAAGATTCATAGTAATTTAGCTGTGAAAAATCCATGCAGCTGCAAGACTGAGGTGAGAGGGACCTGGTTACTGAGACATGGCAAACCGAGCACCGGGAACAAAGCACGGCAAGGAAATTGAGACAGGCTCTGATACTTCTCTGGCCAATGAAAGTGACACTGGTCTGGCGGAGATTGAGGGGCTGAGGTTTCCTTCCGCTTCGAAGCACACACAGCCAGCAATTTAAATGTATAATTCCACTGTATCTCAAGCCCTAGAGCAGCAGAAAACAAGCCTTGCCCCACTCCTCAATGAGACCTTCTTTTCAGTATTGAAACATGGCTCTCACAGGCCTTCTCTCCTCCAAGCTCAACAGACTCAACTCCCTCTGCCCTTCCTCACAGGCTTTGGTCATTTTGGTCTCACGTCTCTGGAAACCTTCCACTTTGTTCATCTCCTTGAATTGCTTGGCCCAGAACTGGACACAGGGTTATTGTCCTAGTAAAATCTGACCAAAGCAGGAGAGAGTGGGACTCTGAATTTCCTTGCTCTGGATACTGGACCTCCCATTGAAGCAGCCTAGCATTGCACAGGCTTTGTAAGATGCCACAGCACACTCTTGACTCATGTTCAGGTTATGCTTTAAGACATGGACTTCAAGCCCGCTGTCACCAATTCTGTATCTGGTTGCTTCATTTCTTCTGCTATTACCATGCATTTCTCCCAGCTCTGGAATTAGTTTTGGGCCATCTCCCCAATCTGTGGTCATTTTGGACTCTGATGTTTTCCCTTGAGACATCGAGAAATAGCTTGTGATGGATGCTGCCTGTTAGTGACCCTAGCAAAGGATTTCCTGGGAAGGTTTGTTCAGAGGGGCAATTGCCTTTGCCCCTCTCTGAGATTGAGAGTGTGGCCGGCTCCAGGTCACTCAATGGGTTCAGTTGAGCTTCGATATCAGGTCTCTGGGGCCATTGGCTTTTCACCCAAGCCTTTGGTTAAGATCGCCCATCCCCATCATAATCATAACTATATTCCTCAACCTTTTTGTATTGGTCGCACTTCTCCTGGTTACTTGATATTAGCTCAGGGCTCCTCTCATCCCAAATTGACCTCAAACGAATCTGTGGCACTTTATCTGTTTCTGAGTCCACAAATTATAATGTGCACTTTGCTAATCTATCATTACAACCTCATTGTTTTTAATTTCTATGTTTTTAGTAAGTGTGTTTTATTTTCTGGTTAAAGTTTAAATATTATAACTGGTGCATGTTATTGTTTGTTGATGTATTGTACTTTACAATCCACAAGCATGTGGACAACTTCAACAGAAAGAAGGAAACCATGAAAATGAACAAAATCTGGCTACCAGTATTAAAAAACTCTAAAATCAAAACAGTAGATGGGAACCAACACTCTGAAGGAAGAGGAGCCCCAAGGACGGCTATTGACTGAACAAAGGATCCCCCCAGGCAAGAGACAAAAACCTTTCCAATGCTAATTAGAGTGATTAACTGAGAGTGACTGAGGATGGTGCAATATCGCTGCCTTGCAGCGTTTTAATTTTTGTATACTTTTTATCATGTTTTTATCATGTTTTGTTTTATAGTATATTTGTTGCTGGCCCTCGTGGCAGAATGTAAGCTGCTCTGAGTCCCCTCGGGGAGAAGGGCGGGGTATAAATGCATGTAATAAATAAATAAAATAAAATTAACTGAAACATTAATGCTGGCTTCCCAGTGACAAGGACTCTTGCCACACCCTGGACTCTCCACAGATATATATATTTTCCTTTCCTAGTTTCTCCATACCTCACAACCTTTGAGGATGCCTGCCATAGATGTGGGCGAAACGTCAGGAGACAATACTTCTGGAACATGGTCACACAGCCCGAAAGACATACAACAACCCTACTGTACTTTACTGTTTTGTATCTGATATTTCTGTGAGCCGCTCCGAGTCCCCTTCGAGGGAGATGGTGACGGGATACAAACAAACATTATTATTATTATTATTATCCAACACCCAACTCTTTCTTCCTCACACTTCAGGTTCTGCCACTTTCTGCAATGTATGAAAGAAATCTGCCTGTGTTTGGAGATGCAAACAACACTCAAGTGATGCCATGCTCTAATCTGCTAGAGATACCAAATATCGCTATGAAATGTGCAGGCAAAGGGAGCATCCGCACCCAAGCCGATGCGGCAGGCTCTCCTTCTGCGCGAAGGAGGGTTATTCACCAATACAGCGTTTCCGTTGCTTTGCATCTCAGGATTCCTACCTCGAGTTTAGGTTACTCGGTCGCCCCAAAGCAGCCGGGAGTCGTCCCCCACCAGGCAGCGCAAGGCACGAACAGCATCCCAGGCAAAGAGGAGGCGCAGCAGGACGTCGCCGGGTGGACAGTGCGCAGGCAATGCTCAGGAGGGGCTCCACGCGGTCAGTGGGCGTCCATCCAGTGCGAGAGGAGCAGCGGTTTCGTCACAGCATTGCCCTGTCCCTGGAAGAAGAGCAAACGTTTTGGTAAGGCCTCTTCCATCCCTGACACTTAATTCTCAAGTTTTTCTGAAAGCAATAAAAATAAACATGCAGAGCTATAGAAGGGATGAGACCAGGCTTGAAAACAGCCCGTGTCAAAGGGACCAAGGAATCTAAAGTGGACCCCAAGCTGAACATGAGCCAACCGTGAAATGAAAAAAGCCAATAAGATTCCAAGCTGCATCAACACAAGCCTGATGGTAAGGGAAGTTATATCTCTTCTGGCAGCCTATTCAATTTTATAAAGTAAATTTAAAATTTACATTCTATTTGTATTTTAATATATACCATATATACTCGAATATAAGCCGACCCGAATATAAGCTGAGGCACCTAATTTTACCATAAAAAACTGGGAAAACATTACTCCAGTATAAGGCGAGATACAAATAAAATTACATTAATTGAGGCATCAGTAGTTTAAATGTTTTTGAATGTTTACCTCAAACTGTAATTTAAGAAATGACTGTTCAACTCTGATTAAATCATTATTTTCATCTTCTTCAATGTAAATGCCCTTATGTATCCTTTTAATAATAATAGAGTGAAATAATAAATGTAATAATAATAATAATAATAATAATAATAATAAATACAGGAAAATAATAAATGTAATAATAGAGTAAAATAATAAATGTATTATTAATAATAAAAAGAGTAAAATAAATGTAAAAGTAACAACAATAATAGGGTAAAATAATAAATGTAATAATACCAATCATAATAGAGAAAAATAATAAATTTACCATATATACTTGAGTATAAGCCGACCTGAATATAAGCCTACCAGGACCCTCACCCGAGTATAAGCTGAGGAGGTTTTTTTCAGTCCTAAAAAAGGGCTGAAAAACTAGGCTTATACTTGAGTATATACAGTATATTTTAATCCTTACACTATGCATTTATATACTTATGGTTTTTTAATCCTCGCAATATGTATTTTAACATATGTATTTTGTGATGGTGTGTTTTAATCTATGTATTTTATGGTGATGTGTTTTAACTGTACTGTGTCCCGCCTACCGGCTGTTAGGAATTGTGGGAGTTGAAGTCCAAAACACCTGGAGGGCCCTAGTTTGTCCATGCCTGCCTTAAAGGCACTTGAAAGTGGCCTGACAAATCTGCTAGAGAGGGAAAAAATGGAAGGACATTTCACCCACAATGGTCCAAGTGTTGCCCAAGGAAATCTCAGAGGAAGACCAAGACAATGCCCTTCTGTGTTTAGGGCTTTCCAGCAAGCAGTATCTAGGGCAAGCTCTCTACAGGTGGCACACAGAGACATCATCAGAAAGACTAGCCATCACCGACAGACTTATTTTCCAGGAATTTGTTCCATTTCCTATTTAAAGCTGGAAAGTTGGATGGAACAAGGGTGCCATTTAGTGGCCAAGAGCTTCATCCGGCATCCTAATCCTACAGAAGCACCGCAGGGACAGAACACATACCACAATCAAGAATATTTAGGCTACTGAAATGGACAAATCAACTTCAATTCTACAACAAGATAATACACAAAAACTGCAAGAACTAAAACCTTTTATGGATTTTATCATCTGAATTACTGTGTTTCGAAATGGCGCAGGTCTCTAACTAGAACTATAATATAAAGGTACTCTCTCTGTTTCTCTAGAATATATATATACCGTAGATACTCAAGTATAAGCCGACCCGAATATAAGCCGAGGCATCTAATTTTACCACAAAAACTGGGAAAACTTATTGACTCGAGTATAACACGAGGGTGGGAAATGCAGCAGCTACAGGTCAAATTCAAAAATAGAAATAGATATTAATAAAATTGGGTTGTTGTGTGTCTTTCGGGCTGTGTGGCCATGTTCCAGAAGCATTCTCTCCTGACGTTTCGCCCACATCTATGGCAGGCATCCTCAGAGGTTGTGTTGTGTGTCTTTCGGGCTGTGTGGCCATGTTCCAGAAGCATTCTCTCCTGACGTTTCGCCCACATCTATGGCAGGCATCCTCAGAGGTTGTGACAACCTCTGAGGATGCCTGCCATAGATGTGGGCGAAACGTCAGGAGAGAATGCTTCTGGAACATGGCCACACAGCCCGAAAGACACACAACAACCCTGTGATCCTGGCCATGAAAGCCTTCGACAACACATTAATAAAATTATTTGAGGCATCAGTAGGTTAAATGTTTTTTGAATATTTATATAAAACTGTAATTTAAGATGATAATAAGACTTTAATAAGATAAGACTGTCCAAATCTGAATACCTATATACTCAAGTATAAGCCGACCTGAATAGAAGCCGGCCAGGACCCTCAACTCGAGTATAAGCCGAGTATATATTCTGCAATATTAAGACTTACTCCATTTTTCAACATGTTTATATGATGTATTGAAATTGATTAAATACAGCAGATCTAGTAAATGTTGGAAATGTGAGAAAAATGTTGGGATATTTTATCATATGCAAAAAAAAAAGTCTTGCAAAAAGACCCAGAAATATTAGATTCAAAAATACAGGATGCCAGAAGAAATTGTTATGGTTAAAAGGGGCTGATAATATCGGTACACAAATTCCGTTGGAACAAAGGGATAAGGTTTTGGACCAGAGTTTGAAGTTTAATTTGAAATATTTTTATAAGATGATGTGTAGGTGGTACTTGTCACCAGGGGAAACTTTCGAAGATGTATAAAGGCAGTTCTAGGAAATGTTGGAAATGAGAGGAAAATGTTAGGACGCTTTATCCTATGCGGTGGTCTTGCAGAAAGCCCCAAAATACTGGACTTTACATATGATGCCAGAAGAAATTTTTAAGGTTAAAATCATGATGAAACCAGAGTTTTATTTGTTTATATATACAAATATATATAAGGTAAAGGTAAAGATTGCCCCTTGACATTAAATCTAGTCAAGTCCAACTCTGGGGGTCGGTGCTCATCTCTGTTTCTAAGCCGAAGAGCCGGCGTTGTCCATAGACAACGCCGTTACCTTCCTGCTGGAGCGGTACCTATTGGTCTATTCACATTTGCATGTTTTTAAACTGCTAGGTTGGCAGAGGTTGGGGCTAACAACAAGAGCTCACCCCACTCCATGGATTCGAATCACCGACCTTTTGGTCAAGATGTTCTGCAGCTCAGTGGTTTAACCCGCTGGATCACTGCGCCCCCGCCCCCACACACAAACACATATACATACATACATACAACATATATATATATATACACACACACACACACATATATAGACCGGTCTGTGGCGCAGCTGGTTAGTAGCCAGGTGCAATAAATCACGGTCATGAGTTCGAAACCAGCCCGGGTCGGAGTGAGCTCCCAACCATTAATACTCTAGCTCGCTATTGACCTATGCAGCCCGAAAGACAGTTGCATCTGTCAAGTAGGAAATTTAGGTACCGCATTTATGTGGGGAGGTTAATTTAATTAATTTATGACACCATAAAACCTTCCAGCAGCATACGGAAGAATGAGGAGGTACTCCATCAAGGGACTCAGTGTCACAAGTGGATGGTGAAGCAGCAGTTCCCCCTGTGGCTGGAATCGAGCATACCCTCGTGAATCTGGAAAATGTTAAATTGCCTCTGTGTCTGTCTATGTTGTATGTCTAATGGCATTGAATGTTTGCCATGTATATGTGCATTGTGATCCGCCCTGAGTCCCCTTTGGGGGGAGAAAAAAGGGCAGAATATAAATACTGTAAATAAATAAATGAACAAATATTCATACATCTAAGCTCTGGATCACATAGGAAAGGGTTCACACCCTTGTGGTGCTTCTTTTGCCATATGTGCTCCTGTGCAGAAGATTCCACCTCACTTTCTGTGATAATTGGATTTTGAAAACAAGGAAACAAGGACTGAGGATGAAACTTCAATGGAGACCCTTTCCCCCATGATAGTAACTCTTCCAGGAGTGAATTTCCCTCCTGAGGGGTAGATTTTTCTCACTTCCTGTTGTCTCAGCCCTATTATTAACTGAGAGTCATTTCTAAGTCAGATGTTTGTAACTCGGGGACAGCCTGTACATACATGATCACTCCACTTAGAATAGTTTGTGCTCAGAGATGGAAGAGCCCCATTATCCCACGGCAAGAAAGATGGCTGACAAAGATCTACGAATTAGCAGATATGAACAAATCGACAATGCTGATGAAGGAGAAACTTTTAATCAACTTTTAAGAAGACTGGGGCTTGCCTATCACCTTTTCACAACAACGATGGGGCAGATTTCAACTGTTGGATTTATGACTTAGAGGAATGTTATTAAAATTAGAAATGTGGTTATATAGAATAATCAAGTAAAAGGAGTAGAATAATAAGGGGTAAAAATTAACAGACAAGAGTGTCATGTTCATCGAATTGCCTTAGCAGTATGTTGTTCTTAGTACATGTCTTAGGTTAGTGTGTGTGTTTTAGACTGACTTTGCCAGATATAGGTTTAGTGTCATACGCTATGAACATCTGCTTTCTTTGTACTCTTTCTTTTTCTTTTTTTGAATAAAAAATAATTTAAGAAGAGAGATAAAAAGCAGGATATAAATATGATCATCCTCCTCAAATAGACCCCTAAGGAACTGTGTCCCCGTTCCAACTTCTCGTTCCCCAAAACTTCCAGTTGCACAAGGAAAACTCCTTAAAAACACAACTTTTGCAATCTTTCTTTCTCCATTTCTAGGCTCATCTTACAAAAGAGACCCATAAAGCATGTGGCATTGGCTTCCTCCATAGTCCTGGCATCTCGTGGTGTGTCCAAAGGGTGATAAGCTTCAGTTTAATCATCCTGGCTTCTGGCCTTGATAAACTCTAGGAACTACTGTATTTGTCTTTTTGGAGGTCTCTGATATCTTTAAGCCTCTCCTCAAAATAACTGATTGTGGGATTTGGGGGAAGGAGCTGTGTAGTTTTAAATGTTTTTTATTTTTATATCCCACGATACACAAGTTTTTTATACTCATGTTTTAATGCATTCGCTCTATTGTATTATTATACTTATATCCTGTTTTTATCTCTTTATCGAGACACAAAGCATGATCTCGTGATTGAAAAGCAAACTTGTATTGTCTCATGTTTGCTGCTAGCTGCCTTGAGTCCCTGTCTCAGGATAAAGGCAGGATAAAAATAAAGTAAATAAGTACATTCCCTGTTCAGGGTTCACAGCCATTCAATGAGCAACAGGAAATAAAATGCCATGCATGATCCTGACTTTAGTCATGTTTAAATGGTTTATCAGGTTTTTTTTCCTTGTTTGGTTCAACGAGATTTTAACAGAATTGTTTTAATAATCATGATGCTGAACCCTATTTTAATATTGATGCGTTGTATGTTTTTAAAAATTGTATGATTTTTAAGGCTGTGAGCCACTTCGGATCACAATCCAGAGAGAAAAGTGGGATACAAGTAAATATAATAATAATAAGTAGATATTAATCTCAGTTATCCGAAATTTAAGCAACTCAAATTATAATAGAGTAAAACTGTGTCACATTACGTTTGTCTTTGCTTTTAATTACTGTATTCGTATAATATCAAATCCCCCTTCCTCCCCATTGAAAGTCACATGATAAATAAATAATAATATACGTTCATACATTTGGGACACCTTTTAATGCACACTCTCTCTCTCTCCCCTTCTTCCTCACTCAAAGACGCATTCTTATTAATAAATAATATAATAATATGCATTCACACACTTGAGACACCTTTTAATGCACTCTCTCCCTTCCTCCTCATTGAAAGGTCTATTATTATTATTATTATTATTATTATTATTATTAATAATAATATAATAATTTACATTCATACCTTTGAGACACCTCTTAATACACTCTCCCCTTTCCCTTCATCCCCATTGAAAGGTCAATTATTATTATTAAATAATAACAATATATCAATAATATACATTCATATACTAGTGACACCTTTTAATACACACTCTCTTTCCCTTCCTTTAACTGAAAGCCCAGATAATAATAATAATAATAATAATAATAATAATAATATACATTCATACATTTGAGACACCTATTAATACACTCTCTCCTTCCCCCTCCTCCTAACTGAGCGAGCCATTATTTTTAATATAATAATAGTAATAATAATAATATACATGCATACACGTGAGACACCATTTAATATACCGGTACTTTCTATCCCTTCCCTTCATTGAAAGACCTAACAACAACAACAACAACAACAACAACAAAAACAATTATATACACTCATGTACTTGAGAGATACCTTTTAATACACTCTCTCTTTCCATTATTTATTTGTTTACCATATTTATATCCCGTCTTTCTCACCCTGGAAGGGACTCAAAGTGGCCTTACCACATGCAGCAATTTGAACCCATATAAACAATACAGAATCACAATTAAAACCAAACAATTAAAACATGAATTATTAAAAACAACAATTAAAATCATGCCAACCAAAACATAATCCAGGGCCATTCCATTTGTCAGCTACATTGTTTCATAGTAAATTATCACACTGCTCCAATTACTTATCAAAAGCTTGGTCCCAAAGCCATATCTCAAGTTTTTTTTTTCTTTTCCTGCAGGTCAGGAGACATGGGGCTGATCTGATCTCACTGGAGTGGGATTTAGCTGAGGGGCTATCACTGAGAAGGCCCTGTCTCTCATCCCCACCAATCGCATCTCTGAAGGAAGTGGGACCAAGAGCAGGGCCTCCCCAGACAATCTTAATCTTCGAGATGGTTCATAGAGGGAGATACGGTTGGACAGGTAAGCTGGGCCGGAACCATTTAAGGCTTTATAGGCTAAAACCAGCACTTTGAATTGCGCTCGATAGTAGACTGGCAGCCAGTGGAGCTGACTTACATCGCTCTGGTTAGAAATCCGGCTGCTGCCCGTTGGACCACTTGAAGCTTCCAAACAATCTTCAAAGGCAACCCTATATAGAGCGTATTGCAGTAGTCTATTCAGGATGTAACCACAGCGTTGACTATTGTGGCCAAATCTGACTTCCCAAGGTACTTCCCTTCCTCCCCATTGAAAGGCTCAGTCTTATTCTTAATAAATAATAATAATAATATGCATGCATACTCTTGAGACATCTTTTAATGAATCCTCTCTTCCCTTCATTGAAATACCTATTATTTATTAATAATAATATAATAAAGATAGATATTCATACATTTGAGACACCTTTTAATACACTCTTTTCCCTTCATTGAAAGACCAAATAATACTAATACTACTAATAATAAAATACATTCACTCTCTCCCTTTCCATCTTCTCCATTGAAAGGCCCATTCTTATTAATAATATATAATGATATAATAGTAATATACATGCATACATTCCAGACACCTTTTAATATACTCTTTCACTTCCCTTCATTGAAAGACCAAAGAATAATAATATTATAATATCCATTCATATAGTCTCTCCCTTCTCTTCTTCCCCACTGAAAGGCCCATTATTAATAAATAATTATAATATAATAAGATAATACATGCATACACTATAGACACCTCTGAACACACTGTTCTTCACCTTCCTCCTCATTGAAAGGCCCATTATTAGTATTAATCTAATAATATAATAGTAATATACATACATACGCTCAATACATTTTAATACACTCTCTTTCGTTCATTGAAAGACCTAATAATAATAATAATAATAATAATAATAATAATAATAATAATAATAATATATTATATACTTTCTCCTCTCCATCCTCCCCATTGAAAGGCTCATTATTATTAATAAATACTGATATAATAGTAGACCTAATAATAATATACATTCATATAATATGCATGCATACATTTGAAATACCTTTGAATACTCTTCCCTTCATTGAAAGACCAAAATAATAATAATGATGCTAATAATAATAATAATATACATTCACTCTCGCCCTTTCCATCTTCTCCATCGAAAGGCCCATTCTTATTAATAATATATAATGATATAATAGAAATATAAATGCATACATTCGAGACACCTTTTAATATACTCTCTTTCACTTCCCTTTATTGAAAGACCAAAATAATAATAATAATAATAATAATAATAACAACAACAACAACAACATACATTCACTCTCTCCCTTTCCATCTTCTCCAGTGAAAGGCCCATTCTAATTAATAGTATATAATGATATAATAGTAATATACATGAATACATTCGAGACATCCTTTAATACACACTCTTTCACTTCCCTTCATTGAAAGCCCGTTATTATTAATAAATACTAATATAATAGTAGACCTAATAATAATTTACATTCATATAATAATATGCATGCATACACTTGAAATACCTTTGAATACTCTTCCCTTCATTGAAAGACCAAAATAATAATAATATACATTCATTCTCTCCCTTTCCATCTTCTCCATCGAAAAGCCCATTCTTATTAATATATAATGATATAATAGTAATATACATGCATACACTTGAAATAATTTAATACTCTTCACTTCATTGAAAGATCAAAATAATAATAATAATAATAATAAACATTCACTCTTCCCCTTTCCATCTTCTCTATTGAAAGGCCCATTCTTACTAATAATATACATTCATATAATAGTAATATACATGCATACACTTGAAATACCTTTTAATACTCTTCACTTCATTGAAAGACCAAATAATAATAATATACATTCACTCTCTCCCTTTCCATCTTCTCCATTGAAAGGCCCATTCTTATTAATAATATATAATGATATAATAATAATATACATGCATACATTCGAGACACCTTTTAATATACTCTCTTTCACTTCCCTTCATTGAAAGACCAAAATAATAATAATAGTAATAAACATTCACTCTCCCCTTTCCATCTTCTCCATTGAAAGGCCCATTCTTATTAATAATATATAATGATATAATAGAAATATAAATGCATACATTCGAGACACCTTTTAATATACTCTCTTTCACTTCCCTTCATTGAAAGACCAAAATAATAATAATAAACATTCACTCTCTCCCTTTCCATCTTCTCCATTGAAAGGCCCATTCTTATTAATAATATATAATGATATAATAGTAATATACATGCATACATTCAAGACACCTTTTAATATACTCTATTTCACTTCCCTTCATTGAAAGACCAAAATAATAATAATAATAATAACAACAACAACAACATACATTCACTCTCTCCCTTTCCATCTTCTCCAGTGAAAGGCCCATTCTAATTAATAGTATATAATGATATAATAGTAATATACATGAATACATTCGAGACACCTTTTAATACACTCTCTTTCACTTCCCTTCATTGAAAGAGTAAAATAATAATAATAATAATAATAATAATATACATTCACTCTCCCCTTTCCATCTTCTCCATTGAAAGGCCCATTCTTATGAATAATATGTAATGATATAATAGTAATATCCATGCATACACTCCTTTCAACCCCCTCTCTCCCGTGCTGAGGCCTCCCCGGGATGTCCCTCGCAGGCCCCCGTCCCCTGACTAGGCCCCACTTCTCCTCAGGAAGGGGTTCCTTTACCTGGGGAAGAAGGAAGGAAGAAGGCCTCTCCTCGGTCCGCTTCTCGTGAGGGCGGGGGGGTGGGAGGGCGGGCGGGCGGGGGCGCAGGCCTCTCCCGGGTCCGCCGGAAAAGAGAGAGAGAGAGAGAGAGAGGGAGGGAGGGAGGGGGGCCAGGCAAGATGGCGGCGGCCGCCGCGGCAGAGCAGGCGAGCGGGCGGGGGGAGCGGCCTCCCGGGACACGCCCCTTCCGGGCGGCGGCCAATCCGTGCGCGCTGAGAGGCACAAGGCGGGGCGGGCGCTCACTTCCGGCGCTCTGGCTCCCGAGGTGGAGCCCTCTTCTGCTCCGCCAGAGGGAACCAAGGCAGGTGCTTCTGGGTTCAGCATCACATACTGTATTCCCCCCCCCCTCTCTCTTTCTCTCTCTCTACCTAACTACCTATCTACATACCTATCTATTTACCTATCTACCTATTTACCTACCTACCCATCTACCTACCTATTTACCTACCTGCCTATCTATCTACCTGCCTATCTACCTATTTGCCTACCTATCTACCTGTTTATCTACCTATTTACCTATCTACCTACCTATCTGCCTACCTACCTACATACCTATCTACCTATTTACCTACCTGCCTATCTACCTATTTGCCTACCTATCTACCTGTTTATCTACCTATTTACCTATCTACCTACCTATCTGCCTACCTACCTACATACCTATCTACCTATTTACCTACCTACCTATTTACCTACCTACATATCTACCTACCTATCTATCTGTCTACCTGCCTGTCTACCTACCTATCTACCTATTTACCTACCTATCTACCTACCTATCTACCTGCCTATGTACCTATCTACCTATTTACCTACCTATCTACCTATTTATCTACCTACCTATTTACCGATCTACCTACCTACCTATCTGCCTACCTACCTACATACGTATCTACCTATTTACATACCTACCTACCTACCTATTTACCTACCTACATATCTACCTACCTATCTGTCTACCTGCCTATCTACCTACCTATTTACCTACCTATCTACCTGCCTATGTACCTATCTACCTATTTACCTACCTACCCACCTACCTACATATCTACCTATTTATCTACCTATCTACCTACCTACATATCTACCTATTTATCTACCTACCTACCTACCTACATATCTACCTATTTATCTACCTATCTACCTACCTACATATCTACCTATTTATCTACCTATCTACCTATACCTATTTACCTATCTACCTACCTACCAATTTACCTACCTATCTATCTACCTGCCTATCTGCCTACCTACCTCCCTACCTACCTATTTATCTACCTATCTACCTATACCTATTTACCTATCTACCTACCTACCAATTTACCTACCTATCTATCTACCTGCCTATCTGCCTACCTACCTCCCTACCTACCTATTTATCTACCTATCTACCTATACCTATTTACCTATCTACCTACCTACCAATTTACCTACCTATCTATCTACCTGCCTATCTGCCTACCTACCTCTCTACCTACCTATTTATCTACCTATCTACCTATACCTATTTACCTATCTACCTACCTACCAATTTACCTACCTATCTATCTACCTGCCTATCTGCCTACCTACCTCCCTACCTACCTATTTATCTACCTATCTACCTATACCTATTTACCTATCTACCTACCTACCAATTTACCTACCTATCTATCTACCTGCCTATCTGCCTACCTACCTCCCTACCTACCTATTTATCTACCTATCTACCTATACCTATTTACCTATCTACCTACCTACCAATTTACCTACCTATCTATCTACCTGCCTATCTGCCTACCTACCTCCCTACCTACCTATTTATCTACCTATCTACCTATACCTATTTACCTATCTACCTACCTACCAATTTACCTACCTATCTATCTACCTGCCTATCTGCCTACCTACCTCCCTACCTACCTATTTATCTACCTATCTACCTATACCTATTTACCTATCTACCTACCTACCAATTTACCTACCTATCTATCTACCTGCCTATCTGCCTACCTCCCTCCCTACCTACCTATTTATCTACCTATCTACCTATACCTATTTACCTATCTACCTACCTACCAATTTACCTACCTATCTATCTACCTGCCTATCTGCCTACCTACCTCCCTACCTACCTATTTATCTACCTATCTACCTATACCTATTTACCTATCTACCTACCTACCAATTTACCTACCTATCTATCTACCTGCCTATCTGCCTACCTACCTCCCTACCTACCTATTTATCTACCTATCTACCTATACCTATTTACCTATCTACCTACCTACCAATTTACCTACCTATCTATCTACCTGCCTATCTGCCTACCTCCCTCCCTCCCTACCTATTTATCTACCTATCTACCTATACCTATTTACCTATCTACCTACCTACCAATTTACCTACCTATCTACCTATCTACCTGCCTATCTACCTCCCTACCTACCTATTTACCTACTTACCTACCTACCTATGTATCAATTTATCTATCTCTCTGGCTCTCTCTCTCTCTGTATCTGGGGGTGCTTTGAATGCGATTTCCTGCTTCCTGTTGGACTGGATGGCCCATGAGGTCTCTTCCAACTCTACTATTCTATGATTCTATGATTCTGTCTGTACACACATACACATAAATAAAATATACACACTTACACCGCTTTGAATTCCACCCATGAGAAAAGCAGGATGAAAAATTAATAATATACACACACGCACACACACACGTATATACACGTATATATCATCCTCGAACTCAAGGGATCGCCTAAGTAAGTATATACACACACCTATATATATACACATATATTCTCATACATATATATAAACATGCATATGTTATTTATTTATTACATTTATATCCCGCCCTTCTCACCCCAAAGGGGACTCAGAACGGCTTACAAATTAAATTTACATACAATATTATATTTTTAGCATAGTACAATACTGACAATAAATTACTATATTGTACTATATCAATATACGGTTTGGGACCTGCCTACCTTTGTGGCCGCATCTCCCGCTATGAACTCTAATCTGATCTCTTTTTTCGATAGAGTTACGAGTTGGGTCGATACAGGGAATGCTGTGGATGTAGCATACCTGGATTTCAGTAAGGCCTTCGACAAAGTCCCCCACGACCTTCTGGCAAACAAACTAGTAAAATGTGGGCTAGACAAAACTACGGTTAGGTGGATCTGTAATTGGCTAAGCGAACGAACCCAAAGGGTGCTCACCAATGCGTCGTCTTCATCATGGAAAGAAGTGACAAGTGGAGTGCCATCCGCAGGGCTCCGTCCTGGGCCCGGTTCTGTTCAACATCTTTATTAACGACTTAGACGAAGGGTCAGAAGGCACGATCATCAAGTTTGCAGATGACACCAAACTGGGAGGGATAGCTAACACTCCAGAAGACAGGAGCAGAATTCAAAACGATCTTGACAGACTAGAGAGATGATTGGCCGAAACTCACAAAATGAAGTTCAACAGGGACAAATGCAAGATACTTCACTTCGGCAGAAAAAATGGAAATCAAAGATACAGAATGGGGGACGATGCCTGGCTTGACAGCAGTGTGTGCGAAAAAGAACTTGGAATCCTCGTGGGGAACAAGTTAAACATGAGCCTACAATGTGATGCGGCTGCTAAAAAAGCCAACGGGATTCTGTCCTGCATCAATAGGGGAATAGCGTCTAGATCCAGGGAAGTCCTGCTCCCCCTTATTCTATTCTGCCTTGGTCAGACCACACCTGGAATCACACTGGGTCCAATTTTGGGCACCACAGTTGAAGGGAGATGTTGACAAGCTGGAAAGCGTCCAGAGGAGGGCGACTAAAATGATTAAGGGTCTGGAGAACAAGCCCTATGAGGAGCGGCTTAAAGAGCTGGGCATGTTTAGCCTGCAGAAGAGAAGGCTGAGAGGAGACATGAGAGCCATGTACAAATACGTGAAGGGAAGTCAAAGGGAGGAGGGAGGGAGCTTGTTTTCTGCTGCCCTGCAGACTAGGACACAAGGGAACAAGGGCTTCAAACTACAGGAAAGGAGATTCCACCTGAACATCAGGAAGAACTTCCTCACTGTGAGAAGGGCTGTTCAGCAGTGGAACTCTCTCCCCCGGGCTGTGGTGGAGGCTCCTTCCTTGGAGGCTTTTAAGCAGAGGCTGGATGGCCATCTGTCGGGGGTGCTTTGAATGCGATTTCCTGCTTCTTAGCAGGGGGTTGGACTAGATGGCCCATGTGGTCTCTTCCAACTCTACTATTCTATGATTCTATGATTCTATGAACCCACTCGTCCCCTTCGTTCATCTGGTAGGGCACTTCTTTCGCTCCCGCCACCATCCCAGGGAGCAGGCCTTTTCTATTGTTGCTTCCCGGGTCTGGAATTCCCTTCCGGAGGAGATCCGGCAAGCACCCACCCTGGCTTCCTTCAAAAAGCTGCTTAAAACCTGGCTCTTCCGCTGCGCCTTTGGATAACCGAGCCCATAGCTATAGTAGTTGCGCAGGCCACCTCTTTGACTTGAAACATTGCACTTTATTCCTCTGCCCCAAAGCATCTTAGAATATCACATTGTATTTTAGTTCTAGTGGTCCCTCCAGGCCATCCTCTCCTCTATCCCAGTGGTCTTTTTTTCTTTTCAGATTCATATGTTATTTGAGTGATTATATTCCTTCTGCTTATGTGATTGTTTTAGTCAATTGTTATGTTTTGTTTTTGTTTTTAATTCTTGTAGCGTCTTATAGTGTTTTCAGTGTTTTATTGTACAATGTTTTATGCTGATTTTATATTGGAAACCGCCCTGAGTCCCTTTTGGGAGAGAGGGCGGTATACAAATAAACTTTTACTTACTTACTTACTATTATTAGTAATATTACATGTAAAATATTATATATAATTAATATTATATTGTATTATTAGTATTCTATAGTATTACAATATAATATGAATATTATATGTATATACAATATGTTATATTATTATATATTATTGTAAACTATATTGTGTGTATATATATATATATAGCATTGCATGTTACACACGCATATATACATCATATATACACTCATATATGCACATACACATATATACATTGTATACACACATAAACACATATACACATAAATGCACATATATATACAAAACATGCACACATGCACACACATACATCTATAAATGCATACACATGTACAGTACATGCACACATATACATTACATATACATATATACACATGCGCATATATTCACATACATATATATATATATATATACACACATATATATGCACACATACTGTATATATACACACATATATGCACACACATACATATATATCTATAAACATACATATGTACAGTATATACACATATACACACATACATCATATATACATATACACATGTATTCGCATACATATATACACATACATTATATATATACACATGCACACATATATAGATATACACTATATATACATATATAAGCATGCATATATATATATACAGTAGAGTCTCACTTATCCAAGCTAAACGGGCCGGCAGAAGCTTGGATAAGCGAATAACTTGGATAATAAGGAGGGATTAAGGAAAAGCCTATTAAACATCAAATTAGGTTATGATTTTACAAATTAAGCACCAAAACATCATGTTATACAACAAATTTGACAGAAAAAGTAGTTCAATACGCAGTAATGTTATGTTGTAATTACTGTATTTACGAATTTAGCACCAAAATATCACGATATATTGAAAACATTGACTACAAAAATGACTTGGATTATCCAGAGGCATGGATAAGCGAGGCTTGGATTAGTGAGACTCTACTGTATGCACACACATACATATCTTTCTATAAACATACATATGTATGGCACATACACATATATGCATGCATATATACATTATATATACATTACACACAGACATATATACACACACACCATACAAGTTACGAAGAAGAGACGTTCTATAGGGTTTGTTCTGAAGTCGAATTTGTAATTACATTCTGCATTTTCCCCCAGCTGTAACTTTAATGTTGCCTTCTTTCTCCATCACTTCATGAAATATATTCGTATTTATTTTTTTACGTGCAAGCCTCATACGCTGTACAATTATTCCTTTTGCAAGTGCCAGTTTTGCAAACAATTTCACCTGGGAAATAGTATATTTTTCACCATCACATGCATTTGAGGTAAACTCTCCCTTATTTATTTTTTGTTCTCACTTTTTGTTTTAATTAGAAAATTGTCATAAATAAAAATTCTGGCACGTGTAATAATTTATTTATAAAAGGTACTTTACGTTCATATATTGGTCCAGGAGGGAAAGTAAACAAGATATGTGACAGCTGATGTGACTATATCAGGCATGGGCCAACGTTGGCCCTCCCTCCAGGTGTTTTGGACTTCAACTCCCACAATTCCTAACAGCCTACTGGTTGGCCCAAAGTTGGCCCATGCCTGCCTTAGGAGATGTTCACCATGACTGGAGACTGCATGGTGGACCAATTCCAGAACAGGACTGGTGTTGTGATTCAGTCTGATGATGATGAGGGATTTGGGGTTTTGCAGGCTGACCAAAGCAATGCTGAAGAGAGGAATCTCGGCTCCGATGCTGGAAATGTTGATTTGTCTGATGTTGGAAATGGTGAATTGTCAGTGAGGCCACGGCCTAGCGAGGAAACAGAAACTAATGATAAGGGTGACCTTTCCCAGGATTTGAACATCAACAAGTTCCAGGTGTTTCGGGCAGTGACTCAGAGGAGTCTTCTTTAGATAGAGATACAAGGTTAAGATTAAAGGTCACCCCAGATGCTCCCTTAGAATAGCTGGCATATGCATGGGAATTCGAGGGCAGAGAAATGCCTTTCTGGCTTGTAAACACAGATAAGTACAGGAGAAACAGAGATTTCAGATGTAGCAACGTTGATTCTTGGAAGCACATCTCCTGCCTTGTCTTAGCTCATGGAAAGGGATTCTCATTTATGTTCATGCCTGGAAACTGTGTTTTGGACTTTAATCTGAAGCTCATGGTGCTCTGCTTTCAGGACTCATTTCCTATATCAGAGACTTGGATTTATATTCTGCATATTTCTTTTATTATTGGATTACATTGCTTTTATTGACTGCCATTGCATTTGGAAGTTTGCTTTCTTTACTGCTTTTTATTCAGACTTTGCTATCTTATCCATAAACTGTTTAAACCTAGCCTGCTGTGCTGGAGTGTGTGTTAAGAGCAAGGTGAACCAGTGCTGAGGTGCAACAACTACAGAAGTGAGGATCTGAACATGTCTCAGCCATTAAAACTCACTGAGTGGCCTTGGGCATGGCACGCTCCATCTGAGAGGAAGGCAATAGCAACCTTCCTCTGAATCATCATCATAGCATCTTCATCATCCAAGAAAACCCTGCAACTGGTTCAGCTTAGTGCTGCAATAAATCCAAAATACCTTGAAAACATACAGACCAACCACCCAGCTATTGAATCTTCACCCAGGAGATCTCCAGGATGCATTGATACCTAAAGGCTTTTTAAAACTACAGCTTCCAGGATTCCATATTGAACCACAGCAGTTCAAGGTGGGTCAAGGTGTATTAATTCTACGGTGTAGATCAAGCATGGGCCAACTTCAGCCATCAAGGTGTTTTGGACTTCAACTCCCACAATTCCCAACAGTCGGTAGATGCACCCCCTACTCACACCCAAAGCCACTCATCCAAAAATGTTCATTTTGATCAGGAAAGGCTGAGCCCAGATGTGTCCATTTATAAGGATCGACTTCAATTCCCATCAGCCCCAGTCTTGATAAGGAACAATAACACTATGTAACACAATTTCTGTTCCTGGGTTATCAATGTCATTTGATATTGGTTCTATCAATAAAAACATAGGAAAAGTTAATTAAACTGCAAAAACGTCTTTGCAGGAGAAACATCCTGCTATATCAGGTATGGGCAAACTTGGGCCCTCCAGGTGTTTTGGACTTCAACTCCCACAATTCCTAACAGCCTACCGGCTGTTAGGAATTGTGGGAGTTGAAGTCCAAAACTCCTGGAGGGCCCAGGTTTGCTCATGCCTATGCTATAGCATATTTTGCTTTATGAATATCTCAGAGTCTCAACCAATTCAACCACAAAAACTTAAGCTTCTGTGGTATAACAACTACTTTCAAAATAAGGACCACACAATTAAACAGGAACAGAAAACATTTCAATTTTTGTTACATAAGTGTAATGCTTGCTGGGTATTGATCCGGAGGGGTGTTCCCTTTGCCAACACACACAGAAAGAGGCACCGTTTCGGAAAATATGCTTTTAATCATTTTTGTGTGTCAAGTAGATACAATCTGCAAACTCTTAAAAATTCCTGGATGGACGGAAAACATGTCTGTCACAGGTCCACACAGCACACAGCCAGAAATTCAGGTTGCAGCAGCTGCCACTGGAAGGAAAAAGGGGCCACAAAGACATGACGTGGATGGCAGGAAGCCCCAAGGGCTGCTGGAGATGGACGGAAGTGACAAGAATGGACAGTGGTCAGAGAGGAGAGCGATGGGAGATCCAGGGGCGATTATCTGCAGGGACAGAACCAAGGTGACCAATGCCACGACATGGCAGGGTCGACGCGCAACAAGGATAGTCATTGGGCAGAGAAGATAACAACAGGAGATCCTCTCTGCAGGGATTACTCTTCACTGGGACAAAACCAACGCCACTGACCACTCAAATGCCACTGACCATGGTGGGCAAAGAAAGCAGTGGGAGATTCACTCTGTATGGACTATTCTCTGCTTGGACGGGAAATGCTATTGGAGGTCACCATGCAGAGAACTTCCACAGGAGAGAAGGCCAACGAAATGGAGAAATGTGTTGTGGACGAAAGGAAGAAAGTGTCCTTTTTCTACCAGGCACAAGACAGGGTCAATGGGAGATCTGCTCTGCAAGGACTATTAGCTGCTGGGGAAGAACGGGACTGACCAATGCTCCCAACGGCCAAAATGCCACTGCCTAGAAGACCCTTCCCTATGGCAGGTTCAATGTGTGGCCATAATACCTCGGAGCAAAGGCCAGCGTAAGGGGGAAGGGGTCCCTTTTCTCAAGAGGACTGGGACCAAGCCCTCAGAACCGAGTCGGCGCGAACCTTTTAAAGTGCCCAAAGTCCAGCATCCATTGTGCGTATAGGAGAAGGGGGCTGATGGAGGGTCCTCCTGCTCTCCTCCATCGATCCCCAAACACAATATCGCTCCAGTCCGTAAAGAGGGAAACCAACCAAGGCACACACAGGTTTTAAGCCTTGCTTCTACCGGATGGGTCCAAGGCTGCCCCACAAACACAGCATGGGAAGTGGGTGGGAAAGTGTCTCACATTCATTCTCTATCATGGATACACACACATACCCTGAGCCTCCATGTTCCTGCTGGAAACTCTGGGCACAAGGGGAGGTTATTGCATTGATCCGGCTTTCCAACCCAATAAGACAGCGAACGCGGAGATCCACTTGACCCCCGGTGCTGTGGGACTCAGTGGGTTTCCCAGAGAGGAGGGGGACCGTATCTGATCCGCCTCTATCCCCAGAAGGCTGTCCAGAGAAGGCAGGATGTGGAAAGGTGCACCACCACCAACACCCCACAGTAGGACGGGGAGGGACGGGAGGGGTCACGGGGCCCCTTCGTAGTTCAGCACGTAGTAGTCGTGGACGTACATCAGGACGGCAATGGGCTGCCCAATGATCAGGGAGATCCAGACGGCGGCATTGCTGTAGTTGCCCCGGAGGAAGCGCCCCACAAACCAGGCCAAGGGGATCTATGGGGGGAAAGAGGGAAGGAAAGGTCAGGCCAAAGAGGAAAAGTGGACAATAGACTCCTACTGATGCGGCCTACAATTGCATTGGGTTCTTTAAAGACCCCGGGTCAGGCATGGGCAAACTTGGGCCCTCCAGGTGTTTTGGACTTCAACTCCCACAATCCCTAACAGCCTACCGGCTGTTAGGAATTGTGGGAGTTGAAGTCCAAAACACCTGGAGGACCAAAGTTTGCCTACGCCTACCTAAGGGCCATCCAGCCCCAACCCCTTTCTGCCCTAAAAGAAGACACAATCCAAGCTTTCCCAACAGATCATCATCATCATCATCATCATCATCATCATCATTTAATTACTTATTAATCGCCCTCCATCCAAGATGCTCTAGACCAGGGGTCCCCAAACTAAGGCCCGGGGGCCGGATGTGGCCCTCCAAGGTCATTGACCTGGCCCCCGCCCTCAGTTTTATAATATAATATTTTTATATCATTTTAAATAATATAATATATTGTATATACATATAATATTGATAATAATATTATGTTATACAATATAATACTAATAATAATACCATATAATAATATTAATTATATGTTATATATTACATATAATATTACAGTATAGCGGTATAGTTCAATATAGTAATATATAATGCTAATATTGTGCTATGCTAATAATATAATATATTGTATGTACATATAGCTGCTCTGAGTCCCCTTCGGGGTGAGAAGGGCGGGATATAAATGTAGTAAATAAATGTAGTAAAGGGATAAATAAATAATTTTAGATTTAAGCTCGCCCAAAGTCTGAAATGACTTGAAGGCACACAACAATAACAATCCTAATTAACTTGACTATCTCATTGGCCAGAAGCAGGCCCACACTTCCCATTGAAATCCTAGAATCATAGAATCATAGAATCATAGAATAGTAGAGTTGGAAGAGACCTCAAGGGCCATCTAGTCCAACCCCCTGCTAAGAAGCAGGAAATCGCATTCAAAGCACCCCCGACAGATGGCCATCCAGCCTCTGCTTAAAAGCCTCCAAAGAAGGAGCCTCCACCACGGCCCGGGGGAGAGAGTTCCACTGCCGAACAGCCCTTCTCACAGTGAGGAAGTTCTTCCTGATGTTCAGGTGGAATCTCCTTTCCTGTAGTTTGAAGCCATTGTTCCGTGTCCTAGTCTGCAGGGCAGCAGAAAACAAGCTTGCTCCCTCTTCCCTATGACTTCCCTTCACGTATTTGTACATGGCTCTCATCATGTCTCCTCTCAGCCTTCTCTTCTGCAGGCTAAACATGCCCAGCTCTTTAAGCCGCTCCTCATAGGGCTTGTTCTCCAGACCCTTCATCATTTTAGTCGCCCTCCTCTGGACGCTTTCCAGCTTGTCAGCATCTCCCTTCATCTGCGGTGCCCAAAACTGGACACAGTATTCCAGGTGTGGTCTGACCAAGGCAGAATAGAATAAGGGGGAGCATGACTTCCCTGGATCTAGACGCTATTCCCCTATTGATGAGGCCAAAATCCCATTGGCTTTTTTAGCTGCCGCATCACATTGTTGGCTCATGTTTAACTTGTTGTCCACGAGGACTCCAAGATCTTTTTCGCACACACTGCTGTCAAGCCAGGCGTCCCCCATTCTGTATCTTTGATTTCCATTTTTTCTGCCGAAGTGAAGTATCTTGCATTTGTCCCTGTTGAACTTCATTTTGTTAGTTTCGGCCCATCTCTCTAGTCTGTCAAGATCGTTTTGAATTCTGCTCCTGTCTTCTGGAGTGTTAGCTATCCCTCCGAGTTTGGTGTCATCTGCAAACTTGATGATCGTGCCTTCTAACCCTTCGTCTAAGTCGTTAATAAAGATGTTGAACAGAACCGGGCCCAGGACGGAGCCCTGCGGCACTCCACTTGTCACTTCTTTCCATGATGAAGACGACGCATTGGTGAGCACCCTTTGGGTTCGTTCACTTAGCCAATTGCAGATCCACCTAACCGTAGTTTTGTCTAGCCCACATTTTACTAGTTTGTTTGCCAGAAGGTCGTGGGGGACTTTGTCGAAGGCCTTACTGAAATCTAGATATGCTACATCCACGGCATTCCCTGTATCGACCCAACTCGTAACTCTATCGAAAAAAGAGATCAGATTAGTCTGGCATGACTTGTTTTTGGTAAATCCGTGTTGACTATTAGCAATGACCGCATTTGTTTCTAAGTGTTTGCAGACCACTTCCTTAATGATCTTTTCCAGAATCTTGCCTGGTATTGATGTGAGGCTGACCGGACGGTAATTGTTTGGGTCGTTCTTTTTTCCCTTCTTGAAGATAGGGACCACATTCGCCCTCCTCCAATCTGCTGGGACTTCTCCTGTTCTCCAAGAACTCTCGAAGATGATTGCCAGTGGTTCTGAAATAACTTCCGCTAGTTCCTTCAATACTCTTGGATGTAGCTGATCCGGCCCTGGGGACTTGAATTCGTTTAGAGTGGCCAGGTGTTCCTGGACAACTTGTTTCCCTATTTGGGGTTGGATTTCCCCCAATCCTTCGTCCATTCCATGTTGCTGAGGTTGAAGATGGCTTTCTTTTTGTGAGAAGACCGAGGCAAAGAAGGCATTAAGCAGTTCTGCCTTTTCCCTATCCCCTGTCACCATCACCCCATCTACTCCTTGCAGTGGCCCTATCGCCTCCTTTTTCTTCCTTTTTCTACCAACATAAGCAAAAAAACCTTTTTTGTTGTTTTTTATGTCCCTGGCAAGCCTGAGCTCATTTTGCGCTTTAGCCTTGCGAACCTTTTCCCTACAGGAGTTGGCTATACGTTTGAATTCTTCTTTGGTGATTTCTCCCCTTTTCCACTTCTTGTGCATGTCACTTTTGAGCTTTAGCTCAGTTAGAAGTTCTTTGGACATCCATTCTGGCTTCTTTGCACTTGTCTTATTTTTCTTCTTTGTTGGCACTGTTTGCATTTGCGCCTTGAGTATTTCACTTTTGAAAAACTCCCATCCATCCTTAACTCCCTTGTTTTTTAATATCGGCGTCCATGGAATGCCGCTCAGTAATTCCTTCATTTTTTGGAAGTCAGCTCTCTTAAAGTCCAGAATGCGTGTTTGACTTGTCTTAGTTTCAGCATTCCTTTGTATTGCAAACTGCAGGAACACATGGTCACTTGCCCCTAAGGATCCAACCACTTCAACTGTATTGATCAGGTCTTCCACATTTGTTAAGATTAGATCAAGAGTTGCTGATCCCCTTGTTGCCTCTTCTACCTTCTGGACCATAAAATTATCTGCAAGGCAAGTGAGGAATTTGTTGGACTTTGTACTCTTGGCTGAGTTTGTTTTCCAGCAGATATCGGGATAATTGAAATCGCCCATGACTACTGTATCTCTTCTTTGTGCCTGTTTGGTCAGCTGTTGACAGAAGGCTTCATCAAGTCCTTCATCCTGACTCGGAGGTCTGTAGTAGACACCCACGACAAGATCTTTTTGAGTCCCGGTTCCCTTGATTCTTATCCAGATGCTTTCAAGCTGGTTTCCCGGATTACAGTCTTGCATTTCTTCTGCAACGTAACTGTTTTTGACATATAAAGCTACTCCCCCTCCTCTCCCCTTTGTTCTATTTATGTGAAAGAGGTTATAGCCCTCAATGGTTAAATTCCAGTGATGGGAGTCATCCCACCAGGTTTCAGTGATGCCTATGACATCGTATGTGTGGTGCTGTGCTAGGAGTTGGAGTTCGTCTTGCTTATTTCCCATGCTCTGAGCATTAGTGTAAAGACATGTAAGCCCCTGTGACCTCCCCTCGAACTGTTTATTTGGGATTATTGTGCTCTCTGTACTTGGTCCTTGCTGTGTTTGTGCAGCCCTCCGTTTAGCCTTACGGCGGTTCCCTGTGGTCGTGGGTAATATAGTGTTCGCCAGGCTGTTGTTCCCCTCCCCCAGTGGATTTAGTTTAAAGTGCGCCTGATGAGGTTTGTGAGTCTGTGTGCAAAAAGATGTTTTCCTACTTGTGTGAGATGCACCCCATCGCTTGCCAGTAGTCCATCCTCTTGGAAGAGTAGACCATGGTCAAGGAAGCCAAAATGCTCCTCTTGACACCATTTTCTGAGCCAGTTATTGACCTGTACTATTTTTCCGGCCCTTGTAGAGCCATGTCCTACAACGGGGAGGAGGGATGAAAAGATCACATGTACATTATACAGTTTTAGCTTTGTTCCCAGAGCTCGAAAATCATTTGTGATCTTTTGAAAAGTATGCCTAGCGGTGTCATTGGTACCTACATGAATCAACATAAGGTGGGGAGGGTGATGGGGCTTTAGGAGCCTGCTGAGCCTCTGAGTGATATGGTGTATTTTTGCCCCCGGGAGGCAGCATGTTTCTCGAGCCATCCCATCCGGTCTGGAAATGATGGCTTCCGTTCCTCTAAGGAGGGAGTCACCTACTACCAAGACCTGTTTCCTTTGAGGATTGACAGGGTCCCTTTTGTGCAAGACAGTGTGTATGTCCCCTGAAGAGTGTTCCTGTTGAAGTGAATCATGTAGGTGTAAAGTGTTGTCCTCCTCCTCAACATCCCCAGTGCATTCATCAATGACAATCCATTGAGATACATCCGAGAGCCCATTACTCTCCCAAGGATGTTCCTGTTGCTCCTGGTCTATGATTGGGGGTGGAGCATTTGCATGATTACATAAGTGTGACTGTGGTGATGCACTGTCCCTGTCAGGGCTATCCCCTGCGCATTGATCCAGGATGGTCCACTGAGTGGTATCTAAGAAACTGTGGTCCTCCACAAGATGTGTTTCCTGATTGTATGTTAATGATGTAAGAATTTCAAATCTGTTGTGTAAATGCAGCTGAGCAGCGGAGTTCTGCGGAGGCTGCCTGGTCCTGCGTCTCCTTCTATGGGTGACCTCCTTCCAAGCCTGAGGGTTGTCTACCTTTGAGTTGATCTCCCCATAAGGTTCCTGATCATGGTCTTGGTGGTGTTGGTGTGATGCAGGCTGCTGATCTACAGCAGCGTGTTGTGCAGTGTCCAAGAAGAGCTCGAGTGCCTGAATGTCCTTAAGGGTCTTAATACGGTGCTCGAGCTGTTGGATCCTCTGCTCCATCAGAGTCATCTGTTTGCATTTGGAGCAGATGTAGTTGTCTAGTTTTTGTGTGAAAAAGCGGAACATGCCACAGCTGGTGCATGTGATGGGAATGTTTTGCTTTTGTTGCATCTCTTGGTGAGCGTGGTGGCCAAGTGGGATCTTTGTACAGTTAAGTAATATGCACGCACTTTATGTGCAGACTGCAACAAACCACGTCTTTGTGTATTTGTTTATGTTGCTTTGTTTCCTGTATGTACTGCAAAGGATAGTTAGTAAAGGTGCCTTTTATCAATGCCTGCTGTCAATCAACTTAAGTACCTGGCTCTCTTTCAACACAACAGTCACACAACAGTTAGACTTTGACCACAGGAGCCAAGCCCAAACTCAGTTTAAAATCTTAGCCAAATCTTAGCCAAATCCTACCTGAAGCCAGGGAGCAAAAATGTCCTCCTGCTTCCTCTGCTTCTGCAAGAACCAACTGCCCTTCTGGGATCAGGCTCTGGCAGAAACTCACACTGGCAAATAAAGCTTTCCCAGAAACTCAATTAACAGGGGACAATGCCTGCTGTCAATCAACTTAAGTACCTGGCTCTCTTTCAACACAACAGTCACACAACAGTTAGACTTTGACCACAGGAGCCAAGCCCAAACTCAGTTTAAAATCTTAGCCAAATCTTAGCCAAATCCTACCTGAAGCCAGGGAGCAAAAATGTCCTCCTGCTTCCTCTGCTTCTGCAAGAACCAACTGCCCTTCTGGGATCAGGCTCTGGCAGAAACTCACACTGGCAAATAAAGCTTTCCCAGCTTTCCTGATAGGTTTGTGTTGGTTACAATTGTTTTCATTTTTAAATATTGTATTGTTCTTTCATTGTTGTTGTTGTTTTGCACTACAAATAAGTGCCGTGTGCATAGGAATTTGTTCGGTTTGTTTTTTAATGATAATCCGGCCCCTCCACAGTCTCAAGGATTGTGGACTGGCCCTCTGCTTTAAAAGTTTGAGGACCCCTGCTCTAGACAATTTACAAGCTAAATTGTAAATGATAAAAATACATACATACATATACAGTAGAGTCTCACTTATCCAACACTCACTTATCCAAAGTTCTGGATTATCCAACGCATTTTTGTAGTTAATGTTTTCAATATATCATGATATTTTGGTGCTAAATTCGTAAATACAGTAATTACTACATAGCATTACTGTGTATTGAACTACGTTTTCTGTCAAATTTGTTGTATAACATAATGTTTTGGTGCTTAATTTGTAAAATCATAACCTAATTTGATGTTTAATAGGTTTTTCCTTAATCTCTCATTATCCAACATATTCGCTTATCCAACGTTCTGCTGGCCCATTTACGTTGGATAAGCGAGACTCTACTGTATTGATAAAATTAACATAGATGCCCATCCCGCCCCTGAAGAGAAGAAGACTCCGCCAGACTCCCTGGCAGCACCTCCTCTTATGGCCAGTAAGTCCTTCCTAACGTTTAGGTGGAATCTCTTTTGCTGCAATTTGAATCCATGGCTCCATAGTGTCCTGTTCTTTAGAGCAGCAGAAAATAGGCTTTGGCCCTTCCTCCTGAATGTGACCTCCTTTCCAATATTTCGAGCTGTCCCATTCTTGAAGGCGAAATATCCTAAGCCGCTTGGATTCATGGTTTCTAGTCCTTTGGCCACGTTGTTCACCCTTCTCTCTTGCCCATCTCCTTCTTGAATGGCTTTGCCCGGAATATAGGGTTATTATTCAAGGAGAGATGTGACCAAAGCAGAACAGAGAATGGGACCCAAACACTAGACGCCTGTTGATGCGCTTCTTCGTGTCATGCTGTCCCTTAGGGCAGGCATGGGCAAACTTGGGCCCTCCAGATGTTCTGGACTTCAACTTCCACAATCCCTAACAGCCTACCCATGCCTGATATAAATCCCTCTCACATGCACTGTTTCCAAGCCAGGTGTCACCGCTGCAATTCATTTTCTTGCTTCTGACTCAGCTTCTCTAATCTGTGATGGTCATTTAAGATCCTGATGCTGTCCTCTTGGTATTATCTATCTCTCCTGTTTTTGGCAAATTTGATCAGCAAGCCTTCTATTCCATTGTCCAAGTCATTGATAAAGATGTTGAGTCACACGGGGCCCAGCTACAAGACACCAAAAGTCACTTCTCAGGATGAAGAGGAGCCATTGGGCAGCAGCACCCTTTGGGTTTGACCATTAACCAGTTCCCACTCCACCAAACAAAAGCATTGTCCAGCTCACATTTATTAGATTTCTTTGTGAGCATGTCATGGACAATGTTCTTAAAGGCCTTGCTAAATTCTAGACATGCTTTCTGTCAATGTGGTGGAAGCTCCTTCCTTGGAAGCTTTCAAACAGAGGCTGGGTGGCCATCTGTCAGGGGTAATTTGTGCTTTTCCTGCATTGGGGGGGTTGGATGGATTAGATGGGCCATGTGGTCTCTTCCAACTCTATGATTCTATGATTTTCTGAGCAAAGTACAAAGTGCTGACAACTCCCAATGGTATTTCCTTCAACTACCAAACTATATTTAAAAAAGAGACAAGGTTCGTCTGTCATGACTTGTTTTTGAGATACCCTCAATGTCCAAGAGTGAAGTCCATTTACAAGTGGAGCAAGTTCATTTTGAAAGTTCCTTTATTGCTTTCAAGTTTTATGCCTTTATCATAAAATCATAGTTGGAAGAGACCACATTGGCCATCTAGTCCAATCCCATTCTGCATTAATGCAGGAAAAGCACCATCAAAGTACCCCCGACAGATGGCACCCACCCTCTGTTTAAAAGCCTCCAAAGAAGGAACTTCTTTGGAACCTCACCAGACCCTGAGGAAGAGAGTTCCACTGCTGAACAGCTCTTACAGTCAGGAAGTTCTTCCTAATGTTCATGCAGAATCTCTTTTCCTGTCATTATTGACTCATGGGTGCTTTTCTCTCAGAAAGCACATGGAACCATAACAGAAATCTATCACGAACTGCAAAAAAGTAAAGTTATACGCTAACCTTTTCAAACAATGCATGAGAATAGTACAGGGCCCTACCTGAGCTGCCATCCCCATGAAGGCCCAGAGCCGGAACATCTTCAAGGGAACGCTCACCAGGTACTGCAAGGAGGAGCAAAGAGAAAACATGTATGTATGGCATGTAGGCCCTTGTGAGTGACCCCTTTGCGCATGCAACTTCACCACTGACCTCGTGGAAGAAGGCCGAAGCCAAGAAGACGGCGACCTGAGCTGGATATTTCCCGAGGCCCCTTTTCATCATGGGCTTGTAGAAATGTCTGCAGGCGCAAGAGAGAGGGGGCCAAAGGTTAACCTCTGGAGAAGGGGAGAAGCCCTCCTGCGTAAGGGTGCATGAAGGAAAGACACAAAGAAGGGGGGAAAGGATAGAAGAAGGAACAGAGTAGGAAGGTGGGAACAGAAGGGAGGGAGAGAAGAGAGACAAAGAAAGGGAGGTAATGGAATAGGAGGAAAACACCACAAGGAAAAAAAGGGGGAGGGAGCAAACAACAACAACAACAATAATGTTTTTATCATGTCAGAAGCAACTTGAGAACATACTGCAGGTAGCTTCTGGTGTGAGACAATTAGCAGTTTACGTTATCCAGGGGATGCCCAGATGTGTTACCATCCTGCTGGGAGGCTTCTCTCATGTTCCTGAAACCTAGAGCTGACAGACGGGAGCTTGCCCCATGTCAGAGATTCGAACTGGCAACCTTCAGGTCAGCAGTTTAGCTGGCACAAGAGTTTTAACTCATTGCGCCAGTGCGGCTCCTTAGCAAACTAATACATACAATTGTTATATTGGTATGTTTGTTTCTAACTTAGTTTTGTATTTTATGTAATAAGAATAAGAATAATATTTATTTATTTACTTATTTTATATCCCGCTCTTCTCCCCCAGGGGAACTCAGAGCGGTCTAATAATAATAATAATAATAAATAATAATAATAATAATAATAATAATAATAATACTTTATTTATACCCATGCCACCATTTTCCATAGGTGCTCAGGGCGGCTTATAAAATGGCACACAAAGATGCCATACATAAAATACATAATACATAAAATAAAATACATCAACATGAAAACAGTAATAAAATTACATATACCAGATATATAAATTGGATAAAACCTCTATTAAAATAGAATCAGTTAAATAATAATAATAATAATAACAACTTTATTTTTATACCCCGCCCCATCTCCCCGAAGGGACTTGGGGCGGCTTACATGGGGCCTGGCCCGATAAAACAAACAAATAACAGTAACAAAGCAATAAAACAATTATCCCAGTAAAAAACATCAACATCAATAAAAACAATCATTAAAATCAACAAGCAGGATACAGTATTAAAAACAGGAGACTAAGTCGTAGATCCCAGGCAAAGTGCAGAGTATTACGAAATAGGGAAAGGAAATTTCATAGTTGAATGGACAATAAAGTGCGGTATAAAATGACAAGACAACAACAAAGGACTATTATGGAATGGACAGATAGATCAATCCAGCAACAATTAAACGTCAAAGGCCTTTTGGAAGAGCCAGGTTTTTAAGCTCTTCCGGAAGGAGAGGAGGGTAGGGGCCTGCCTGATCTCTCTAGGGAGCGAGTTCCAAAGCCGAGGGGCCACGGCGGAGAAGGCCCTCTCTCTCATCCCCACCAACCGTGACTGTGAGGGTGGTGGGAGCGAGAGAAGGGCCTCCCCCGACGAGCAAAGAGAACGTGTGGGTTCATAGAGGGAGATGCGGTCTCTAAGGTAGGTGGGTCCCAAACCATTTAGGGCTTGTAGGGTCCATGGAATCAATAAAAATCAAATAAAAGATCCATGGAATCAATATAGCTCAGCTGAATGCACAGAATGGGCTAAGTGATTGGCAATCAGTTCTGGTTACTGTCTAAACATTATAAATTGCCTGCTGGAAAAACCAAGTTTTCAGCTCTTCTTGAGAATGCTGTTACATGGGGACTTCTCTAGGTTCACTGGGGAGGGCGTTACAGGGCTGAGGGGCCACCACCAAGAAAGCCCTCTCCCTTGTCCCCACCAACTGCACTAGAGAAGAAGACAGGAATGAGAAAAGGGCCTTCCTGGCAGATCTTTGAGCATGCGCCGGTTCATAGGAGAAGATGCAGTCACGAAGACAGGCTGGACCCAAACCGTGAGTGAGAAAGTAAAGGGAAGTGAGATAAAAAGAGGAAGATGGTGAAGGGTGCACGGGTGTGGGGAAGGGGTTTTATTTTATGCGGGATAGGGGTTTTGGGTGCGTGCAGGGTTTGTTGTGTGTAATACGTTATATGTTTTTGTTTTGTTTGAATGTTAGGGTAAACTCTTATATTTAATTTCTAAAAAAAAAAAATGAGTAGAAACCTGGATTGAGAGTGGTGGATGACATGTGGAAAGAGCAGTTCTATATGTTTTGAGTAACAGATAATAATATGTACTGTGTGAGAATTGGCAGGCTGGTTGACTAATGTAGATATGCATGTACATTTCAAAATGATTGTTATCTGACTATATTTGCGATAATTTGCTGTTTTGTTATGTAACGTTTCATTAATAAACTGTTTACCCACAATAATAATAAAAAAAGGTGCTCAATGTAGTATACTATCAGTGATAGCATCATTGTAGTGGAATGCTATAATGTCCAATGTTACAACTCTTAGCATTCAGTTTTTAAGTTCTGTTTTCAGATCTTTTTAACGTCTCAGATTCTTGTACACAATTTGGAATGTTCTGATTAAAAACAATTAAAAGAGGAAGATGGAAGAAAAAAAAGGAACAGAATAAAGAGAATGTGTGATGGTAGTAGAAAGAGAAGGGGAAAAAGGAAGGAAGGAATAGAAGGGAAGAGAAGAGAAGGAAGAAAGACTAGAAAGAAAAGAGTAAAAGAACAGAATGCCAGAAGGTGGAGAGAGGAAGGGAAGTGAAAAAGAAAGAAGGGGAAATGCAAAAGGAAGAAAAGAATAGAGAAATAGAAAAAGAATGGGAAAGACAGGGAGGCTTCAAGCACGTGATGTGAGAGACAGTAAAGGGAGGTTGAGAAGGAAGGAAGAAGGGAGAGGAAATAGGAAAAATTAAAAGAAACAAAAGAGGAGAAAAGAAAAGAAGGGAAGGGAAGAGGAAGGGAAGAGGAAAGAAGGAAATGGAGAGGGGGTAAAAGTAGAGTGTGAGGGGAAAAAAGGAAGGAAAAAGGGAGACAGAGAAAGAAAAAAAGAAGTGAGACCCTCAGCAAAAGGAAAAAAGGGAACAAAAGGAAGAAAATAATGGCAAACAAGAGCAAAAGAATGGGGAAGACATATAGAGAGAAAAAGGAAGGAAGGAAGGAAGGAAGGTAGGAAGGAAGGGAAAAAAGAAAGAAGAAAGAGTGACAAGATAAAAGTATAGAGGGAGGGAAAGGATGAGAGAAGGAAGAGAAAAAAGGAGGGAGAGAGAGAGGAAGGGAGGTAAAATGATAGAAGGGGGAATGGAACAGACGAAGAGAAAGAATGAAAAGGAAAGAGCAAAAGAACAGAAAAGGGAGCAAGGCTTTCGGCATGTGATGTGGGCTGACCCCCAAGGGCCCTTTCATCCTGGGTGGGTGGCTGAGAGTCTCTCTGGTTAAGGGAAATACACCCTCCCCAACCCTCCTGGAGACTTGGTGCTGATTCAAGGCACCACCAACCCCTCCCCCCCCCACACACACACAAACACACTTCCTATTTTGAACCCCACCTGAGACATACCTGATGCACCACTTGTGGACGGGGATGTTCCAGTTCTGCCAGAAATAGGTCACAGACTCAGAGTTCCTGGAGGAGAAATGCAAGAGCAGAAAGAGGGGCAAAGAGAGAGACTGGGTCAAGAGCAGCTCCCTTTGTGTGTGTGTGTGTGTGTGTGTCAGGAGCAACCGGAGTTGCTTCTGGAGTGAGAGAATTGGCCGCCTGCAAGGACGTTGCCCAGGGGACATTGCCCGGATTTTTTGATGTTTTACCATCCTTGTGGGAGGCTTCTCTCCTGTCCCCGCATGGAGCTGGAGCTGAAAGAGGGAGCTCATCCGCACGCTCCCCAGGTGGGATTCGAACCTGGCAGCTTTCAGGTCAGCAACCCAACCTTCAAGTCACGAGGCTTTTATCCCCTAGGCCACCCTTTCAGTGACATGGCAGTTCCTATTTGAATTGTTATATGTTGTAGATTATAAATTACATTTATATTGTTATGGGTCGCTTTGTATCTTTATCAAGAGAAAATATAACATAGAACAACAACAACCTCTATATATGAAAATCAAAACGTATGTATGTATGTATGCCTGTGTTTGCACCACAAAGACTGTGGCCAGGTGAAGTGGCCCTCTGTGATGACACTGGGAAAGAAAGGGGACTCACTGGGAAAGAGGCGACATGTGATGATGATGATGCAACTCCCAGGATTCTACAACAGGCATATGGGCAAACTTTGGCCCTCCCGGCGTTTTGGACTTCAACTCCCACAACCAGCTGTTGGGAATTGTGGGAATTGAAGTCCAAAACACCGAGAGGGCCCAAGTTTGCCCATGCGTGTTCTACAGCCTTGGGCCTCGGCAGTTAAAGCGGTGCCAAACCAAATTCTACAGTGTAATATGCACTCTTAGAAAAGGGGGCTCAATTCGCACCCACACCTCAAGGGCCGACTCACCACCAGTCCCTGTAAAACTCCCGGTCCCCAAACTGCATGACTTCGGCAATGACGTTGAGGCTGGAGTGGAAGAACCAGTAGAAGAAGATCAGCCAGATCAGGTGGTTGGGGACCTGCCGGGGTTACAATGGAAAACAACAAGACAATTTAGCAGGACTCTGCCTGTTGCATCCTACTCTCTGAAGAATGAAGAAAAGAAGCTTTCTCCCTTTCCTCAATGGGAAATCTATCCAAATATGTCTCATGTCTCTTTCTCTCAGTCTTCTTTTCTCCCAGCTAAACATCACCAGCTCCCTCAGCCGTTCCTCAGAGGGATTCATAGTTTCCAGACCTTGGACCATTTTCTCACCCTTAAATCCTGTCCATATCCTTCCCTCCCAAATTGACCTCAGTTTCTTCAAAAGGCATGGGAAAGAGACCAATTGAGAAGACTTACAGCCAGCTTCAGGAGGCGCTCAATGATCCTGGAATAATCCATATCCTGAAAAAGAAAAAGAAAGTGGGAATTTGTCCCTTCTTGATTTCACAAGGCTTCCCAGGAGATTCATTAATATTATTATCATACTTATGTATAACGAGACTCAAAGCAGCAATTGTGTGTCATCCATGCTGGAACTGGGTGTAGTCAAAAGGCACTGCAAGAATCGTAAGAGCTGGAAGGGACCCAAAAAGGCCATCCAGTCCAGCCTCCGCCAAACAAGAAAAGCACAAAGTGCCCCTGAAAGATGGCCATCCACCATCTGCTTAAAAATCTCCAAAGAAGGAGCTTCTTCTAAACAGCTCTTACTGTTAAGAACCTTCTTCCTAATCTTTAGGTGGAATCTTTCCTCCTGCAATGTGAATGTATTTTTCCCCTGTGGAGAAGCTTGTTTTCTGGAGAAGCAGAAAGCAAGCCTTGCTCCACTCCTCAATGAGACCTCCTTTCCAATATTGAAACATGACTCTCATGTCCCTCTCAGCCTTCTCTCCCCCAAGATGAACATCCCCAGCCCTCTACAACAACAACACTTTATTTATATACTGCTCTATCTCCTATCTCAGGGCGGGTTACACATGGTAAACATTCAATACCAGCATACAACAATCCAATAATAACATCACAGTTTAAACATGATAAAAAATTAAAAACAATGTGCTCATTTGATATAAAAAGCCACTCCTCTCTTCAGATCTTTTACCATTTTGGGTTATTCCAAATCAGAATAGGACTAGGATTTCCCTGGATACAAATTCTTTCATTATGGGATCCAGCGTTCCCACACAACCAATGGAATAACCGGACCCTAATTCTATCTATCTATCTATCTATCTATCTATCTATCTATCTATCCATCCTAATTATGGGCCCCTGGTGGCACAGCGGGTTAAACCACTGAGCTGCTGAACTTGCTGACCAAAACGTCAGCGGTTCGAATCTGGGGAGCGGGGTGAGCACCTGCTGTTAGCCCCAGCTTCTGCCAAAGCTTCTGCAATGTGAAAACATGCAAATGTGAGTAGATCAATAGGTACCGCTCTGGCGGGAAGGTAACCGCGCTCCATGCAGTCATTCCAATGGCCACATGACCTTGGAGGCGTCTACGGACAACGCCGGCTCTTCCGCTTAGAAATGGAGATGAGCACCAACCCCCAGAGTCAGACATGACTGGACTTAACGTCAGGGGAAACCTTTACCTTTTTTATCCTAATTATATCCAAGGTGAAGCCTATGGAAAGTAGATTCCCTGGAGTTACATAGTGCAGAAAATTATTTAAAGTGTCAAAGCAGAGCCTTTTGAGAAATGTGAAAGTATGTTAGCAACAAAGAAAATTTAATATGTTGTTAAAGGCTTTCATGGCTGGAATTCACAGTGTTGTATGCCTGCCATAGATGTGGGAGAAATGTCGGGAGAGAATACTTCTGGAACATGGCCATACAGCCTGGAAAACACACAACAACCCAAAGAAAATTCACTCTCAGTCTGCAGCCCAGGAGTCTGGTAGAGTTGCCTTCTCTAGAGGTTTTTAAGCAGAAGCTGGACAGCCACCTACTAAGAGCACTTTGACTGTGGATTCAAGTCTCACAGAGGAAGGTTGGACTGGACGGTCTTTAGGGGTCCCTTCCAGCTCTAGCTGAATATAGGCTTTTGGCAATTCAGTGGAATCTCTTTATCTGGAGATTTGCAAACAGAAGCTGGATGGCTATCTGTTGGGAGGGGTTTGACCTGGCATTTCCGCATGGCTTTTGAGGTCCCCTCCAACTCTAGGATTCTATGTTCCTAATCTTCTTATAATCTCTTCCCAGCCAAATAAATGCAGAAAGCATCCCACAAGGTGTTAATACAAATGGATCCTTCCATGCCACTATGCCGCTGTTGACATTTTTGCCTGCTTTGTCTTCCTAGCTGCTTGAGCAAAGCAACAGTCATTTACAGAAAGGGAGAAGAAGAGCAGGCTCTGTAGCTTTGCTGCTAAGAAATGTTCCATCCCAGGTGACTTAAGAGGAGGTCTATGAGCACATTTTAGGCCAAAACAAGACTTTTCCAGGGGTTGGACTCCAATGCGACAAGGCCTGCCCCATCCTCAAGGCAAACCATACGGAACCCTTCTGCCCAGATGCACCACTGTGATGACTCATGGGCCTTGTAGTCCTGTTCCTAGTACTATTGTGGCAGATGAAGAGGAAAACATGGGGTTTTCGCCGGTTCAGCAAGAGCCGGAGTCTCTTCACCTGCAGGATGTTGATGTTTGCCCTCAAGAATTCAGCCAAACAGACCTTGGGCAGAACTCCCCCCCGTTTTCCAGGAGGGAAAATTATTCTAAAGATAGGGGAGTCAGGGAGGCTAATCACAGAAGCCTGAGAATCGCTGCCAAACAAATGGCTGATTAGGTCTGCTTCCCTTGGGAAATTCTAAGGAGTCATGCATCTGGACAGAGTTGGGTTTCGCTTCTCGTTCTCTAGAGGAAAACGAGACCCAATATAGGTGTTTGGCGCGAGGATTTCCTTGCGGAGTCAATTGATCAGCTTGAGGAGAGAGATCGTGTGTGGACTTCGTAATCCCAGTTCCTTGCTTCCCGGATCAAGCTTCAAGCCTTGCCTTGTCTCACGGTTTTACCACGGACTCTGTTTCATGCTTCATGTTCGTCTTGCCTCCAGTCACGGATCTAGCCAAGAATCAAGTTTATTTCCAGCCTTGTTGTCAAGCTTCATTGGACTTTAAAGACTCTGCTATTTCCCCACACTATTGCTTGGCAAAGTGTGTGTTTCGGTCAAGTGGATTAAAACTTTGAACTCTAATATCATTTATTGGACAATACATTTCTGGACTATATTTGACCTCATCTGAAAGGTCTGCTTCTGAACTATATTCTTCACTTGTTTTTATTGATTTTATATATTTCTTTAATAAAGATATTAGATAGAGACTGGCCTCTGTGTAAGGTTATTGGTGCTCTGCAGCCTGGGTCCTGACAACCACTTACCCGGAAAGGCTTCATGGAGTTCTGGATCGTGGGGACCATCCACTGCAAGAAAAGCACACAGAGCTGGGTGTAAAAGGGTTACCAGGCACCCTGAGGCCATCCAGTCCAATTCCGAGAGGCTCAACTGCTGCCAGGTTTGCAGAGGTCTTCTTCATCCCAAGGTACAGAAATGGTCAGCAAGGTACTCACCTGCTGGATCAGGCCCACCATCAGCTGAAGGAAGAAGAGCTGAAAGGAAGAAGAAGAGGAAGGTGTGAATGGGACCAAAGCCTGAGAGACCCTGAGAGCACACCCTTCCTCCATGTCCAGCTCATGGGAGTTGTAGTTTGATGAGGACTCTTTGGCAGGTGAAAGACCTTGGAGAAAATGCAACTCCTAGGACTTCATTGCACTGAGCCAAGGCAGTGAAAGTAGGAACCAACTGCAATCAGTCCCATCCTCTTCTGCTGTACAGGAAGACACAATTTAATCCCTTCCTGACAGATGGCCATCCAGCCTCTATTTAAAAGCCTTTAGAGGAGACTCCACCAGGACTCCCAGGCAGCAGCATCTTCCACAGTTCTTTCTAATGTTTTAAGGTGGAATCTCTTCTCCTATAGTTTGAACCCATGGCTCCATTGTGTCTCTGGAGCAGCAGAAAACAAGCTTGCCCCTCTCCTCAGTGTGACATCCGCTCAAATATTTAAACATGGCTCTCATGCTAGACACACCCAGCTCCCTCACCCAGTCTTGTCGTTCCGTCTTGTCGTTCTATGTTATGTTGCACCCTGAGTGGCTTTGTAAGCTATCCCGAGTCCCTTCAGGGAGATGGTGGTGAGATATAAAGTTTATTATTTATTACTATTGTCCATCTCCTCCTTGAATGGTTTTGCCCACAGGGCTATCATTGAAGGTGAGGCCTGACCCAAAGCAGAACAGAGTGGGACAATGACTTCTCTCAATCAAAACATTATACTCCTACTAATGCAGCCTAGATTTGCATTGGCTCTTATGCACAGTCCATGGACGCTGGGTGAAGGCACCTATGAATTAAAAATATCATGGAGAACAAGTACTTTTTCTCGTCTTCTCTCTCTCTCTCTCTCTCTCTCTCTCTCTCTCTCTCTCACACACACACACACACACACACACACACACACACAGGTGCCTCACCATCTCAAAGAGCCTGCGTAGCAGAAACCGCTTGCGAATGCGCGGGGAACGAGGGAAGTTCAGCTCGTAGCATAAGGTCGGTGCAAAGATGAAGTAGTACATATCTGCAAGAACCGAGCGGAGAAGATGCACTGGACTGGGGCAGAAGGAAAGAGTTGTCCCCTTCCTGCAAGGAAGGCTTCTGAAATCCCAGACAGATTTGACCACCTTGAGACATGAGACTCACCAGCCATGTTCTGGCCAACTGTCTTGCTGTTTCCCACCCATGACCTCTATGGGCTCATTACCTTTGTAGGTCAGGTTCGCTGGATAAGCCACGGCGCTCGGTGCCACATCCCCATTGGCTTTCTGGGGCCCAGGAGCTGGAATACAGAATAAATGGAGTGAGTAGCTTAGGGAGCTGGGGTGTCTAACTTAAAGAAGATAAAGGAGGCATGATGGCCAAGTTTAAATATCTGAAAGAATGTCCCATTGAAAAGGAGGGGGGAAGAAGGTTTTCTGCTGCTCTAAAGACTGGGACACAATGAAGCAATGGATACAAAATGATGGAAAATATATTCCACTGCAATACAAGTTTTACTCAAATCTCATGCAACATCAAATCAATTTTTTTGCTGCTGAATGTAATGCACAGAAGCAAAAAGTGCACTTTGTAATTTGGTCATAAAAGGTGTGCATTAGAATTCCTTCTTTAAAAACAAAAGACCAAGGCTTCCAGCAATGAAAAAGAAAACCTTGGGGTGCATCTCTGCTGCAGAATGAATCCACTTTAACTGCCTTGGTTCAATGCTATGGAGTCATGGGGCCCATAGTTTTACAAGATCTTGAACCTTCTTTGCCAAAACATGCTAATGCCTCCTCAAACTACAAATCCCAGGATCATATATCATTAAGCCATTTAATTAGGGATGACATCTCTCAAAAAGCTCCAGGTGCTCCTGAAGTAGGTTCCCCTTTTGCTTTGACTCAGCACTAAGATTACAGTACGGTAATTTAGCCAAAAAACATGAGCATTATATTCAAGTAAATAAAGTAATAGAAAGAACTTTCTGACTAGGTGGCCATATGTTTGGGATACATTGCTTCTATGTTCTTGCCTGGCAAAGAGGTGTAGACTGGATGGCCCTTGGAGTCTTTTCCACCTCTATGAGTCTATGATTTATAAATAAATAAATAAATAAATAAATAAACTAAATAAATTTAAAGCTGAACAGCCCCAAGGTCAACCTCTCTTCCCCCCCACCACCCTCAGTGCCAAGTCCAGCTTTCCATTCCCTCTTCTCGGTTTCTCTCTACTTTCTGGGGGCCAGCAGTGCTTCTCTCCAGCTTTTTCTATTCCCAAAGTGGGCAAAGAGCTCACCTGGCCGGGTTCGGGTGGCCCTGGCCTGCCTCTTCTCCCGGCACCACCAGTTGACGTCTTTGAAAGAGAAGAGCTTGAGGAAGAGGATGGTGTGGATACCAAGGGCGAGGACGGCCCCAACTTGTGGAAGCAGAGAGAGGGAGAGACTATCAATGGAAAATACCCTGACAAGGTTGAACGTCCCTGCACAATTCACATTTGGTTTTGTATCACCTGAAAAGTCCCACTCTCTTCTCTTTTGGTCACCTGGAATAATAACTATGTGTCCAGTTCAGGACAAAGCAATTCAAGAAGGTGGCAGACCAACTGGAAAGTGTCAACAGAAGGGTGACCAAAATGGTCTAAAGCCTGGAAGCCATTAATCCCTCTGAGGAGTGGCCTGCATGCCTGCTGCCTTCTTTTCAGCTTTTTCCTAGATATATGCAACTCAAACTATGTTTTGCTTCCTGTCTGCATGTAGAGGTCAATCCCACCTTCTTCCTTAGTGTTTTTAGTGTGCCTTTATGACCTTTTGTTGGAGGTCTTGCACAAAGACAATGAGAGTCAGCATCACTATGTATTAAATGTGCAAATCTACTCACAATATGAAATATAAGATTATACATATATATATTTAAAAAAAATGAGAGTCAGCATCAGAAACTCCTCTACCTAAGGGGTGTTGTGTTGTGAACGCAGGCGAAACATCAGGAGAAAATGCTGCTAGAACACAACCAAACAGCTCAGAAACGACACAACACCAGTGATTCCAGCCATGAAAGCCTTCAACAACAAAAGTTAGGGAAATTTCTTTTGTCTACCTACTTGCTTATCTGAGATGTATCATACTGCACCCTACTTTACTAGAGATACCTAACATTCCTTACAAGGAAAAGGTCCTGCATAGGAAGACAGACCCCCTCTCTACCCCAAAACGCTCACTCACCGGGAGTGATGGAGGTGACGGCCAGCACCACAAGGGCAGGGAAGCACAGGATGGTCAGGAGGTTGAGGGTGTGAAGGACGGACCCCATCCGCTCCGAGAAGCAGCCCTGCAGGAAACCATGGAGAAGAGCTAAGTCTTGGGGGGTGAGCAGGTCATGGAATCACAGAGTTGGAGGACACCCAAGGACCATCCAGGGCAAACCTTTCTCCAGGTTGAAAAACACGATCAAAGCCCTCCCAACATATGGCCATTCAGCCTCTGCTTAAAAACCTCCAGGGAAGGAGATTCCAAGGCAAGTATCACATCTGGATTCCCAGCAATTGGACCACTGGCTCTTCCCCGTCTCTACCCGACAAATTTTTCTGATGGGAACAAAGGCGTGAAAGGGTGACTAGGGGGACAGATTTGTTGATGGGTGCCGCTCTTATATCTTTCCCAACTTATAGCAACCCTAAGGTCAGTTTGGTGCCGGGGTTTGAGTGGACTAGGACCCAAGAGAGCAGCTTTCGAATCCCCACTCAGCAATGAAACCCATCAGGTGGCCTTCACACTCTCCCAGCCTCAAAGGGAGACAAATACACATTCCTCCTGAACAAATCTTACTGAGAAAAAGCTATGAGAGGGTTGCCTTAGGGTTGCCGTTAGTCTAACAGAGCCAACAGCAAAAGTGAAAATATTGTGGGATTGCCTGACTTTTCCCTCTGAGGCTGAGAGTGTAATTCCTTGCCCAAGGTCACCCAGTGGGTTTCCATGACTGAGTGAGAATTCAAACTCTGGTCTCATGGAGTCTTGACACAGCACTCAAAGCAAAAACAATATCAGGCTGACCCATTACAGACACCATGGAAGACCCAAGCTGCTCCCATCCTCCCTTTAATTGGCCCATTTTTCCTACAGGAGAAGGCCTCATCTTACCAGTGCCAGCTTCTTCTCGATGAACAGAGCTGCCAGGATGAACACGTTGGACACTGGAGGCAAAGGAAATGCTGGACATTAATGCTGTGCTACAGGTTGCAGACAAGAGCAAAGCAAGTTGCCCATATTCCCCACAACGTTCTTGGAACTCCAGTCCAAAAGGGAAATTATAACAGAGGACTCTGAAGAAGCCCCGAAGACATGCAACTCACCGATGACCAGGCACAGAGATGGCCAGCTATACGGATCCTTCAGGAACAAGGAGATGACCTGGATGGGATCCACCAAGATGCCGTACCTGCAATGGGAAGGAAGGAAGGAAGGAAGGAAGGAAGGAAGGAAGGAAGGAAGGAAGGCAGGAGAGAGAGAAAGAAAAGCCCTCCTCTATCAATGGACCCTCATCCATTCATGTCCCCCCCAACCTACAGCTCTGAGGGCATCTAACCAGCTTCCATGTTTGCAGTTCTAGTTGTTCTATGCCTTCATGGGCTCATAGGGTTGGAAGAGATCCCCCTAAAAGCAATCCAGTCCAACCCTACTCTGCCAGACAGGAAAACATCATTTAAACTCTTGTGACAGATGGACACCCAGACTCATTGAATCATTGATTCCCATAATCTTAGAGTTAGAAAAGATTCCTCTCCCAAAAGCCATCCCATCCAACCCCTTTTCTGCCAAGCAGGAAGACACAATCAAAGCACTCTCAGCAGATGACATCCAGCTGCGTTTAAACACATCCACAGACGGGACAGCAGCGGATTCCACTATGTTCCAACAGCTCTTACCATCCTGAAGTTCTTCCTAATGTTTGTGTGAAATCTCTTACTACCATTTGAACCCACTGGATCCATTAGAGCAGCAGAAAACAAGCTGGTCCGTTTCTCCTCAATGATTTATCATTTCAAGGACATTACCATGCCTCCAAGGTCTCCTCTCAGCCTTCTGTTCTCCAAGATAAACATCCCCTTCTTTCTAAGATGCTCTTTAGAGGGATTCATAGTTTCCAGATTTTTGACCATTTTGGCTGCCCTTCCCTGGTCACCTCTATCTTGTCTATTTTTTTCTTGAATTGCTTTGCCCAAAACTGGGCATGGGGTTATTATTCCAGGAGAGTTCTGGCCAAAGCAGAAAAGGGTGAGATTAGGACTTTCCTTGATCTTGACACTAGACTCCTATCGATGCAGCTTAGAATCACATTGACTTTTTAAGCTGTTGACTCATGTTCAGCCTGTGGTCAACTAAGCCCCCCAGTTATCCAGTTCATACAGACTATTTAAAGCCAGGGCTTGCCCATTTGATATGTGTGCCTTTCATTTTGATTGCCTACGTGCATTACCATACATTTTAAATCAACTCCAATATAAAGCAACCCCTTTCTAGATTTTTCTTAGCTGGATTGTCTTTCAGTGTGGACTGCTAGAGGCGACATAGAGGTTTTTCAGGACAGAGCAAGAATACGAACTGTATTCTGCCAAACACTCAAACCAATAAACCATTCTAAGGGGGGGGGGGGGAATCTAATTGATCTCATGTCAACATATTGAGCCATTTGTATCCACAGATTCTGCAACACGGATTCTGCTATCCATTTAAAAAACATATATTTTAAAAATCCAGCTTATTTTACAAAGGAGTCCATTTTAATTTAATTTTTTTGGGGGGGGTGTCTCTTCCCACTCTATCCTTCTATGAAAACAAGAGGTGGGGGGTTTGAAGTGGATGGGCTGCAGTGTGCCTCTGTGCCACATGGGGGCAGCATTGCCCTTCTGGACCTCACAAGGGAAGCAAAGGAAGGAGGCAGCTCAAGCCCAAAGGGACTCAAGGAAGCCATAGGACACAATGACTTCAGGAAATTGCAGGACTCTTAGGGTGACACAAAATCTAGCCACTTACTTGATGAGGTTCTCCAGGAAGAGGCGGGCGTTGCTCAAGACCTGCAGAGAAGAAGAAAAGTAATGAATCATAGAATCGTTGATTGGAAGAGACCTCATGGACCATCCAGTCCAACCCCATTCTGCCAAGCAGAAGGAAAATCACATTAAAAGCACCCCAGAAAGATGGCCATCCAGCCTCTGCATAAAAGCCTCCAAAGAAGAAGCCTCCACCACAGTCCTGGGCAGAGAGTTCCACTGCCAAATAACTCTTGTAGTGAGGAAATTCTTCCTAATGTTCAGGTGGAATCTCCCTTCCTGCAGTTTGAAGCCATTGTTCCTCGTCCTAGTCTCCAGGGCAGCAGAAAACAGGCCTGCTCCCTCCTCCCTATGACTTCCCCTCGTGTATTTGTACATGGCTATCATGTCTCCTCTCAGCCTTCTCTTCTGCAGGCTAAACATGCCCAGCTCTTTAAGCCACTCCTCGTAGGGCTTGTTCTCCAGACCCTTGATCATTTTAGTTGCCCTCCTCTGGATGCTTTCCAGCTTGTCAACATCTCCCTTCAATTGTGGTGCCCAGAATTGGACACGTGTGATTCCAGGTGTGGTCTGGAATGAAGACCAGGCTGAACAGCCAGAGATGAAAATAAAGCACCATTTAGGGGTGGGGTGGGCTATGAGTCCCAGATGGGGCGTCATGGGAACTGTAGGCCATAGAATCACAGTGCTGGAAGGGACAACAAAGGCCATTTAGCTGAACCCCCTTCCGCCATGGAATGAAAGCCCTCCCAACAGATGCCCACCCAGCCTCTGCTTCAAAACCCCCAGGAAAAGACACTCCACCAGTCTCCGACAGAAGCTTTTCCTGCCATTTGAATCCATGGTTCCTCTACAGCAGGGTTTCTTATACTTCTCCCACTCATGACCTCTTTCCACTAGAGAAATTCTACACAACCCCGGAGATAAAGGTATATAAAATAGGTGTAAGCATTTACTGAAAATAAAGCACTATTGGGGAGGCTTGCTAAACAGGCTAGTGTTCCTTTCTGTACAGTTGAAGCATCTTCTGCAACATTCACTGTAAACGCTGCACTTCGTTGTCAACAGATTTGTGTTAATGGGTGGCGTTCATAATTTTTTTCCTGCGACCACATTTTCCCAGCCCCAGCAATGTGGATCTAGACACACAATTTACGAAGCAGTGCTCTGGGGAAAAAAAGCTTGGCCCCTTCTCAATGCGGCATCCTTTCAAATATATATATCATGGCTCTCTGGTTTCCTTTTCTTCTCCAAGCCAAACATCCTTGTCTCCTTAAGATACTCCTCAGAGGGATTCATAGTTTCCAGATCTCTGATCATTTTGGTCTCTCTTCTCTGCGTACCACTCAGCATTACACCAAATACCCTAAAGAATTCGGGTCCTGCATAATCAAGGAAGCCAAACAAGATCGGTCCCTGTGGGGTGTATTTCAGACACACACATACACACACACACACACTACATGTACCGTGTTTCCCCAAAAATAAGACAGTGTCTTATATTAATTTTTGCTCCCAAAGATGTGCTAGGTCTTATTTTCAGGGGATGTCTTATTTTTCCATGAAGAAGAATTCACATTTATTGTTCAACAAAAAATGAACATTTATTATATTCTGTACAGTAGTTGTCATCACAAACCAGTATAACCAGACAGACTGTGAATCCTATCAAGAATTTCTTGTTACTACCATGATTTCCTTGTACAACAATCTATGGTACGTACATTTACCAATCCTGCATGCTCTAGTGTTCTGTTCAGCGGGCATGCTTCCAAACAAAAGCTTTGCTAGGTCTTACTTTCGGGGAGGCTTTATATTTAGCTGTTCAGCAGAACCTCTACTAGGTCTTATTTTCTGGGGTTGTCTTATTTTCAGGGAAACAGAGTAGAGAAACCATCCTATTTAGTTTCTGGGGAGAATCTACACCTAGTCTGCTGAATAGCCAAATTTATTATAATCTATATATATAAAAGGGTAATGAAATTTCGGCCTAGGACAAAACAACAAAACTACACATCCCAGAAACACTAAACTTGGCAGCAAAACCCCTCATCAATGTCTCTACGTTCATACAATAAAAAGCTCCAGCTACTCCAGAAAACAGCCAGGCTTTGAGACTGCAAGGCTATTCACTGCTATTCCACCTGGCCAACAAAGGATTCCCATAAGCCACAGCAACGCGTGGCCGGGCAAAACTAGTTTATTATAAAAGCTATCCATCTGAGAGAATCTCTTTCTCTCACAAAATGGGGTCTCTTGTCATGATGATGGAACTTTTTAAAAACCATTTTGTAATTTAGTCTAATCTGATTTTAGCAAACTTATTATTTCATAAAGTTTTAAATGCTTAAATGTATTTTAGCTAAGTATTACAGGAGTGTAAGGATAGGGATTTGTGTTTGTTGTGTCTTTGTATACTTGTCTTTCACCATTGATATGGTCAGAGAACTGGTCAATAAACATATCTATCTATCTCTATATATAGTGTATACTAGCTGTGCCCGGCCACGCGTTGCTGTGGCGAAGTATGGTGGTATGGGAAATAAAGTATTGAGGTATTGGTAGGTAGTTAAGGTAAAAGGTAAAGGTTTTCCCCTGACAGAGCTTAGCCTTCTAACTGGCAGCAATTGGATAAAAACAATTATTCCTCTCCCTCTAATTAGGACTTTATTTTTCTTTTCTTTTTGTTGTATGAACGTAGAGGCATGGATGACGGGTTGTGCTGCTAAGTTTAGTGTTTCTGGGATGTGTAGTTTTGTTGTTTTGTCCTAGGCCAAAATTTCATTACCCTTTTATATATATAGATGTGTATATTGCAGGCATGGGCAAACTTCTTCCCTCCAAGTGTTTTGGACTTCAACTCCCGCAATTCCGAAGAGCCTCAGCCCTTTCCTTTTCCTCCTCAGCCTCTTCGGAATTGTGGGAGTTGAAGTCCTAAACACCTGGAGGGATGAAGTTTGCCCATGCTTGGTGTGTATATATGTGTATATAGCCATATGCATATATAGACATACTGTATACACTTTGCCCTCTCTGCCACCATGGAAAGAGCTTTTCTCCCTGCCTTCCTCTGCCTGCCTCCCTTTTCCTTTGCTTGTCCTGCCAAGATGCCACAGCAGATACTAGGGAAGCCGCTGAGAAAAGGCCGTACTGTTTATTGAGGGTCCGGGCTTTGTTTAGAGCAAGAAGGACAATCTCTGAAGGCCCTGAGGGGGGAACTCCGGTCTGACGGGTCCTGATGATGCAACAAGGCATGGGTTCGTGATCGAAGAGCGATCTGCCTCCTCTTTCACAATCTGGGGCTAGCAGAGAAAGCTGAGCCAAAGGTTACAGGAGTAAAGGGGAAGGAAGTGGCGCCGCAGCAACCCAACTGGCACCTCTTGCCTCCTTGCCTTTTGGTCCTATGATCTTTGGCTCGGCCTTCTCTGCCAGCCCTAGATTGTCCTCTTGCCCTTCCTTTCATGCTCCATGCTTTCTCCATGCTCATAGTCCATGTGGTCTCTTTCAACTCTATAATTCTGCAAAATCTATACACAGAGCAGCCAGGCTGCTGAAAAGAAGAGGGGCATTCTGTTTTAACAATGAGAGCTACGCTGTGTCTCAATCGAAGTGAAAAAAATGGTATAAATTATTATTGCTATAGGTTTATTTGTACATAACAACACAGCACACATAGACATTAGGGCTGTAGAGGCAGCCTGGCCTCTGTTGCTTGGAGGCACCCTTGTTTGGGAGGTGTTAACTGGCCCTTGATTGCTTGCTGTCTGGAATTCTCCTGTTTCTGAGTAATGTTTTTTTTATTTACTGTCTTGAATTGGGTGTTTTTCAATACTGGTAACCAGATTTTGTTCATTTTCATGGTTTCCTCCTTTCTGTTGAAATTGTAAATAATGAAAACCACTCAGAAACAGGAGAATTCCAGACAACAAGCAAGCAAGTGCCAGTTAACACCTCACAGAGGATGCCCCCAGGCAACAGAGGGCAGGCTACCTCTATGCAGATGCCCTCACTGATTTGACTGCAAACTTCATGGTTACTCAAATGCTAATTCAAGCTTGCCAATCACAACATTCACACTTGCTTTAAACAGGCAAGGGTTCTTCCTCTCACCCTGGACATTCCACAGGTCCACTTGCCTTACTGACAATAGCACCTCTGAAGATACCATTAGCCACAAATGCAGGTGGAACGCTAGGAGAGAATGCTGCTGCAACATGGCCATACAGACCAAAAATCTCAAAGCAACCCATTGATTCCAGCCATGAAAACCTTCGACAATATGTTGTTGCTGCTGTTGTTTATGATTACTATTATGTTTGTTTATACCCCACTTTTTCTCTCCACAAAGAGACTCAAAGCAGCTTACATTAAAAGCATTTCATACAACCAGTCAATCATTCAAAGAGATAAAAGTGGGATACGAATAATCATAATGATGATATTTCACAACATTCTTAAAATATTTTTGTAAAATTACCTTTGCTATGTATAAGGTATATAGATGAAACATCAATAAAATTCACATTTAGACTTGGGGCCCTTCTCCAAGATGTCTCATTATGTATATACAAATATTCCAAAAGTTTTAAAAATAAACAAACAGAGAATTGTTTGTAGCTGCCCCGCGTCCCTTTTGGGAAAGGTGATGGGATACAAATAAAGATGATGATGATGATTAGAGTCCAAAACATTGCTATTGGGAGTATTTCAAGTAAAGGTGCATCTACACTATAGAGAGGATGCAGTTTGACACCCCCTGAACCACCTTGGCTAAATGCAATGGAATCCTGGGATTTGTTGTTTTCCAAGGCCTTTGTTCTTCCCTGTCAAAGAGTGCTGGTGCCTCATTAAACTTCAGTTCCCAGGATTCTATAGCATTGAGCCCTGGCAGTTGAAAGTGGATTTCTTATGCGAAAGAAACCCCCTCTTTTTTGAAGTCTTGAAATGGAGAGGCATGAAAACAAGTTCCAAACATGTAATTTTTCCTCCCCATGGAATATGCTTTGGAATATATATGATGTGAACAATTTTTGAAACTGCCTCAACACAGGACATATTGAGGGGGGCAGACTTCCTTTTTGCTGCTCCAGAGAGTAGGACATAATGGAGCCATGGATTTGAACTGCAGGGGAAAAAGCTTCCACATTAATTTGAAGGGGGGGGGGGGTTACTTATTATTTGCTGCCTGGGAGTCTGGTGGGTTCTCCTTCACCAGAGGTTCTGAAGTGGAAGCTGGATGGATGGCCTTCTGTTGGGAAGGCTTGAATTGTGCTTTCCTGCTGGCACAGGATGGTTGGACTGGACGGCCCTTAGCATTCCCTTCCAACCCACTATAGGATTTGAAGCCTAGTGAAGTCTCTTTCTCTGGAGGTTTCTAAAGAGGGGTTGGATGGCCATCTGTGGAGAGTGCTTTGCTTATGCCTTCCTATGTGGGAGCAGGGGTTTTGACTGAATGACCTCTGGAAGACCCACCTCTAGGATTCTCTGAAATCAGAGCACCCTTTTGTTGTCAATGGAAAGAAAATGTGTGTATATTCTTCTCCATATTCGAGCAGGTCCTTTCTCCCCAAGTGTGCCAGGCAGACAATGGGACCCTTCTGGATGCTGCACAGGAAGAATGTGGCTCCAATTAAGGCCTGCAGGCTAATGGGCTGCGGCGAATGGCCAGGTCAATTTTCTGAGTGTCAATCTGCTCACTTTCACAAACTAATCCAATTAGGGCTCTGGTTGCAGGATCAGCTAAACGCTGGCTTCTCTGGGCAGACTGGCTGACTGCTCTCTCTCACTTTGGCACAGGGTCTTGTCCAAAAGGAGCTAATGGGGAAGGGTGCCAACACTTCCCTATCCTCTGTTCCTGAGAAATGAACAAGGTTTTTTAAAATGTATATAAACACCCATTGGCTTAGAGAGCCTTAAAACTTGACCGTGTGGGGCTTCCAGATGGAAAGACAGTGTACCTGAGAACAGTGTTTTTCAAGCAGGGTTCTGCAAAAGGTTCCATTAGAAATTTTGAGCTGTTGCAGTAGTTTCCTGAGAGCTGGAAATGATGTCAAGGATCCCTCCAGAGAATGAAGGTTGAGAAGGTTTATTTTATTTATTTATTTATTTACAGTATTTATATTCCGCCCTTCTCACCCCGAAGGGGACTCAGGGCGGATCACATTATAACACACATAGGGCAAACATTCAATGCCCATAAACACATCAAACAGAGACAGAGAGAGACACGCAGAGGCAAGTTAACCTTCTTCTGAGGGGATGTTCGATTCTGGCCACAGGCGGGAGCAGCTGCTTCATCATCCACACTGACGGCACTTCCTCATTCCAGGTCGTAAATTAGTTAATCTTGCCTCCCCACTTTTTATAAGTGGTACCTTATCTCCTACTTGATAGATGCAACTATCTTTCGGGTTGCTAGGTTAGCAACGAGCAGGGGCTATTTTTTAGGCTATTTTTTAGGTTGGGGCCATTTTCATGATCTTGTGGAATTATGGAGATATAAGGAACCACAAGAACTATCCAGTCCAAACTCATTCTGCCAGGAAGGAAGATACAGTGTAAGCCTTCCCAAATTATGCCCATCAAGGATCTGTTTCTAAACTTCCGGAGACAGAGACCCATCCCTCTGGGGCTGCAGCATATTCCACAGTTGAACATCTCTTATTCTCAGAAAGTTCTTCCTAATGTTTTTGGTAGAATATATTTTCCTGCAACTTGAATCCCTGGTTCTGTTGTGTCCTAGTTTCTGGAGCAGAAGAAAACAAGCCTTGCCCCCTTCTCCTCAATGGGACATCCTTTCAAATATGAAAACATTGCTCTCATGTCCCCTTCTCTAAACACTAAACACCCCCAAGCTTCCTCAGCTGCTCCTCAATGTAATTGATAGTTTCCAGGCCTTTGATCCTTTTATTTATTTATTTCCATCATTTCTATACTGCCCTTCTCACCAGAAGTGACTCAGGGCGGCTGACAGAATTCGATGCCAATACGAAACAATACAAAAGAATAAAACATAAGCAGTTAAATACAGATTTAAAATAATACAAAATACTTGAGCCATTCATCCACAAAACCTTGTACATAACCCTTAGTCCAGACCAAGTCAAAGCCAACAAAACTTATTCTTTGAATGCTTTTGATTGCCTTTTTTGTGAGACATTCCAGTTTGTCAGCATCCTTCTCTCAGTCTATATTTGTAATCTACCCCTTAAGTCCATTGACCCCAAATCAATGCAGGGCTTAACATCCAGCAACAGCGAAGCCCTGGACAAGCAAGGGGTCACTAGTGCAGAATCCAGACACTCCACACAACGCCAGGCTTCGGCCTGGCCTAACACGCGGCATCCTCCCTTGCAAATTGAGTTGTACAAACATCCATTCATCGCAGGCCAAGAGGCCAGACGGCCAGGCCATTGACACAACAATTATCTCTCTGTACCCTCAAAGTGCTCTCATCCGCAATGATAGAGCATCGTCTGGCAAGCTACGGGCCAATTCCTTCTCCAGCCAGAAGATGCAAGAGGAAAGTGCCATGGATTTGTATCGTGTGTGTTCAAAACACCAGGACACCTCCATGTCATACGTTCACAGCCAAGGTCGAAGAATGCAAACAGCATGAAAACATCTGGGGCCCTACCCAAGAAGGAGCCTGATAACACGAACCAGCTCAGACTGGAAGGCCTGGAGGCTGGACAGAGGAACTTTTAGAAATTGAGGGAGATTGAAACTGACAAGTTGCTTTCATTTTCTTCATTTGTTCCTTTGCTGTATAGTAGTAACCTAGCATTAAAGAAATTTCCAAGATTTCCTTGTGAATGAATTCAACTGCTACTAAGATTCTGCAATCATCACAGAAAGGAGTTTCCCACTTCAGGGCTCAAAAACGGTCAGCGCTGCTTCCTAATCTCTCATTCAAGACCTGGAAGGCAACAGAGAACAAAAAGAGGGAGATCTGCTCCCACTCACCAGCATGACGACGCACCAGTTCAAGATGCCACGGTAGTTGCTGTAGCCGCTGGCCGAGCTGAGCAGGGAGTCCTGAAGTCGGTGGCATCTGCAAGGGAAGGGAAACGAGAGAAGTTAGAAGGGATAGAGGGCTTTGCGGGCAGTGAAGGGGTGCGGGCGGGGAATGCTAGACTCCAACAATGCTCTATGTAAGAACAATAGCCCTCATGATGGGAGATGCACACCAACATGGAGTGGGAGGGAGGAAGAATAAAAGTTTGATTGAAATGGCAAGGTGTATGCTATTTGATGCCAAGTGAACAGCAAACTTGTGGACAAACCTACTACTTTATACAAAGCATGCAAGTGATAGAGGGAGATGAAAGGCTGGTGACTGTTGTGGGATCACAAGGCTTAGGGTCGGAGTTAGGGTTCTGCAGGGAAACTGAGGAAAGAGGGTTGTTGTATCTTTTCCAGGCTGTATGGCCATGTTCCAGAAGTATTCTCTCCTGACGTTTCGCCCACATCTATGGCAGGCATCCTCAGAGGTTGTGAGGAAAACATACAACAACCCTGTGATCCTGGACATGAAAGCCTTTGACAACAAACTGAGGAAAGAGTTAGGGTTCTGCAGGGGGACAGTATTCACAAGAGCCCCATGACCAAAAAAGGTTTGGAAATTACTGATCTAGTCCTTATTGTAGGGCCCCTCCCCATCCCAAAGCCATGAACCATATGTCCAGGGACATATTTCCCTGGACAAAAAAAAGATCATGCCATTCTAGGGGCAGCCAGCTGGTTCCAAACACTTAGCCAGTTGCCCAGAACTATCTCTCATTCAACCCCTTTTCCTAGACCCACATTGTAGAATTTAAAACAGAATCTCCCAATTTTAACCAATTTCCCACTTCATGTTATCAAGATCAGTGGAAATGTCGTGCTCCCTAACAATATTGAAACGCCTCTGCCTTCTAAATACATAATATGCTGAATGATATAAATAGTTGAATGAAGAGTCCTATGGGACCAGGCTCTGGCGTAAGAGGAGCTGGGAACTGGATCTGAATGTTGAAATCCCAGATTCTGCTGGGAAGAAAAGACAGAGACCTCCCCAGCCCCTTCAAATCCAGGCCAGGTCTCATAACAAAGAATATGCTAAAAATGGGGGCTCACTCCAAACTGGAGAGCAGGGATTGCAAAACAACATCATTTGCCCAGCTCCACACACCAAAATGTGCCAGGGACCCACTGAAGGGCACATGTGAAGCAGGATTAAGTCATTTATGCACCCCAAAACAATTTCTTCTTTGGAGTGATACAATGAAAGCAGATTTCCAGGATGTATGCAAAAGTGTGAAAGAAATGGCAACACAGCCTCTTAAGTGCAGATACTGGACAATACACACGTGAGATGGGTTGCCAGGAAGATGGGGCTGGATGGCCATCTATCAGGGCTGCTTTGATGCTGTGTTCCTGCCTGGCAGTGGGTTGAACTGGATTGCCCTTGGGTCTCTTCCAACTCAATGATCCTGGGAGAAATTCTGGTGTGTATTTTGCCTCTTTACTCATACAGGTAGCTCCACCCCTTTCTCCCTTCTTTCCTCTCCCCATCTAAAATAAACAGGCATAATCTCTACCTCCCACACCATCCATGCCTGGAAAAATAATCCAGGTGCCATCCAGTCCAACCCTCTTCTGACACACCAAAATGCACAAATGTGTCACTCTTGAAACATGGACATCCAACCTCTGACCAAAGCATAACATAGTGGAACTAACACTAGACTCCTATTAACGCAACCCAGAATTGCATTGGCCTTTTTACTTGATGCATCATACTCTTGGCTCATGTTCAGCCTGTGGTCTTCTAAGACTCCTAGATACCTTTCACAACAAGTGTTTTCAAGTCACTCTGTATCTGTTCATTTCATGTTTATTACCAAGGTACAGTAGTGTTCTTTCCCCTCTGTTGAAATTCATTTTGTGAATTTTGGCCCAGGTCTCTAATCTACTGAGGTCATTTTGGATCCTGAACACTGGAGTATTAGCTCTCTCTCAATTGGACATTAGAATATAAGCATGCCTTCTATTCCATCATCCAAGTCATTGATAAAGTTGTTGAAGAGACTTGGCCCAAGACAGCAAAGATGGGGATGATCTTCAATTATTAGTTTTGATATATAAATGTGTTATTAAAAGTAGAAGGGTAGAAATAAAGTGACACTTAAAAGGAGAAATAAGCTAAAATCAACTGGCAATGAGCAGGAGGCTTGTAGATTAGTTTAGTAAATTTTTGTTTAGAACAGGCATGGGCAAACTTCAGCCCTCCAAGTGTTTTGGACTTCCACAATTCCTAACAGACTCAGACCTTTTCCTTTTCCCCCTCAGCCACATAAGCATCCAAAACACCTGGAGGGACAAAGTTTGCCCATGCCTAATTTAGAATATGTGTATGTCATATATGGTAGATTTTTTTTCCCGTGTCAGGAGCAACCGGAGTTGCTTCTGGAGTGAGAGAATTGGCCGTCTGCAAGGATGTCGCCCAGGGGACGCCCGGATGTTTTTTTGATGTTTTTACCATCCTTGTGGGAGGCTTCTCTCATGTCCCCGCATGGAGCTGGAGCTGGTAGAGGAAGCTCATCCACACTCTCCCCAGGTGGGATTTGAACCTGGCAGCTTTCAGGTCAGCAACCCAACCTTCAAGTCACTTAGTCCACTACGCCATCTGGGGGCATATATGGTAGATGAATCATATATGGTAGATAAATTCCTTTAACAACACAACAAAATTAAGTTTAAAGAGACATGAAGCAAACCTACCATAAAAGACGAAAACTAATTTTATGATACAAGAAAGTAACTAAAATTCCATATATGGTAGATAAAGGAATTTTAGTTACTTTCTTGTATCATAAAATTAGTTTTCGTCTTTTATGGTAGGTTTGCTTCATGTCTCTTTAAACTTAATTTTGTTGTGTTGTTGAATCATATATATTTATTTTCCCTTGTCTGTATGATCTCACTGGTTACCGAGATCTAATCTAAGCAGATGAGTGGCCACTTGTCATAGGTGCTTTGATTGTGTGTTCCTGCATGACAGAATGGCGTTGGATTGGATGGCCTTTGGGGATTCCCTCCAGCTGTAGGAGTCTATAAGAGCTTCCTTCCTTCAGAGGCAAGCGGCCCGGGGCACACAGAGGCCAAGGCAACACATCCTCCTGTCTTGGCTCCTTTGCCACTTTCTGCCACGATCCAGTTCCGACTCTCAGGGCAGGTAATGAGATCAGCCTCTGGAGCCAGTAATGAGTTTCTCCTGTTCTTATCCATGCATATCAAATGTGCAGGTGACGCCAAATTAGGAGGAGGAGGAACTGATACTCCAGGCGCCAGGATTAGGATGCAAAATTACCTTAACGGATTGGAACGCAGAGTTTCAACGGGAAGACATGCAAAGCAGGCAGGAAACAATGAAATGCACAAACATAGGATGGGGAAAAGGATGGAGATACTTTAGTAGAAGTAAACAGGAGAGAATGATGTGGTGCAACAACTAAAAAAGCCAAGGCAATTCTGGGATGTCAACATATTGTTGAGATTGAAAGAAGTGATGTTCTGTTTCACTTTGATTGGATTTCACCAAGAATAAACCTGTGTCCAGTTCTGGGCAAAGCAATTCAAAAATGACATGGATAAGGTGCCAGAGGAAAGTGACCAAAATGGCCAAAGGTCTGGAAGCCACCAAACCTTATGGATAAGGGCACTACGTAGATATCAGGGTCACCAAACATAAAACAAAGAAGTGACATGATATCCATTTTTCAATATATGAAGGAATGCCATGGAAAAGATGGGATCAGCTTGGAGTTTTTTTGGTGTCTAAGGACGAAAGACTCAAACAATGGATTGAAATGACAGGAAAAAAAGATTCTACATAAACCTCAGAAAGATCTTTGTGATGATGGAAAACCATAGGGGTCTTTGAACAAAGGCTGGATGAGCATCCTTTGGGAATACTTCAGTTGCATACTCCTATATAACAGAATAGGGTTGGACCAGATGGCCCTTGGGAGACCCTCCCAATGCCTATGATTTATGATTCATTCTGTGGCTCCAAATGTGTTATCTAAAATGAAGCCTAACATATTGGTCCTGCATTCAGACATCTATCCCTCATTGCCCTTTAGCCCACCTCCTCCATTCGCCCTCCAAAGTGGGACACATCCCAGGCAGACTTGTGACTAACATCACATTTTGTGCCCATTTACCCTATTCTTCTTTTTCTGAAAATTCACAAGGAACTGGGAAGCAAATGGCCTGTGGCTCAGCAGCCATTCCAGGACCACTAACTTTGAATATTGCAACACATCTTGGGCTTCCCAAACAGATAAACAGAACACACGACCCATTTCATCTGGGAAAAACAGCCAAAGGACTTCTCCCTGCATCATCACTTTCATTCTCTGCCGCTCTCTCCCTACTGGACACCTCTGAGCTATCCAAAGGCAGGATGTTCCTTAATCCAGGAATTAGACTCAAGATTTGACTCAGCCTTGCCTTAGCATTAATCGCAACCCTTTAAGCTCTTTGCAAAATCCTCTCATCTCGGCCTCTTGGCTGAATCCTGATTCAGGGTGGCAAGAGAAAGAGGCATGCTGCGCACCTGATCCATTCCCTTTGGGGTGAAGGCCAGGATGTTTTATCAGGCTGAAATCAGAGACGGTTCTCAATGATAGTCTTCTTATCAAGCAGGACTCAACTGCGATGGGGAAACAGCAGGAGGGATCGTCATTGTTGCATACGCTGCTTGACTATGGCTCAGATGACAATCTAAGGTGATGACAATCGACAAGTCACACATTGGCATTTCATCTTGGCTACAAGCCTATCGTATCACCCTTATAAGCCTCCCCACCCACTGATAAGAACTCCTGGATCAAAGGCCAGCCTCACTTGCATGGCAGGCATGAGGCTGTTTCTTCTGGAAGCACAGGCTGATACAAACAGGGTTGCAGGGACAAAAGATCCTAGGCGTCACAAAGACTGTCAAGGCATTGCCTCAAGTCACGTCTGGGCCTATTGGTCTTCATCCAAGCCTTGAGTCATGGCAAGTGGGATATGGACTGCCTGGGAATCCATTGGGGTCTCCATCTCATACAGAGGCTGGATGGGCATCTGCCAAGAGAGGTTGGATTGTGCCTTTCTGTCTGGGTGTTGGACTGGAGGGTCTCTGGGGATCCCTTCTAACTCAAGGATTCAATCCATAGCCCCGAGTCCCAACTCGGAAGAAAAGCAGGAGAGAAATAAATAAAGGCCCTCATCCTTGGTCCTCCTGACATCGCTGAAATATAAAATGCTACCTTATATATGAAGCAAGGCTCTTGGTCCATTTGCACCAAGAGTGAGGAAGGTCCAGAAAAACAGGAAATTCAGGGGAAACCTTCCTCGCCAAGGCCCTTTGTTCCAAAACCAACCTGGGGAAATTCAGAGGAAACCTTATCCCACATAACCCAGAACTGAGACAACAGAACCAACGACAAACCACAGAAGACCTTTAAGACCCATTCAAACAGTGCTTCCCAAATGCTGATCTTTCATAGATTTTGGATTTCAGCTCCTAGAAGTCAAGGCAGTGGAGGCTTCTGGGAGTTGATGTCCCAAAACTTGAAGAATTGGTTTGGGGATCACTGCATTACAGGTCTACAGTGCTCAGGAGAAACAGCTGGGCCTATTAATTAATGCAGCTGCACCCAAGCCAGAGTTTCAGTCTCAGAGCTGTATAACTTCACACCAGACAAGGCTAAGACCCCCAAGCTATGGCAAAATACAAATACAATCTAAAATATGCAACAAAGCATTCTGATAGTCCTTGGTGGCGGCACATTGTGTTTGCAATCGGCCAGAATGGAAGGACTGCTGTAGTCCCATAAATGAGACTGAAGGCAAAGCTGCTCACTTGCAAAACTCAACATTTCCTCGCTCAGATATCTACTGCGGGACAATCACAAGGAACGTAATGCGGGAAGTGACTAGGTTTGCCGAAAAAAGCAAGAGGCTCTTTGCATAACCCACTTGCTCCATGTTCTTGGCCTACTCAGCTTTCTCCAACCTAGAGCCCTCTGAATACATTGGACCGCAACACAATAATCAAAGACAAAACCTTGCCATGAAGTTGGTGGGCGGAACCCCAAGAGCCTTCCAGTCCAGCCTCACTCTGCCAGGCAGGAAAGAACAGCTAAAATACTCCTGAAAGAGGCCTGGCTGCAGAGGCGGTCCAACCATAAGGCGAAATAGGCATTTGCCTGTGGCGCCATCGTCCCGGGGGCACCATCGTGCTGGGAGGAGGGCACCACTCTCCACCTCCTTCTATTTCGGGCCTTCCAGCGGTCGCGCTGGGCCTTCCGGCCAGCGCAGACCCACCTTCGCACCACGCAAGCCCACCTTTGGGGCCTTCAGAGATTGTGAGGTCTGTAGGAACTTGGAAGCTAGGAATGTGGGGTTTATATATCTGTAGAAGGTCCAGGGTGGGAGAAAGAACTTTTCTTTGAAGCAGGTGTGAATGTTGTAATTAATCACCTTGATTAGCATTTAATGGCCCTGTGGCTTCAAGGCCTGGCTTCTTCTTGCCTGGGAGAATCTTTTTTTGGGAGGAGTTAGCTGTCCCTGATTGTTTACTGTCTGGATTTCTTCTGTTTTCAGAGCGTTGTTCTTTATTTATTGTCCTGATTTTAAAGGGTTTTTTTTTAATACTGAGGGCTATCTGGGTTATCTAAGTCCACACTGCCCTATATCCCTGTTCAATGTTTAGTGCTAAATTTGCAAATATAGTAATCCCTACATAACATTACCATGTATTGAACTGCTTTTTCTATTGATTTGTTGTAAAACATGATGTTTTGGTGCTTAATTTTTAAAATCATAATGTAATTTGATGTTTTATAGGCTTTTCCTTTATACTTCCTTATTATCCAACATTTTCGCTTATCCAACGCTTTTATTTTTCAGTGATTGGTTTGGGGGGGGGGGCCAAAATTCTGTTCGCCTACACTTGAAAAATACCTAGGGCCGGCTCTGCCTGGCTGGTACCTTCCTGTCTGGCAAAAGGAGGTTGGACTGGATGGCGTTTGGAGCCCCTTGATTTCCTTCCAAGCCTTTGCCTCTAGGTCCCACCTCAGTCTTCGTTTCTTCAAACTTCAAAACAGCTAGCCTCCTAAATAATTCCTCATAGGGCTTTAGATCTCCAGACCTCATTCAACCTTGGTCCCTTTCCACCTATATTCCTCTTGAATTGTAGTGCTCTGAACCAGACACAATACTCCAATGTAAATATTGGATTGGCTTTCTCTGTGTTGGAATTGCTTCAGCGTCGTGTTAAGAGGTCACTTAAATTGACTGTGGGAGGGCAATTGCTGCTTTATTGATATTATGAACTGCCCTAATTAAGTCGCCTCTACACAGCCCTTCATCAGCCAAGCCACTAGGAAGCAGGCTGAAATTCAGATCAGAGCTCATTTAGGAAGGGGAAATGCAATCCACAAACAGAAGTAAATATATTGTTTTGTGATAGCAAGAATTGCACCATCAGGGAGGCACCCGTCCTTTTGCCCACACAAGAAGACCTCCCAAGTCCAGGAAGAAAGAGAATGGGGAAAGAGGCACACCATCAGGTCTGCCAGTCTGACTTATAAAAACAAATGCATCCTAGATCTAGTTAATCCTAGATCTACAGTAGAGTCTCACTTATCCAAGCCTCGCCTATCCAAGTTTCTGGATTATTCAAGCCATTTTTGTAGTCAATGTTTTCAATATAGTGTGATATTTTGGTGCTAAATTCGTAAATACAGTAATTACAATATAACATTACTGTGTATTGAACTACTTTTTCTGTCAAATTTGGTGTATAACATGATGTTTTGGTGCTTAATTTGTAAAATCATAACCTAATTTGATGTTTAATAGGCTTTTCCTTAATCCCTCCTTATTATCCAAGATATTCGCTTATCCAAGCTTCTGCCTTGGATAAGTGAGACTCTACTGTATTTATCAGATGCACTATATCTCTCAATATGAACTGCCCAGACAGGCACAGCTCTCCATCCCATCGCTTCATTCAGGCAAGCTGCATCACTTTAAATTGTACTACGTAACTTTAAAAAAACGTACGTACATATGTGTGTGTGTGTGCCAGGAGCAACTTGAGAAACTGCAAGTTGCTTCTGGTGTGAGAGAATTAGCCATCTGCAAGGACGTTGCCTAAGGAACACCTGGATGTTTTTTTTGATGTTTTACCATCCTTGCGGGAGGCTTCTCTCATGTCCCCGCATGGAGCTTGAGCTGATAGAGGGAGCTCATCCGCACTCTCCCCAGGTTGGATTTGAACGGGCAACCTTCAGGTCAGCAACCCAACCTTCAAGTCATCAGTCCTCCCAGCACAAGGGTTTAACCTACTGTGCCACCGTGGGCTCAATTTTAAATATTTAAGGTGTGTGCATTTTAATTAGCCTAATAGATTAACTCGATTTTCATCCTGCCTTTTTGTATGCTGCTAATTACAATCTTTTAAAGGCATAAGTCACCTTGAGTCCCAGTCATAGGGAAAAGGCAAGATATAAATGATGTCAATATAGGTTGAAAATCCCTTACCTGGAATTCCAAAACCATCCACCTGGGAGATGGAGAGAGTGACACCTTTGCATTCTGACTGTTCATTGGGTGCAAACTTTGCTTCACACACAAATTAAAATATCTGTAAGACTATATGTGTAAGGCATATATGAAATCCATGTTTAGATTTCTGTTCAACACTTACCATATAGTAAAGGTAAAGGTTTTCCCCTGACATAAAGTCCAGTCGTGTCCAACTCTGGGGGTTGGTGCTTATCTCCGTTTCTAAGCTGAAGAGCCAGCATTGTCCAAGGTCATGTGGCCAGAATGACTGCACAGAGTGCCATTACCTTCCCGCCAGAGCCATACCTATTGATCTACTCACATTTGCATGTTTTCGAACTGCTAGATTGACAGAAGCTGGGACTAACAGCAGGAACTCACCCTGTTTCCCAGATTCAAACAGTCAACCTTTCGGTCAGCAAGTTCAGCAGCTCAGCACTTTAATCTGCTGCACCACCAGGGGCCCATCTCACTATATAGGTACTGTACGTGTTAATACAGGTATTCAAAAATCTGAAAAAATCTGAAATCCAAAGCACTTCTGGTCCCAAACATTTCACATAAAGGATACACAACTTGTAGTCATTTCCAACCCCATCCCAACAGCACCTCACTCAAAAGATACACTTCTGTAAGTGGAGAATTAGAGAATCATACAGTTGGAAGAGACCCCAAAGAGCCATCCATCCTGCCATGAAGGAAGACAACCTTCTCTTCCATAGGCTAAACACCTCCAGCTCCCTATGTATCTCCAACGAATTAGTTTGGCCGCTCTTCTCTAGACACATTTTAATTGTGGTGCCCCAAACAGAGTTAATCCAGGTGAGATCTGACCTTTCCTGGAATACTGTGAATGAAAAGAGGTTGAGACATTTGATCATTCATGACCTCCCCTTCCTTCCCTCCTTCCTTTGCATAGCTTTCCTGCTATGCCAAACTTAATTATGGTGTTAACTTGAAACTCAATTGAAAGCCTCTGAAAAACTTCACTTTAATTCACAGTGCAGTATTCAGACACCTGGGCCAAGTGCAGGAACAAAGCCAGTGGGATGGGTGTTCAGACCAGGTCCAAAAGGGAAAATCTGTCAAGCTTCAACACCATCCATCTTTGCCTTTGGGCAAAGAAGTCTAGCCCCTGCTGCTATCGGGACACAAGTTGTCTGTCTGGAAGCCTGTGTATCTTCCTCTTATGCAGATTTCGTTTGATCAACCCAAGAGAAGCTCTTTTGATCCAGCTGCAAAGTCTAGTAAATCCCTCCTATGCTACAAGCTGAGCAACGGGGATCCAAAAGCACCATACAGAGAGACAGACTCTGAAGCCATCTAGCCAAGAAAAAGAAATGGCAACCAGCCACTTCTTTATCTGTGTATGGTTTTGACTCTTGAGGATTGGATGGTCCTTGTGGTCTCTTCCAACTAAGATTCTATGATTTAGAGCAGGCCTCCTCAAACTGCAGCCCTCCAGCTGTTTGAGCCTCCAAGTCCCAGAATTCCTGACCACTGAACAAACTGGCAATAGGGACTTCTGGGAGTTGGAGGTCCAAACTGCAGGAGGGACACAGTTTGAGTAATCACAGAATCATAGAATAGTAGAGTTGGAAGAGACCTCATGGGCCATCCAGCCCAACCCCCTGCCAAGTAGCAGGAAACCACGTTCAAAGCACCCCCGACAGATGGCCAACCAGCCTCTGCTGGAGGTCTGATTTAGAGGAAATCTACAAATCCTGACATGTCAAAGATCTCTTGGTCCAATTGACTAGAAAGCTGGAAAGACAAGGCCAAGCATAAGAGACATTTTAACCATTTGAAAGGAGGCCATATTGAGAAGCCATGAATCCTTCTGTGGAGTGGCTTAGGGAGCTGGGGACATGAGGTGGTTAGGAGAGACACAACATATTTGTATACATATTTGAAAAAAGGGTCATATCAAAGATGGAACCAGTCTGTTTTCTGCTGCTCCAGAGACTAGGGAGACAATGGAATCAAACTGCAGAACAAGATATTCTACCTAAGCATTACGAAGGCCTTCCTAACTGTAAGAACCATTTGAAAGTGGACTATGCTGCTGTCTGGGAGACCTTCTTTGGAGGTCTTTAAACAGAGGCTGGATGGTCATCTGCAAGGAGGGCTTGGAAGGTGTCTTCCTGCCTGGAAGAAGGGGGTTGGGTGGCTCTTGGAGTCTTTTTGTTTTATTTATTTATTTATTACATTTATATCCCGCTCTTCTCACCCTGAAGGGGACTCAGAGCAGATTACAAATCAAATGAACATACAATATATTATTAGCATAGCACAATATAAGCATTAAATTACTATATTGTACTATATCATTATATGGTAATATTATTAGTAATATATTTAATATATAATATATAATTAATATTATTATATTGTATTATTAGTAGTATAATATTGTATTCCATTATAATATTATTATCAATATTATATGTATATACAATACATTATATATTTATAAATTATATATATATATATATATATATATATATATATATATATATATATAAACTTATATATATACATATATATATACATACATACACACATACAAAATTAGCATAGCATGTTGCTGTTATCTCCCTGCAGGAGATAATTTTCAATACTGAAAAAGAATGGAGATCAGATGTTGGACTGCATCTCTCAGGGTTCTTCACCAAGCAGCTAATGGGAACTAGGGCTGATGAGAGCTGCAATTCAACAGCTCCCATCAGCCATGCTACAATTCCCACCCATGTCCCAAAGGAATATATTGACATAAAGGGATGTTGTAGCATCCAATGTGCAGCTTCAGAGCCAGCATAATGCAATAGCTTGAGGGCTGGGCTAGGATTTTGGGAAACCAGGATTCAAATCCCCACTTAGACATGGAAATCCACTGAGAAAAAAGGTAACAGCAAATCTCCTCTAGAAAAATATTGGGGGGAAAAGGAGAACATCTTATTTTAGAGCCAATGTGGCATGAGTTGGGTGTGTGCCATATTTAGAAGAGACTAGGGGCTGGATCCTTGTTTGGTCAGAGTAAACCATTCTCTTAAACCCAGGATTCAGGACAAATTACAAGGTTTGAAAGCAAATACTGGCAGGAAAGCACATACAAAGACATAAGGAAGGCAAAAGACAAAATATTGGGAGAGGCTTGCCATAAATCAGAGCTGACTTGGGAGACACGGAAACACAACAGGCATGCAGTTTGCTTGCATGTCGTGCCATGTGCTGGGTGCCATGACCTGGGCATGGAGACAGCCACACCTGAGCACCACTGCTTGACTCAGAACAGACCTGCCAGGCCCCTTGTTTTACAGACGCACATAAACTCAGGGGTGCAAGAGATTAGAAGATGTGTCAACATTTGCATGTAGAGAAATTAGGAAAAGAGGGGGCCCTGCCAAGCCTGCCTGCTGACTTGTCTTCACATCTGTTTCCGAAACCTATATAACTCAAGGGGTTATGCTTCCTGTCTGCATTAAGAGGTCACTTCTCCCTTCTACCAAAGTCAGGCAATCTTCATTTGTCTATCTACTCTTTCACCTGAGGTGCATTACCTGCAACAATAAAAGTAAGATTTTACCCTCTTTTAAACCTTAGCAGAGAATTTTGCGTATTTTGCCTCCTGCTTCCTCCCATAAGCTCATATACAGATAGCACTAGCTATGCTGCCTCTACACTAACAGAGATATCAAACGTTCCTGCACAGGGATCCCAAACCCTGCTGTGCCCTAACACTGGGGCCCCGTGCACCCATAAAGAAAATAAAGGACAGACACACACCAACCTTTTCCAAGCAAACAGTGCTAACAAACAGACCGTTAACATAAAGGCAATGATCCATTGCCTTCTGTTTGAAGAGCGGGTGAGGCCCAGCCTGCCAAAAACCTGTCGGAGGAGGAGCTGGCATTTCTATGGAACTGTGAGCCAATGAAGTCAGTCCTATTATCCATGAGCGGGCTAAGTAATGAGTGAGGGGAAAGGGCCTTTAGTGGGAAAATTCAGTCTAGCAGCCAGGACAATGCCAGCAAGAGCTACCTTGCAGGAGGGCCAAATAAATGCTCACCAGGGACAAGCCCACTCTGAAGGCCACAACACTGGGAGATGACTGCTTTCAAAACAAGGAGACATCCTGAGCTGTATCACTGTGCCCCAATGCACAAAGTCTTATGTATCGCTGCCACGCAAAATAGCCTGGCGAGCCATAGTCACTCTTTACAGGTGCTCACCTATCAACTACCCCAAGAACACTTTCATATGCAGACATGCATATATAGTAGAGTCTCACTTATCCAAGCTAAACGGGCCGGCAGAAGCTTGGATGAGCGAATATCTTGGATAATAAGGAGGGATTAAGGAAAAGCCTATTAAACATCAAATTAGGTTATGATTTTACAAATTAAGCACCAAAACATCATGTTATACAACACATTTGACAGAAAAAGTAGTTCAATACGCAGTAATGTTCTGTTGTAATGACTGTATTTACAAATTTAGCACCAAAATATCATGATATATTGAAAACATTAACTACAAAAATGGCTTGGATTATCCAGAGGCTTGGATAAGTGAGACTCTACTGTACTAAGAATTCCTTATCCAAAATACTTGGGACTAGAAGTATTATGTATATTGATATTCACGGCAAAGGCCCGAGATGGAACATCATGTTGGAAGGACAAGGTTGCATGGCAGTGACTCCCAGGTGAATTTTATTTACAATATTTACAGTATTACAGGTGAAGACTGTAGATGCGCAAGTGCAGAAGGAGTCGGCAATCAGACCACACTCCCTCTGTCTCTCCTAACTAGGCCAGCTCAGAAGGCCAAGGAACCAATCCACATCCCAACTCTGTGTCAAGGGTTCTGTGACCTGAATTAGGTCCGCAGGTAAGGAGTCACACATGAAACCCTGGAAAAAAGAAGGCTGAGAGGGGAAATGACAGCCATTTTTAAGGCGTCAAGAAAATTACTGCTTGCAAAATGTATTTGTCTATGGAGTCCCCCAGTAAGCAGGGCCATTAGCACTCCAGGGACTAAAGTCTGGGGGGAAAGGGAATTTTCCTAAGTAAGAAAACCCCACCAGCTTTCATTGTGATTGAAGAAAGAGGAGGGTGAGAAAAATAGAGGAGGAAGAAGAGGAGTAGGAATAGAGGGAGGAGGAGAAATTCACCATGTTTCCATAAACTCTGCATTCTTAATTGACAATGTGTATACATAAATGAAACAACCAGGTCGGCTAAGCCATTCTCTCCCACTTCGAGTTTCATTGCAATGTTTACTGCAGACCACGTTGCTGTTGCAACCCAGCACCAAGTGCCTGTGTTTCTCCAGACTTCTTTCACCATCTTCCCAATGCCGATGCTACTGGAAAAAAACAACACCCAACTATACAGAAAACAAGGAGAAAAAGTGGAGTGGGACTGCTGGGCAACTATTTTTTTTAAAGGTGTTTCACTGATAGATAAGGAGTAATACATTGTTTTGTTCAATAATACTCATTCCATGAACATTTGCTGAAGTGACGCCAAGCTGCTACAAATGAACAACTTTTGTAATGATTCTCCATCTCCTTTACATTCATGGCCCAAAAGCTGTACGCCCTTATCTTGGAAAAGGAAGAGAAAACACCAGCACAAGAAAAGAAAAGGGGATGAGTCACAACAGTTGCAATCCTGCCATTTTTGAATGGGGGAGGACAAGGTTGCCAAGACTAGTATCAGAGGATAAATTCGCACACAAAGCAGCACACCCCACAAGCAACATGTGCCTTTTCTTGCCACAATTCTGCCCCTTGAGACAGTGCTTATCAGATATTACTAGGAGGAATAACAGCCCTCTCCCTGTGCAAATTCACAGAGTAAAGGTTGGAACAAGGAGTGGAATTAGAAGTCCTCTCCACCTCCTTATTGCACAGACCACAACAAGTTGCCCAAGAGCTTCCAAAGTCCTTACAGATACACCCAATGGGGATCAAAGCAGGAAAATCTTCACACACACACACACACACACACACCATCAACAATGCCAAGATGCCCATGAAGAGGAGGAAAAATGCCTTTACCTGCAAAGGTCTCCCAAACCAAAGGAAAAAAGCTAACCAAGGCTGGGGAGGAGGGCTTCTCTCTCCTATTGCTTCCTAAGAAAAGAGGACAGAACTAGAGGGGAAAAGGGGCTTTGTGCTCTTAGGAGACGCTTTAAGCCAGAGAAGAAAGTGGGAACAAATAAATATAGTAATAAAACAAAAACAGTAATGATGGCCTCAGGTAGAATTTTGTCTTTCCTGGCCACTCCTGCCTCAACAAGGGAGGGTGGGGATGGGACTCAGGGCTACCACCAGTCCCAAGCAAACATGAAAGTGTTGGGGGATAAAGTGGGGTATAAATGTAATATATATGATAAAGATAATATTATAATAATATATAATATCATAATATATAAGATCACAGTAATATGTAATACATTAATACTATTATTCATTTATTTATTTATTTATTTGTTACATTTATATGCCGCCCTTCTCACCCCGAAGGGGACTCAGAGCAACTTACAAATTAAATTTACATAGAATATTATATTATTAGCATAATACAATACTGGCAATAAATTACTATATTGTACTATATCAATATATTGTAATATTATTAGTAATATTACATGTAAAATATAATATATATTAATATTATTATATTGTATTATTGGTATTATATCGTATTACAATATAATATTATGAATATTATGTTTTGAAAGCGTATGGCACTTTATCTCTGTTACTCATTTCCATTATACAGCACTTTATGAAACCTGTCCCCACTGGTTTACTTTTAATTACTCTGATTTTATCTGCTTGGATTTTAATGTATTTCCATTATTTTATTTTGTGTATCGTTGAAATGTCAAATATGTCAAATATGTTGTGTTGTTGTTTTGGGCTTGTCCCTGTTGTGAGCCGCCCCGAGTCCGTTCGGGGAGATGGGGCGGCATATAAAAATAAAGTTTATTATTATTAATTATTATTATTATATTATATGTATATACAATATGTTATAATTATATATTATTGTAAATTATATTGTATGTATGTATGTATTTATTTATTTCGTGTCAAAAGCATTGCATAACAAATACATTTAAAAATGATAAAAAAATAGAGGAAATAACATATAATATAATACATAATATAATAATAGTATGCGGATGCTTTTATGTTACAGATGCTTTGAGTTTCCTTTGGGGAGATAAAGCGGGCTATACGTAAATATAATAATATATAATAATAATAGTATGCGGGTGCTTTTATGTCAAGCCGCTTTTGAGTCTCCTTTGGATAAAGTGGGGGATAAAGTGGGGTATAAATACAATAATATATATGATAAAATATATTATAATACAGTAATATGTAACACATTAATACTAATTATATATAATAATATACTAGTAATACTATATAATATAATATAATACATAATATAATAATAATAGTATGCGGGTGCTTTTATGTTAAGATGCTTTGAGTTTCCTTTGGGGAGATAAAGCGGGCTATAAGTAAATATAATAATATATAATAATAATAGTATGCGGGTGCTTTTATGTCAAGCCGCTTTGTGTTTCCTTTGGGGAGATAAGCGGGCTATAAGTAAATATAATAATATATTATAATAATAGTATGCGGGTGCTTTTATGTCAAGCCGCTTTGAGTTTCCTTTGGGGAGATAAAACGGGCTATAAGTAAACATAATAATATATAATAATAATAGTATGCGGGTGCTTTTATGTTAAGATGCTTTGAGTTTCCTTTGGGGAGATAAAGCGGGCTATAAGTAAATACAATAATATATAATAATAATAGTATGCGGGTGCTTTTGTGTCAAGCCGCTTTGAGTTTCCTTTGGGGAGATAAAGCGGGCTATAAGTAAATATAATAATATATAATAATAATAGTATGCGGGTGCTTTTATGTTAAGATGCTTTGAGTTTCCTTTGGGGAGATAAAGCGGGCTATAAGTAAATATAATAATATATAATAATAATAGTATGCGGGTGCTTTTATGTGAAGCCGCTTTGAGTCTCCTGAGGGAGGGATAAAGCGGGCTATAAGTAAATATAATAATATATAATAATAATAGTATGCGGGTGCTTTTATGTGAAGCCGCTTTGAGTTTCCTTTGGGGAGATAAAGCGGGCTATAAGTAAATATAATAATATATAATAATAATAGTATGCGGGTGTTTTTATGTGAAGCCGCTTTGAGTCTCCTGAGGGAGGGATAAAGCGGGCTATAAGTAAATATAATAATATATAATAATAATAGTATGCGGGTGCTTTTATGTTGAGATGCTTTGAGTTTCCTTTGGGGAGATAAAGCGGGCTATAAGTAAATATAATAATATATAATAATAATAGTATGCGGGTGCTTTTATGTGAAGCCGCTTTGAGTCTCCTGAGGGAGGGATAAAGCGGGCTATAAGTAAATATAATAATATATAATAATAATAGTATGCGGGTGCTTTTATGTTAAGATGCTTTGAGTTTCCTTTGGGGAGATAAAGCGGGCTATAAGTAAATATAATAATATATAATAATAATAGTATGCGGGTGCTTTTATGTGAAGCCGCTTTGAGTCTCCTGAGGGAGGGATAAAGCAGGCTATAAGTAAATATAATAATATATAATAATAATAGTATGCGGGTGCTTTTATGTGAAGCCGCTTTGAGTTTCCTTTGGGGAGATAAAGCGGGCTATAAGTAAATATAATAATATATAATAATAATAGTATGCGGGTGCTTTTGTGTCAAGCCGCTTTGAGTTTCCTTTGGGGAGATAAAGCGGGCTATAAGTAAATATAATAATATATAATAATAATAGTATGCGGGTGCTTTTGTGTCAAGCCGCTTTGAGTCTCCTGAGGGACGGATAAAGCGGGCTATAAGTAAATATAATAATATATAATAATAATAGTATGCGGGTGCTTTTATGTGAAGCCGCTTTGAGTTTCCTTTGGGGAGATAAAGCGGGCTATAAGTAAATATAATAATATATAATAATAATAGTATGCGGGTGCTTTTATGTTATGATGCTTTGAGTTTCCTTTGGGGAGATAAAGCGGGCTATAAGTAAATATAATAATATATAATAATAATAGTATGCGGGTTCTTTTGTGTCAAGCCGCTTTGAGTTTCCTTTGGGGAGATAAAGCGGGCTATAAGTAAATATAATAATATATAATAATAATAGTATGCGGGTGCTTTTATGTTATGATGCTTTGAGTTTCCTTTGGGGAGATAAAGCGGGCTATAAGTAAATATAATAATATATAATAATAATAGTATGCGGGTGCTTTTAAGTTATGATGCTTTGAGTTTCCTTTGGGGAGATAAAGCGGGCTATAAGTAAATATAATAATATATAATAATAATAGTATGCGGGTGCTTTTGTGTCAAGCCGCTTTGAGTTTTCTTTGGGGAGATAAAGCGGGCTATAAGTAAATATAATAATATATAATAATAATAGTATGCGGGTGCTTTTGTGTCAAGCCGCTTTGAGTCTCCTGAGGGAGGGATAAAGCGGGCTATAAGTAAATATAATAATATATAATAATAATAGTATACGGGTGCTTTTATGTGAAGCCGCTTTGAGTTTCCTTTGGGGAGATAAAGCGGGCTATAAGTAAATATAATAATATATAATAATAATAGTATGCGGGTGCTTTTATGTTATGATGCTTTGAGTTTCCTTTGGGGAGATAAAGCGGGCTATAAGTAAATATAATAATATATAATAATAATAGTATGCGGGTGCTTTTGTGTCAAGCCGCTTTGAGTTTCCTTTGGGGAGATAAAGCGGGCTATAAGTAAATATAATAATATATAATAATAATAGTATGCGGGTGCTTTTATGTTATGATGCTTTGAGTTTCCTTTGGGGAGATAAAGCGGGCTATAAGTAAATATAATAATATATAATAATAATAGTATGCGGGTGCTTTTGTGTCAAGCCGCTTTGAGTTTCCTTTGGGGAGATAAAGCGGGCTATAAGTAAATATAATAATATATAATAATAATAGTATGCGGGTGCTTTTATGTTATGATGCTTTGAGTTTCCTTTGGGGAGATAAAGCGGGCTATAAGTAAATATAATAATATATAATAATAATAGTATGCGGGTGCTTTTATGTGAAGCCGCTTTGAGTCTCCTGAGGGAGGGATAAAGCGGGCTATAAGTAAATATAATAATATATAATAATAATAGTATGCGGGTGCTTTTATGTTAAGATGCTTTGAGTTTCCTTTGGGGAGATAAAGCGGGCTATAAGTAAATATAATAATATATAATAATAATAGTATGCGGGTGCTTTTATGTGAAGCCGCTTTGAGTCTCCTGAGGGAGGGATAAAGCGGGCTATAAGTAAATATAATAATATATAATAATAATAGTATGCGGGTGCTTTTGTGTCAAGCCGCTTTGAGTCTCCTGAGGGACGGATAAAGCGGGCTATAAGTAAATATAATAATATATAATAATAATAGTATGCGGGTGCTTTTATGTGAAGCCGCTTTGAGTTTCCTTTGGGGAGATAAAGCGGGCTATAAGTAAATATAATAATATATAATAATAATAGTATGCGGGTGCTTTTATGTTATGATGCTTTGAGTTTCCTTTGGGGAGATAAAGCGGGCTATAAGTAAATATAATAATATATAATAATAATAGTATGCGGGTGCTTTTGTGTCAAGCCGCTTTGAGTTTCCTTTGGGGAGATAAAGCGGGCTATAAGTAAATATAATAATATATAATAATAATAGTATGCGGGTGCTTTTATGTTATGATGCTTTGAGTTTCCTTTGGGGAGATAAAGCGGGCTATAAGTAAATATAATAATATATAATAATAATAGTATGCGGGTGCTTTTAAGTTATGATGCTTTGAGTTTCCTTTGGGGAGATAAAGCGGGCTATAAGTAAATATAATAATATATAATAATAATAGTATGCGGGTGCTTTTGTGTCAAGCCGCTTTGAGTTTTCTTTGGGGAGATAAAGCGGGCTATAAGTAAATATAATAATATATAATAATAATAGTATGCGGGTGCTTTTGTGTCAAGCCGCTTTGAGTCTCCTGAGGGAGGGATAAAGCGGGCTATAAGTAAATATAATAATATATAATAATAATAGTATACGGGTGCTTTTATGTGAAGCCGCTTTGAGTTTCCTTTGGGGAGATAAAGCGGGCTATAAGTAAATATAATAATATATAATAATAATAGTATGCGGGTGCTTTTATGTTATGATGCTTTGAGTTTCCTTTGGGGAGATAAAGCGGGCTATAAGTAAATATAATAATATATAATAATAATAGTATGCGGGTGCTTTTGTGTCAAGCCGCTTTGAGTTTCCTTTGGGGAGATAAAGCGGGCTATAAGTAAATATAATAATATATAATAATAATAGTATGCGGGTGCTTTTATGTTATGATGCTTTGAGTTTCCTTTGGGGAGATAAAGCGGGCTATAAGTAAATATAATAATATATAATAATAATAGTATGCGGGTGCTTTTGTGTCAAGCCGCTTTGAGTTTCCTTTGGGGAGATAAAGCGGGCTATAAGTAAATATAATAATATATAATAATAATAGTATGCGGGTGCTTTTATGTTATGATGCTTTGAGTTTCCTTTGGGGAGATAAAGCGGGCTATAAGTAAATATAATAATATATAATAATAATAGTATGCGGGTGCTTTTATGTGAAGCCGCTTTGAGTCTCCTGAGGGAGGGATAAAGCGGGCTATAAGTAAATATAATAATATATAATAATAATAGTATGCGGGTGCTTTTATGTTAAGATGCTTTGAGTTTCCTTTGGGGAGATAAAGCGGGCTATAAGTAAATATAATAATATATAATAATAATAGTATGCGGGTGCTTTTATGTGAAGCCGCTTTGAGTCTCCTGAGGGAGGGATAAAGCGGGCTATAAGTAAATATAATAATATATAATAATAATAGTATGCGGGTGCTTTTATGTTAAGATGCTTTGAGTTTCCTTTGGGGAGATAAAGCGGGCTATAAGTAAATATAATAATATATAATAATAATAGTATGCGGGTGCTTTTATGTGAAGCCGCTTTGAGTTTCCTTTGGGGAGATAAAGCGGGCTATAAGTAAATATAATAATATATAATAATAATAGTATGCGGGTGCTTTTATGTTATGATGCTTTGAGTTTCCTTTGGGGAGATAAAGCGGGCTATAAGTAAATATAATAATATATAATAATAATAGTATGCGGGTGCTTTTGTGTCAAGCCGCTTTGAGTTTCCTTTGGGGAGATAAAGCGGGCTATAAGTAAATATAATAATATATAATAATAATAGTATGCGGGTGCTTTTATGTTATGATGCTTTGAGTTTCCTTTGGGGAGATAAAGCGGGCTATAAGTAAATATAATAATATATAATAATAATAGTATGCGGGTGCTTTTAAGTTATGATGCTTTGAGTTTCCTTTGGGGAGATAAAGCGGGCTATAAGTAAATATAATAATATATAATAATAATAGTATGCGGGTGCTTTTGTGTCAAGCCGCTTTGAGTTTTCTTTGGGGAGATAAAGCGGGCTATAAGTAAATATAATAATATATAATAATAATAGTATGCGGGTGCTTTTGTGTCAAGCCGCTTTGAGTCTCCTGAGGGAGGGATAAAGCGGGCTATAAGTAAATATAATAATATATAATAATAATAGTATACGGGTGCTTTTATGTGAAGCCGCTTTGAGTTTCCTTTGGGGAGATAAAGCGGGCTATAAGTAAATATAATAATATATAATAATAATAGTATGCGGGTGCTTTTATGTTATGATGCTTTGAGTTTCCTTTGGGGAGATAAAGCGGGCTATAAGTAAATATAATAATATATAATAATAATAGTATGCGGGTGCTTTTGTGTCAAGCCGCTTTGAGTTTCCTTTGGGGAGATAAAGCGGGCTATAAGTAAATATAATAATATATAATAATAATAGTATGCGGGTGCTTTTATGTTATGATGCTTTGAGTTTCCTTTGGGGAGATAAAGCGGGCTATAAGTAAATATAATAATATATAATAATAATAGTATGCGGGTGCTTTTGTGTCAAGCCGCTTTGAGTTTCCTTTGGGGAGATAAAGCGGGCTATAAGTAAATATAATAATATATAATAATAATAGTATGCGGGTGCTTTTATGTTATGATGCTTTGAGTTTCCTTTGGGGAGATAAAGCGGGCTATAAGTAAATATAATAATATATAATAATAATAGTATGCGGGTGCTTTTATGTGAAGCCGCTTTGAGTCTCCTGAGGGAGGGATAAAGCGGGCTATAAGTAAATATAATAATATATAATAATAATAGTATGCGGGTGCTTTTATGTTAAGATGCTTTGAGTTTCCTTTGGGGAGATAAAGCGGGCTATAAGTAAATATAATAATATATAATAATAATAGTATGCGGGTGCTTTTATGTGAAGCCGCTTTGAGTCTCCTGAGGGAGGGATAAAGCGGGGTATAAATAAAGGCAATACCTGAAGGCGGCAGCGTCCTCCTGCTCGTCGTCCTCTTCGGCCTTGGCGTCCCCGGCGCCCCTTCGGCCTGGCCTGGGCTTCAGCTCGGCTTCGGGGCCCTTCGCGGGCCCTCCTGGCGCCGTCCGCCTCCGGGACTCGGCCATCTTCGCCTCACGCTCCGTTGCTAGGCGAAGCGGGGGAGAGAAAACTCCGCCTCGCGGACGCCGTAGGCTAAATAAGAAGAGGCGCATGCGCAGAGCGCCACGGGGAGCCTCGTCCCGGCGCCACCTGCAGGAGGGAGAGAAACCTACAGCCGGGGAGAATGAGATGCCCGCGGTGCATGATGGGAGGACGTGCTCCTGCCAAAGGGCGGGGGAGCGAGCGAGGAGAGAGAGGGGGCGTGGCCTCAGAGTTAACCCTTTCGGCGCTGGAGCTTTTTCCTACTCTGAAGATGTTTGAATGGATTTTAACTATTGTACTATTATTTTATTTCCAAACTCTACTCTCCAAAGGTTCTATAGCAGTGAAAAAGCAGGAATGATAATAATCATGATAGTGATAATAAATTATGATGATGAGCAGGAAAAATATTATTATTATTACAGTAGAGTCTCACTTATCCAACGTTCTGGATTATCCAACGCATTTTTGTAGTCAATATTTTAAATACATCGTGATATTTTGGTGCTAAATTCGGAAATACAGTAAATACTACATAGCATTACTGCGTATTGAACTACTTTTTTTGTCAAATTTGTTGTTAAACATGATGTTTTCGTGCTTAATTTATAAAATCATAACCTAATGTGATGTTTAATAGGCTTTTCCTTAATCCCTCCTTTTTATCCAAGACATTCGCTTATCCAAGCTTCTGCCGGCCTGTTTAGCTTGGATAAGTGAGACTCTACTGTATTATTAGTTTGGATTAGTTGTATTATTATTATTATTATTATTGTCCTGCTTTTCTCACTGCTATAGTATCATTATTATCATTATGTATTATCATTGTTATTATCATTCCTGCCTTTTCACTGCTCTAGAACCTTTGGAGAGTAGAAGTTTGGAAATAATAATAATAATAATAATAATAATAATTGTCCTGATTTTCTCACTGCTCTATTATTATAATAATAGTATTATTATTATTATGTATTATCATTGTTATTATCATTCCTGCCTTATATATTATTATATTAATTTATATTATTATAGTATATTTTATTAGTATATTTTATATATTAGTATTATATTATATATTATTATTATTATATATTATTAGTTTGGAAATAATAATAATAATAATAATTGTCTGCTTTTCTCAGTGCTATACTATTATTATGATTATTATAATTATGTATTATCATTGTTATTATCATTCACTTATCCAACATAAACGGGCCAGCAGAACGTTGGATAAGTGAATATGTTGGATAATAAGAAGAGATTAAGAAGAAGCCTGTTAAACATCAAATTAGGTTATGGTTTTACAAATTAAGCACCAAAACATCATGTTATACAACAAATTTGACAGAAAAAGCAGTTCAATACACAGTAAAGTTATGTTGTAATTACTGTATTTACGAATTTAGCACCAAAATATCACAATGCATTGAAAACATTAACTACAAAATGCTTTGGATAATCCAGAACGTTGGATGAGCGAGTGTTGAATAAGTGAGACTCTACTGTATTATTATTATATTATATACATATTATTATTATTATTAGTTTGGAAATAATAATAATAATTGTCCTGCTTTTCTCACTGCTATAGTATTATTATTATCACTAGCTGTGCCCAGCCACAAGTTGCTGTGGCAAAGTGGTGGTGGTATTGGTTAAAAATTGTTGTGTAATTTTTATTAGATGTTATTTGCATTTTTTAATTAATTTTATTGTAAGTTATATTTTTATTTATTATATTTTATTATTTTCTTGTATTATTTTAGTTATTTTCTGTTATTATAGTATTTTATTGTATTAATTTTTAGTGTTTGTTATTATTTTTATTGGGTTGCTAGGAGACCAAGTTGGAGGAGCTTAGCCTTCTAACTGGCAGCAATTGGATAAAAGCAATTATTCCTCTCTCTCTAATTAGGACTTTATTTTTCTTTTCTTTTTGTTGTATCAACCTAGATCCGTGGATGATGGGTTGTGTTGTCAAATTTCGAGGTTGGGGGGCCTGTAGTTTTGTTGTTTTGTGGGTCGCCGTGATGCCATCACTCTTTTATATATATAGACTAGCTGTGCCCGGCCATGCGTTGCTGTGGCGTTGTCTGGTGGTGTTGGTGAGAAATTGTTGAGGTAGTGGTGGTATTGAATGTCTGTTGTATGGTTGTCTTTATGTTTAGTATGCACACTGAAGTGGATTATATGGCAGTGTGGAGTCAAGATAATCCAGTTCAAAGCAGATAAAATAAGATTATAAATGGGCTATATAGCTGTGTGGAAGGGCCTTGAGTCTACACTGCCATATAATCCAGTTCAAATCTGATAATCTGTGGAAGAGGCCTAAGTGAGGCCTAACTCTGCCTGTCCCCTGGGCTGAGTAGGTTGCTAGGAGACCAAGTGGGTAGAGCTTAGCCTTCAAACTGGCAGCAATTGGATAAAAACTATTATTCCTCTCCCTGTAATTAGGACTTTATTTTTCTTTTCTTTTTGTTGTATCAACCTAGAGCCATGAATGATGGGTTGTGTTGTCAAATTTCGAGGTTGGGGGGCCTGTAGTTTTGTTGTTTTGCCCGCTGCCCTGATGCCATCACTCTTTTATATATATAGAAGATTATGTATTATCATTGTTATTATCATTCCTGCCTTTTCACTGCTCTAGAACCTTTGGAGAGTAGAAATTTGGAAATAATCATCATCATCATAATTCTTTTTCCCAGGGTGTTTCCATCCCCCAGAATCCCGGCCCATTGGCCAAGGCAAACACCTGGTTAGAGCCTTTCCCCACCCAGGACTACACTTCCCATGATGCTATGGGGCAAAAGGGGCGGGCCATATTCAGGCCTAGCGCAGACGGACGGACGCGGTAGCCAATGGAGCCGCGGGCGGGGCAGCGTCTCGTCCAATCAGGACCGTCCTGCTGCTGCTGCTGCTTCCCTGGGCTTGTGCGTGGCCATCTGGCAAGGCGAGGGGCGAGCAGCCGGGGCCATGGGGGGCAGCAGGAGGCGGAGGGCGGCCGGGCAGCAAAGTCCAGCGAGAGAAGCCCCAGCAGGTAAAGCCCTCCAGGCACTGCACCTCCCAGCATCCACACGTGGCAGTGCTTCACTTGAGCTTCACATATGTCTGTGTGCATCTATACATCTATATGCTCATGTATGTACATATTTGTGTGCATTTATCTTCATGCATATAAATGTGTATATGCATAAGTGTGTGTGCGTGTATAGATGATATACTCACATATAAAGATACATATGTGCCTGTGCATATGCTCATGTATACATATATGTATGTGTGTGTATATATATATGTATGTATATATATATATCTTCATACATATAAATGTGTGTGCCTGTGTGGTGCATACATATATATGTACATTCATATAAATATACATATGTGCCTGTGCATATGCTCATGTATACATATATGTATGTGTGTGTATATATATATGTATGTATATATATATATCTTCATACATATAAATGTGTGTGCCTGTGTGGTGCATACATATATATGTACATTCATATAAATATACATATGTGCCTGTGCATATGCTCATGTATACATATATGTATGTGTGTGTATATATATATGTATGTATATATATATATCTTCATACATATAAATGTGTGTGCCTGTGTGGTGCATACATATATATGTACATTCATATAAATATACATATGTGCCTGTGCATATGCTCATGTATACATATATGTATGTGTGTGTATATATATATGTATGTATATATATATCTTCATACATATAAATGTGTGTGCCTGTGTGGTGCATACATATATATGTACATTCATATAAATATACATATGTGCCTGTGCATATGCTCATGTATACATATGTGTGTGTGTGTGTGTGTATATATATGTGTGTGTGTGTGTATATATATATATATATATATATCTTCATACATATAAATGTGTGTGCCTGTGCGGTGCATACATATATATGTAGATTCATATAAATATACATATGCGTGTGAGTGCATGTATATCCTCATGTATACATGTATCGTCATCATACATATACATACATATATATATATCTATATACTCCTGTATGTACATATTTGTGTGTATTTATCTTCATGCATATAAATGTGTATATGCATAAGTGTGTGTGTGTGTGTGTGTGCATAGATGTATATACTCATATATAAATATACATATGTGCCTGTACATATGCTCATGTATATATGTGTGTGTGTGTGTGTGTGTGTGTGTATATACATATAAATGTGTGTGCCTGTGTGGTGCATACATATATATGTACATTCATATAAATATACATATGCGTGTGCGTGCATATATATCCTCATGTATGCATGTATCATCATCATACATATACATACATATATATATTTATATGTTCATGTATGTACATATTTGTGTGTATTTATCTTCATGCATATAAATGTGTATATGCATAAGTGTGTGTGTGTGCTCATATATAAATATACATATGTGCCTGTGCATATGCTCATGTATACATATATGTATGCGTGTGTGTATATATCTTCATACATATAAATGTGTGTGCCTGTGTGGTGCATACATATATATGTACATTCATATAAATATACATATGCGTGTGAGTGTATATATATATATATATATATCTCAAGTATGCATGTATCGTCATCATACATATACATACATATATATATCTATATGCTCTTGTATGTACATATTTGTATGTATTTATCTTCATGCATATAAATGTGTATATGCATAAGTGTGTGTGTGTGTGCATAGATGTATATACTCATATATAAATATACATATGTGCCTGTGCATATGCTCATGTATATATATGTGTGTGTGTGTGTGTGTATATATATATATATATATATATATCTTCATACATATAAATGTGTGTGCCTGTGTGGTGCATACATATATATGTACATTCATATAAATATACATATGCATCTGTGTGCATATATACATGCTCATGTATTCATATATCGTCATGCATATAAATATGTATATGGATAAATGTGTGTGTGCCTAGGTATATCCTCATATAAATATAAATATACATGTATGTGTGCATATATCTATATCCTTATGTTTACAAATATGTGTGTACAGTATATATATCTTCATACATTTAAATATGTATATGCATAAATGCATGTATGTATATATATGTACTCATATATAAATATACATGTGTGTGCATGTATACATATATGCTCATATATACATATATATATGTGTATATGATAAGTATGTGTGCATAGATATATACTCATATAAATATACATGTGTGTGTGCATATATATCTATATATATCTATATCCATATGCCATGTATACCTATATGTGTCTTTGCTTGTTGTTGATTTTATATTGTATTTTAACCTGTTGGAAGCCGTTTTGGGTCCCCTTAGTGCAGTGATGGCCAACCTATGACACGCGTGTCAGCACTGACACGCCTAGCCGTTTTTGCTGACACGCTGCCTCATGCAGATTGATTGGATGACTAATGTCTTTTGTGGCCAAATTTGGTGTGATTTGGTCCAGTGGTTTTGTTGTTTACTCCATGTGAATTATGCACATTACACACACACATATATATATAATCATTCTATTATTATTCTATTATTATTGTAGTATATTATTATATTATTACTTTATATTATTTTTATATTATTCATTATTCATGACTACATTGAAACTACAATAGAGAGAAATCTATTGCGTGGAAATTGCAGGAGGTACCATAGATTGTTGTACATGGAAATAATGGTAGTAAATAGTTTTTGATTTATTAAATACAGTTACATATTACAATTATATATTTTTGTTATTTAAACTATATATATTGTGAAATTATGGTTTTTTTCTCGAAGTGACACACCACCCAAGTCATGCTAGGTTTTTCGGTGAATTTTGACACACCAAGTGCAAAAGGTTGCCCATCATTGCCTTACTGGGATATAAATAAAGATTTATTATTCTTATCTTAACCAGCTCCATATGCAATTACATGTGCAATTTATTGTTTTATTTAGTATACAAATGCAGCAAACACACATTGGCACATACAGTATGACTCCCATGTCTGTGTCCTGTCAAAAGGGTTTTCTCGGTCCTCCGGTGTGACTCATCATCTTGGGAGTCCGTCCTGTATTTCCTTAGCTTTTGCTCTGATCTGGGCTTTGTTTTTGCAGAGCCACCGGGGTCCCAGAAGAAGCAGAAGCAGGTGCTGATCCAGCAGGCGCTCCTAAAAGACCCCATAGACCTGGAAGGGCTGCGCCAGGCCGCCTTCAGCCGGGGGGGCCTCTTGACGGACGAGATCCGGAGGAAAGTCTGGCCCAAACTGCTGGGAGTCAACATCTACAGCCTGCCCCCCAAGCCAGGTAGGGCCCATTGGCTGCACTGGGCGGGGAGGGACGGGCAGGGGGCTGCCTGAGTCACATTATAACATCATTGTTGTCGTTGCATTGCTGTGAGTATTTCAGGCTGTATGGCTATGTTCCAGCTGCATTCTCTCGGGATGTTTCACCTGCCTCTGTGGCTGGCATCCTCAGAGGTTCTGTGGGCAGTGAGGCAAGTGGAGTGTATACAGGGGCAGTTCAACCGCGAGGCAATTTAGGCACTTGCCTGTGGCGCCATCCTCTAGGGCAGGGGTCCTCAAACTATTAAAGCAGAGGGCCGGTCCACGGTCCCTCAGAGCAGGGGTCCCCAAACTAAGGCCCGGGGGCCAGATACGGCCCATCGAAGCCATTTATCCGGCCCCCACGGCACAAGGACAGAAGGGGGTTGGGCTAAATGACCCAAGGGGTCTCTTCTTCTCTTACAACCGTTATTATTATCATTATTATTATTATTATTATTATTATTATTATCATTATTATTATTATTAACATTGAGGCTGGGTGGCCATCTGTCAGGGGTGCTTTGCTTGTGCTTTTGGTGCACAAAGGCAGAAGGGGATTGGACTCAATGGCCCAAGAGGTCTATATTATTATTATTATTATTATTATTATTATTATTATTATTATTATTATTATTATTATTATTATTAACATTGAGGCTGGGTGGCCATCTGTCAGGGGTGCTTTGCTTGTGCTTTTGGTGCACAAAGGCAGAAGGGCATAGGACTAAAAGGCCCAAAGGGTCTTGTCCAACCCTCTTTTTTATTATTGTTGTTGTTATTATTATTAATTATTATTGCTCGGTGGCCAACTATAGTCCGGCCCTCTAATGGTCCGAAGAATTGTGAACTGGCCCCCTGTTTTAAAAGTTTGGGGACCCCTGCCTCAGAGTGTTGGGGGGCCGGACTATAGTTTGAAAAAAAAAATACAAACAAATTCCTACGCACATTGCACATCTTATTTGTAATGCAAAAAAAAAAAATAAAGTATGAAAGAACAATACAATATTCAAAAATAAGAACAACTTTAACCAACATAAACCTACCAGGATGTCAATGGGAAGTGTGGGCCTGCTTCTTGCTGATGAGATAGTCAAGTCAATTAGGATTGTTGTTGTTTTTGTCTGCCTTCAAGTCATTTGAGACTTAGTCTAAAACTGAGGGCAAGGGCCAGATAAATACCCTTCGGCAGGCATCCTCAGAGATTGTGAGGTCTGTTGGAAGCTAGGTTAGTGGCGTTTATATATCTGTGGAAAGTACAGGGTGGGAGAAAAAGCTCATGTCTGTTTGAGGCTAGTGTGGATGTTGCAATTGGCCAGCTTGATTAGCATTTAATGGCCTTGCAGATTCAAAGCCTGGTGTCATGATCTCCGATCATTGACATCTCCGGACACAGAGCAAGCACTGACAAAGAACAGATGCCAGCCATAAAACCTCAATTACCCTCTGGTATGTGAGAGCCCCTATATAAATGGGCGACAGAGAAGATTCTGGTATTCTGTACAATAAAACCTGTTGGAATCTACCAGCGTATGTCTTGGTGTTTCCTTCTATGGAAGACTTATTTATTTATTTATTTATTTACAGTATTTATATTCCGCCCTTCTTTCTCACCCCGAAGGGGACTCAGGGCGGATCACATTACACATATAGGCAAACATTCAATGCCTTTTAACATAGAACAAAGACAGGACAAACATAGGCTCCGAGCGGGTCTCGAACTCATGACCTCCTGGTCAGAGTGATTCATTGCAGCTGGTTACAACTGGCTGCTCTCCAGCCTGCGCCACAGCCCAGGCCTTACCCACAGCACAACTGGAAGAAGAGAACCTTACGCCTGGCTTCTTCCTCCCTGGGGGTATCCTTGGTTGGGAGGTGTTAGCTGACTCTGATTGTTTCCTGTCTGGGTTTCCCCTGTTTTCAGAGTGTTGTTCTTTATTTACTGTCATGATTTTAGATGTTTTTTTTTAATACCGGGGGCCAAATTCCCTTTCGGTGGCCTTTTAATTATCTGCCTTGATATTCTGGGTTATATGGCTGTGTGGAAGGACCCTCAGTGCTCTTCCACACAGCTATATAAACCAGAATATCAAAATAGAATAACCCACAATATCTGCTTTGAACTGGGTTATCTAAGTCCACACTGCCCTATATCCCTGTTCAATGTTTGGTACTAAATTTGCAAATACAGTAGAGTCTCACTTATCCAAGCTAAATAGGCCGGCAGAAGCTTGGATAAGCGAATATCTTGGATAATAAGGAGGGATTAAGGAAAAGCCTATTAAACATCAAATTAGGTTATGGTTTTACAAATTAAGCACCAAAACATCATGCTATAAAACAAATTGGACAGAAAAAGTAGTTCAATACGCAGTAATGTTATGTTGTAATTACTGTATTTACGAATTTAGCACCAGAATATCACGATATATTAAAAACATTGACAACAAAAATGGCTTGGATAATTCAGAGGCTTGGATAAGCGAGGCTTGGATAAGTGAGACTCTACTGTATAGTAATTCCTACATAACATTACCATGTATTGGAACTGCTTTTTCTGTTGATTTGTTGTAAAACATGATGTTTTGGTGCTTAATTTGTAAAACCATAATGTAATTTGATGTTTAATAGGCTTTTCCTTAATCCCTCCTTATTATCCAACATTTTCACTTATCCAATTAGCTTATTTTCGCTTTTATTTTTCAGTGATTTGTTTTGGGGGGGGGGGGGGTGCCAAAATTTTGTTCGCCTACACTTGAAAATTACCTAGGGCCGGCCCTGAGTGTATTATGTACCTGTGGAATGATGTCCAGAGTGGGAGAAATAACCCTTTATTGACTTAATATTTTATAGAAGGAACTTAGTCTGAACTTTAGCTTAAGAATATTCCTAAGAAGAAATAACGAGGAACTGTTGGGAACTCACAACATTTTGTGAATGAGAACTTATTGTTTAATGTCTACTATGGATGTTTTTCTTGATTGAAATATTGTTATTGATATGTATTTTGCCCATGATACTGATAATAATAATAATAATAATAATAATAATAATAATAATAATAATAATAATCTTACTGTACATATTATATGCATTGTATAAATCAGTGTCATAATTGAATTAGTTACACAACAACTTAACACTTGTACAGCAGCCTTGTTCATCCCAGCCTTGAGACCTGCTCTGCCCATTATAATGTTTGGTTTTGGTTTGATCTAGGTCTGGAAGTGCGGCAGAACCACAAAGATTACAACCAGGTCTTGCTGGACGTCCGACGCTCCGTCCGCAGGTTCCCTCCAGGTGAGATGCAGGGAAGGGAAGTATTATTATTATTATTGTCATTATTATTATTCTATTATTGACATGAACAGAGCGTAAACACAATTTTCGTTACTTGCAAATGCCACAAATAACTATCAGAGCATGGGTGGCCATCTGTCAGGGGTGATTTGATTGTGCTTTTCCTGCATGGCAGGGGGTTGGACTGGATGGAGCGGAGCATGGCGGGTGGACCAGACTCCTCTGGTCTGCCACACCTTTTGGATTGTAATAAGGTCTCTTAGATAGCAATATTTCTTGCTGATGTTGTTCCAAAGTTGCAAATCAATGATAGATGTTTTTCCAGCCTGAAATATGTTGATTCCCATTAGTTCCAGACAGATGTTCACTCTCCTTAGTTGGTTTTAACGTAAGGAGCCTTGTGTTGACTTCCTTCTTAACAGATATTGGTTTCCTTAATTCAAAAGAGCAGTTGTCTTTGACTATGTAAACATGTTGTTTTCCACGAAGAATTTAATCATTGTCACACTTCTCATCAGCAACTTTTAATTACAGTTCAGTAATGCAGTTGTTTTCCAGGCCTCAATGTTTCAGAATTGTAAGGAGTCTTGTGTTGATTTCTTTCTGAACAGATATTGGTTTCTTTAACTTGAAAAAGCCATTGTCTTTGACTTTGTAAACATGTTGCTTTCCACCAAGAGTTCATCAGTTAATCATTGTCACACTTCTCATCAGCAACTTTTAATTACAGTTCAGCAGAGTCGTTGTTTTCCAGGCCTCAATATTTTAGAATTGTGTCTTCAACCCAATTAGCCCCCATTCATACTTCTTTCATACAATTCCATTCAAACCATACATCATATTTATCCATGACAGCTGGATGGCCATCTGTCGGGAGACCTCGGATTGTGCCTCCCTTAGTGACAGAAGGGGGTTAGGCTGGATGACCCCAGGGGTCTTTTCCATCTGTAATATATTAGGATGCTATCCTTGGAGGTCGTAAATAGAGGGTGGATGGCCATCTGTCGGGAGGGCTCGGATTGTGCCTCCCTTTGTTACAGGAGGGAGTTGGACTGGATGTCTCTTATTTATTTATTTACTACATTTATATCCTGCTTTTCTCACCCCGAAGGGGACTCAGAGCGGCTTACAAATCAAATGAACATACAATATATTATTAGCATAGCACAATATAAGTATTAAATTACTATATTGTACTATATCATTATATGGTAATATTATTAGTAATATTACACTTAATATATAATATATAATTAATATTATTATATTGTATTAGTAGTAGTATGATATTTTATTCCGTTAATATTACTAGCTGTGCCCTGCCACGCGTTGCTGTGGCCAATAGGAATTGCAGTGAGTAGACTCGCTGCTTGTAAGCCTGGGGGCAGGCACAGATGGAGCGTTCCAGTTTTTGGGTTTTTTTAGGCCCCATGGAGGTTGGGGATGTCTAGTTTTGTTGTATGAACCTAGAGACGTGGATGATGGGTTCTGTTATCAAATGTTGAGGTTGAGGGGCCTTTAGTTTTGTTATTTTTCCCGGTGGAGCGATGCCATTCTCCTTTTATATATATAGATATTATTATATATTTATAAATTATTATTATAATATATATGTATATGTATATATATATGCATATAAAATTAGCATAGCATGTTGCTATGGCACAGGAGACAAGATGGAACTATCTCCCTGGCTCTCAGGTTGGTAAGATGTTGTCCTGCCCCTCCCTCCCGTTCTTCCAACTAACTCTAGGATATTCGGATGCTATCCTTGGAGGTTTGTAGATAGAGGCTAGATGGCCATCTGTTGGGAGGGCTCAGATTGTGTCCCCTTTGTGGTGGAAGGGTTGGACTGGATGGCCCTAGGAGTCTCTTCCAACTCTAGGATATTTGGATGCTATCCTTGGAGGTCTGTAAATAGAGGCTAGATGGCCATCTGTCGGGAGGGATCAGATTGTGCCTCCCTTAGTGACAGAAGGGGGTTAGGCTGGATGACCCCAGGGGTCTCTTCCATCTGTAATATATTAGGATGCTATCCTTGGAGGTCGTAAATAGAGGGTGGGTGGCCTTCTGTCGGGAGGGCTTGGATTGTGCCTCCCTTAGTGACAGAAGGGGGTTAGGCTGGATGACCCCAGGGGTCTCTCCCATCTGTAATATATTAGGATGCTATCCTTGGAGGTCTGTAGATAGAGGCTAGATGGCCATCTGTTGGGAGGGCTCAGATTGTGTCCCCTTTGTGGTGGAAGGGTTGGACTGGATGGCCCTAGGAGTCTCTTCCAACTCTAGGATATTTGGATGCTATCCTTGGAGGTCTGTAAATAGAGGCTAGATGGCCATCTGTCGGGAGGGATCAGATTGTGCCTCCCTTAGTGACAGAAGGGGGTTAGGCTGGATGACCCCAGGGGTCTCTTCCATCTGTAATATATTAGGATGCTATCCTTGGAGGTCGTAAATAGAGGGTGGGTGGCCTTCTGTCGGGAGGGCTTGGATTGTGCCTCCCTTAGTGACAGAAGGGGGTTAGGCTGGATGACCCCAGGGGTCTCTCCCATCTGTAATATATTAGGATGCTATCCTTGGAGGTCTGTAGATAGAGGCTAGATGGCCATCTGTTGGGAGGGCTCGGATTGTGTCCCCTTTGTGGTGGAAGGGTTGGACTGGATGGCCCCAGGAGTCTCTTCCAATTCTAGGATGTTCGAATGCTCTAGAATAATATAATCATAGAATAATAGAACTCTTCTTGGAAGTCTGTTAATAGAGGCTGGATGACCATCTGTTGGGAGGGTTCAGATTGTGTCCACCTTCACCTGTTTCCACAGGGATGCCCGAGGCCCAGCGCCAGGTCCTGCAGGAGCAGCTGACGGACGCCATGCTGCACGTGCTGAGGTCCCACCCGGAGCTGCACTACTACCAAGGCTACCACGACATCGCGGTGACGCTGCTGCTGGTGGCCGGGCAGCGCATGGCCATGGCTCTCCTGGAGAGGCTCTCCCTGCTCCACCTCAGGTAAGGCGCCTTCAACCAAGCAAAGCCAGATCTGCAAAATTTGTGTCCATTGGCTACAACTCTGTGTGCATTCCGCCTCTGCAGGGACTTCATGGACCCCACCATGGACAGCACCAAGCACATCCTCAACTACCTGATGCCCATCCTGCAGCGGGAGAGGCCCCGCCTCCACGACTTCATGCACAGGTATCCATTTTTCCCATTATTGGGTGGTCAGTCCAATGCCATGGTCAGGTCATTCTTACACAGGACAAAATATCCTGATAAAAGAGCTAATGGAAAGCGGGCTGGACGATGGTACTGTCAGGCGGATTGTTTATTGATTGACTAACTGAATCTTAAAAGAGTTCTTCAACAACAACAAAACTTTATGTGTTTTCTGCTCTATCTCCCCAAAGGGACTCAGAGCAGTTTCCAACATACAGTAGAGTCTCACTTATCCAACGCTCGCTTATCCAACGTTCTGGATTATCCAACGCATTTTGTAGTCAATGTTTTCAATACATCATGATATTTTGGTGCTAAATTCGTAAATACAGTAATTACTACATAGCATTATTGCGTATTGAACTACTTTTTCTGTCAAATTTGTTGTATAACATGATGTTTTGGTGCTTCATTTGTAAAATCATAACCTAATTTGATGTGTAATAGGCTTTTCCTTAATCCCTCCTTATTATCCAACATATTCGCTTATCCAACGTTCTGCTGGCCCGTTTATGTTGGATAAGTGAGACTCTACTGTAAGTAAAACATTCAAAACCAACACAAGAACTATACAACACAACCGTAATAAAAACATAAAACATAATTACTATTAAAACAACATACCCATTTAGAATTAAAACCAGTTTCAGTACTACTCCATTGAGTGAAGTTCAACTAGGAAAAGGTAAACGTTTTCCCCTGACGTGAAGCCCAGTCATGTCCAACTCTGGCAATGGTGCTCATCTCTTATTTCTAAGCCAGACAGCCAGCACTCTCCGTAGTCACCTCCAAGGTCATGTGGTCATGGAAATGACTGCATGGAGTGCCATTACCTTCCTGCCGTACCTATTGATCTACTCACATTTGCATGTTTCGAACTGCTAAGTTGGCAGAAGCTGGGGGCCACCATTCCAAAGGTGGGGCCACCACCGAGAAGGCCCTCTCCCTCGTCCCCACCAACTGCGTTTGGGATGATGATGGAAGTGAAAAAACCTACCTGGAAGATCTAAGCCAGGGGTCCCCAAACTTTTAAAGCAGAGGGCCAGTCCACAATCCTTCAGACTGTGGAGGGGCCGAATTATCATTTGGAAAAAAAAAACCGAACAAATTCCTATGCACACCGCACATATCTTATTTGTAGTGCAAAACAACAACAATAACAATGAAAGAACAATACAATATTTAAAAATGAAAACAATTTTAAACAACATAAAGCTATCAGGCTTTCAATAGGAAGTGTGGGTCTGATTCTGGCAAATGGGATAGTCAGGTTAATTAGGATTGTTGTTGTTGTGTGTCTTCAAGTCATTTCAGACTCTGGGTGAGCCTAAGTCTAAAATTATTTATTTATTCATTTACTACATTTATATCCCGCCCTTCTCACCCCGAAGGGGACTCAGAGCAGCTGTATGTACATACAATATATTATATTATTAGCATAGCACAATATTAGCATTATATATTACTATATTGAACTATACCACTATACTGTAATATTATATGTAATATATAACATATAATATTATTATATCGTATTAGTATTATATGATTAAAACTGGTATAAATGATTTATAAGTGATATAAATGATTATATGATTAAAACTGATATTATAAATGAGGGCGGGGGCCAGGTATATGACCTTGGAGGGCCACATCCGGCCCCCGGGCCTTAGTTTGGGGACCCCTGAGCTTCCACCGATAAAATAGAAAGGATGCCGTTGACATTATGCAGATGAGACCAAATTGTCAGCGATGGCTAACACTCCAGAGAGGGAGGATCGGGATCCAAAAGGACCTTCGCAGATTAGATAGATGGGCACAAACTAGCCAAATGAATTCCAAGAGGGAGAAACATATAGTATACATATAGTACTACACTTAGGCAATAAAAATGAAATGCTGGTTCCTGGTTTGAAAGTGTTATTTCTTTCTTAATTGTGCAGTCCTTACTTTACAAGTAGTTGGTCTACCCCAGAAACTTTATTTTTGTGGCTGCCACAAACTAGATTGAATTGGTTGAGACTTGAAGATGAGATATTCATTGAAAAACTAGAGCAACATCATTATTATTATTATTATTATTATTATTATTATTATTATTATCATCATCATCATCATCATCATCATCATCATCATCATCATCATCCCAAAGGGGGGACTCAAAGCAGCTTAATATAAAAGCATTAGCACACAATTTAAAATATACAAATATGCAAACATTGAAACAGAATTAAATATAAACAGTATTCAAAGATTCACATTTAAAAACATTCAAAGTATACAGCACTCCCTGAATTTATCTTAAAACTGGACTGCTGTGAGTTTTCCGGGCTGTATATAGAATCATAGAATCATAGAATAGTAGAGTTGGAAGAGACCTCATGGGCCATCCAGTCCAACCCCCTGCCAAGAAGCAGGAAATTGCATTCAAAGCACCCCCGACAGATGGCCATCCAGCCTCTGCTTAAAAGCCTCCAAGGAAGGAGCCTCCACCACAGTCCGGGGGGGAGAGTTCCACTGGTGAACAGCCCTTCTCACTGTGAGGAAGTTCTTCCTGAGGTTCAGGTGGAATCTCCTTCCTTTCCTGTAGTTTGAAGCCATTGTTCCCTTGCGTCCTAGTCTGCAGGGCAGCAGAAAACAAGCTTGCTCCCTCCTCCCTAGGACTTCCCTTCACGTATTTGTACATGGCTCTCATGTCTCCTCTCAGCCTTCTCTTCTGCAGGCTAAACATGCCCAGCTCTTTAAGCCGCTCCTCATAGGGCTTGTTCTCCAGACCCTTCATCATTTTAGTCGCCCTCCTCTGGACGCTTTCCAGCTTGTCAACATCTTCCTTTCTACTGTGGTGCCCAGAATGGGACACAGTGTGATTCCAGGTGTGGTCTGACCAAGGCAGAATAGAATAAGGGGGAGCAGGACTTCCCTGGATCTAGACGCTATTCCCCTATTGATGCAGGACAGAATCCCATTGGCTTTTTTAGCAGCCGCATCACATTCCTGGCTCATGTTCAACTTGTTCCCCACGAGGACTCCAAGGTCTTTTTCGCACACACTGCTGTCAAGCCAGGCATCGTCCCCCATTCTGTATCTTTGATTTCCATTTTTTCTGCCGAAGTGAAGTATCTTGCATTTGTCCCTGTTGAACTTCATTTTGTTAGTTTCGGCCCATCTCTCTAGTCTGTCAAGATCGTTTTGAATTCTGCTCCTGTCTTCTGGAGTGTTAGCTATCCCTCCCAGTTTGGTGTCGTCTGCAAACTTGATGATCGTGCCTTCTAACCCTTCGTCTAAGTCATTAATAAAGATGTTGAATAAACATATCAATGTTCCAGAAGCATTCCCTCCTGACGTTTCGCCCACACCTATTTCAGGCATCCTCAGAGGTTGTGAGATATATTGGGAACTAGGCAAGTGAGGTTTATATATCTGTGGAATGATGTCCAGGGTGGGAGAAATAACTCTTGTCTGCCCGAGACAAGCGTGATTGTTGCAAATTGTCCACCTTGATTAGCATTGAATGGCCTTGCAGCTTCAAAGCCTGGCTGCTTCCTGCCTGAGGGAATCCTTTGTTAAGAGGTGTTAGCTGGCCCTGATTGTTTCTTGTCTGGAATTCCTCTATTTTTTGAGTGTTTCACTTTATTTGCTGTTCTGATTTTAGAGTTTTTTAATACTGGGAGCCAGATTTGGTTCAGTCATTCCAGCCATGAAAACCTTCAACAACACATTGATCTTCAAAGCTTCTTCCTTGAAAGCCCGTCTGAATAAAATCCGCTATAGCAGGATGTCCCTCCTGTAAAAGCAAAGTGTTTGCAGCCCTGCAGTGGGCCCTTCCAGAAGGGCAGGTGTAATGAAGTGTGAAGATGCCATGTTTAATTGTGTTTTAAAAGGGTCAATATTTCAGTTACTATGCACTCATGAGTTGGTTGGCATGGAGAAGTGGGCGGAGCCAACCGTCGTTTTGGTGGAGAAGTGAAGCTTTGAAAAAGCAGCAGTTAGTCTGTGCCCTGATGAGGTACAGTGAAGGCTGATCCTCTGTTGAAGGGATCAGGGAGACTCAAGTGTTTATTTGAGTCAGTTTAAAATAAGTTTGGTGACTTATTTTAAGGTAACCTGTCTCCTGATAAGGAACAGATAGTCTGTGATTGTAATTCACAGGGTGACTGCAGTTTAAAGCAGTAGAGAAAGAAGTGACATTTTAAGAAGTTTGAAATACCTCAATATAGCTTTGCAACTGTTAACTAAAGTGCCTCTAAAGAGAAAGTTACTGTAACCACTAAGCTTTGTGCCTGAATAAACGTATTATTGTTCTTTCTAAGCTTCTGTCATATATATTACCATCAAAAGCTAACAAGAAAAACCAAATTTAAAAAGTCTCCTCTCTAAGTAGCCAGTGGCTACATCTTCCAATAATGGTGGCAAGAGTTGATAATCCCCTTAACATCTGGTGGCAGCTTTTAAATAAAACATCTTTAATAACTGGTGGCAGCGGATATAAAATATATAATAATAATAATAATATAATTAATTAATGAAACAACCTCCACATCTCCGCAATTAGTAGCAGCAGTGGGATTAAAAAAAGTGGGATTAAGACAGGAGCAGAATTCAAAACGATCTTGACAGACTAGAGAGATGGGCCAAAACTAACAAAATGAAGTTCAACAGGGACAAATGCAGGATACTTCACTTCGGCAGAAAAAATGGAAATCAAAGATACAGAATGGGGGACGATGCCTGGCTTGACAGCAGTGTGTGCGAAAAAGACCTTGGAGTCCTCGTGGACAACAAGTTAAACATGAGCCTACAATGTGATGCGGCAGCTAAAAAAGCCAATGGGATTCTGTCCTGCATCAATAGGGGAATAGTGTCTAGATCCAGGGAAGTCCTGCTCCCCCTTATTCTATTCTGCCTTGGTCAGACCACACCTGGAATCACACTGTGTCCAATTTTGGGCACCACAGTTGAAGGGAGATGTTGACAAGCTGGAAAGCGTCCAGAGGAGGGCGACTAAAATGATTAAGGGTCTGGAGAACAAGCCCTATGAGGAGCGGCTTAAAGAGCTGGGCATGTTTAGCCTGCAGAAGAGAAGGCTGAGAGGAGACATGATAGCCATGGACAAATACGTGAAGGGAAGTCATAGGGAGGAGGGAGGGAGCTTGTTTTCTGCTTCCCTGCAGACTAGGACGCAAGGGAACAAGGGCTTCAAACTCCAGGAAAGAAAGGAGATTCCACCTGAACATCAGGAAGAACTTCCTCACTGTGAGAAGGGCTGTTCACCAGTGGAACTCTCTCCCCGGGGCCGTGGTGGAGGCTCCTTCCTTGGAGGCTTTTAAGCAGAGGCTGGATGGCCATCTGTCGGGGGTGCTTTGAATGCGATTTCCTGCTTCTTAGCAGGGGGTTGGACTGGATGGCCCATGTGGTCTCCTCCAACTCTACTATTCTATGATTCTATGATTCCCCCCTGCCTGAGTTCATTGCAGCAGGTCCCAGTGTAATGGAGTTGGAGGTCTTCTGACGGGTGGTCCCTCTCTCTCCGCCTTTCCTTTCAGGGCCGACGTGGGCACCATCTTTGCCCTGAGCTGGCTGATCACCTGGTACGGCCACGTCCTGGCCGACGTCCACCACACCCTGCGCCTCTACGACTTCTTCTTGGCCTCCCACCCACTCATGGCCGTCTACTTCGCCGCCGCCGTAAGTCCAGACTAGAGATTTGGGCATTTTGGGGCGTCATGAATATTTTTTCAAACCTTAAAAATGTTGTTTAATCCGTGTTCAGTGGGACAGAGTACATTGGGCACTTTCAGAGAAAGAAGAAGCTGGTAAGATTGGAGTGGATGATGGGTGTCCTGTTGCCACGCAGAGAGAGGGGCCTGGTGTCTCACCCTGATGGCAATAACACTGTGTAACAAAATTTGAAAAAAAATATGTTCCTCATTTGAAAGTGTTATTTCCTGTTTAATTGTGCGGTCCTTATTTTGAAATGAGTTGGTATACTCCAGAACTTCATTTTTTGTGCCACAAACTATGTTGCATTGGTCAAGATATGTAATATTCATTGAAAAACCAGAGCAAAATGTGCTCTAGCAGGATGTCCCTCCTGTAAAAACAAAGTTTGTGCAGTTTAATAAATGTTTCCCATGCTTTTAAGATAGTACCAATTAGGAAATAACATTGATAACTCAGTCTGTTACATAGTGTACTGCTTATTATTATTATTATTATTATTATTATTATTGACACAAAGACAAAGTATGACACAGCAAACGAGATCTATATGCTGGATTTCATATTAAAAAAACAAGTCAAACACTTCCCAAGCGTTTAGGACTGTGTGATGTATTATTATTATTATTATTGACACAACGGCATTGTATGACACAGCAAACAAGACAGATATGCTGATTTCGTACCACAAAATCACAAGTCAAACACTTCCCAAGCATATAGGACTGTGTGATGTATCTTCTTCTTCTTCTTCTTCTTCTTATTATTATTATTATTATTATTATTATTATTATTATTATTATTGACACAAAGACATATTATGATACAGCAAATGAGATATAGAGCTGTCAGTAATAGTTTGTAGTGCAGTTTTCTTGTACTGATTTTTTGTCTGCTATGCTTTGAGGAGTTTTTGATTTTTGACTTCAATCAAAGCAGGTTATTGTTGTTGTTATTTATACCCTGCATTATCTCTCCCAAGGGAGACTCAAAGCAGCTTAACATAAAAGCATCAGCATGCAATTTAAAATATAGGAATATAAAAACATTAAAACAGGATTACATATAAACAGTATTTTAAAAATCCCCAGCTAAATTTATTCAAAGTTAACTTTCTATCAAGAGAAAGCATTTCTTCTCTCTCTCTCTCAGTCGCATAGTCGCTTCCGACTCTTTGTGACCTCCTTAGGGCAGGAATATCCTCAAGATTGCTATCTCTGAAAGGGAGCCCCCAGCACTTGGGATTCCTTGGTGGTCTCCCATCCAGGTCTGAACCAGGGCCGGCCCTGCTTAGCATCCCTGGTGAGGTGGGATTTGGTGCCTCGAGGGTCCTGAGCCTCCTTTGCCCCTCGCCCGCAGATCGTCCTCCACCGCGAAGAGGAGGTCCTGGCCTGCGCGTGCAACATGCCCAGCCTGCACCAGCTCCTCTCCCGCATCCCCCAGGACCTGCCTTACGAGACCCTCGTCCTCCGCGCCCAGGAGCTCTTCCGGCGACATCCGCACACCGAGCTGGCCAAGCAGGCTGCCCTCCAGATCCACAAGAGGTGAGAGGAGCGGGTTATGGGCCCGGGCTGTGGCGCAGGCTGGTGAGCAGCCAGCTGCAACAAATCACTTTGACCAAGAGGTCATGAGTTCGAGGCCAGCTCGGAGCCTGCGTTTGTCTCTGTCTTTGTTCTATGTTAAGGCATTGAATGTTTGCCTTATATGTGTAACTAGCTGTGCCCGGCCACGCGTTGCTGTGGCAAAGTGGTGGTGGTATTGGTTAAAAATTGTTGTGTAATTTTTATTTGACGTTATTTGTATTTTTTAATTAATTTTATTGTAAGTTATCTTTTTATTTATTATATTTTATTATTTTCTTGTATTATTTTTAGTTATTTTCTGTTATTATAGTATTTTATAGTATTAATTTTTTAATGTTTTTAATTATTTTTAGTGTTTTTTATTATTATTTTTATTGGGTTGCTAGGAGACCAAGTTGGAGGAGCTTAGCCTTCTAACTGGCAGCAATTGGATAAAAGCAATTATTCCTCTCTCTCTAATTAGGACTTTATTTTTCTTTTCTTTTTGTTGTATCAACCTAGAGGCGTGGATGATGGGTTGTGTTGTCTAATTTCGAGGTTGGGGGGCCTGTAGTTTTGTTGTTTTGTCTGGTGCCGTGATTCCATCACTCTTTTATATATATAGATGGGATCCGCCCTGAGTCCCCTTCGGGGTGAGAAGGGCGGAATATAAATACTGTAAATAAATAAATAAATAAAAATACTGCACCATTTTGGGAGTTGTAGTTCGGCAAGGCCTTTTGCCTTCTCTGCCAAAGAGTGAGGCTGTCTCTCCAAACTGCGACTCCCAGGATTCCGTTGCATTGAGCCGCTGCATCATATTCGTGGCCCAAGTTCTGCTTGTGGTCTCGTATCCTCCTAATATCCATAACACAGTCAGTGGGAATGGTTTTCAATGTCCTGGCAATGAGGGGGACGAAGAGGAAATATTCAGTAAGCCCCCGAAATATAAAACAAAAACTCCCCAGTTCTACCTTTTCGGGAATGGCCCAAAGTTGTTGATGTAAATTATTCCAATTACTCAGCCTGCGAGTTGTAATTAACCAGGGTGAGTCTTTTTCTCTTAGCACACACACGATAGTGATCCCACAAGAACTTATCCATGTACCTGAATAGTTTGTAAGTCAGGGACAGCTTGTATTAATCTGCATGTGTGGGTCTGGGCTGTGGTGCAACGGGTTAGTAGCCAGCTGCAATAAATCACTACTGACCGAGAGATCGAAGCTCAGGTCAGATTGAGCTTGTGATCGTTAATAGCCCTAATCACCTAAGAGCCAGAAAAACTCTAGGTCCTGCTTTATGCGAGGAGGCTAATTTAACTTAATTTATGGGTTGGTTTGAGCTCTTGACCATTAATAACCCTAGCTCGCTGCTCACCTAAGCAGCTTGAAAAACATTTGCATCCGTTGAGTAGAAAACTCTAGGTACCGTTTTATGCAAGGAGGCTAATTTAACTTAATTTATGGGTCAGATTGAGCTCCCGACCGTTAATGGCCTAGCTCGCTGTTGACCTATGCAGCCAAAAGACAGTTGCATCTGTCAAATAGGAAATTTATGTATAGCTTTATGAGGGGAGGCTAATTTATCTAATTTACAACACCATAAAAACTGCCAGCAGCGTGCTGAAAGGAATGAGGAAGTACTACTATGAAGGACGCAGTGTCACAGTGGACGATGAAGCGGCAGCTCCCCCTGTGGCCGGAATCAAGCATATCCTCATGAAGCCGGAAGCTGGAAAATGTTAAATTGCCTCTGTTGTCTGTCTATATCAGGGGTCCCCAAACTACGGCCCGTGAGCCACATGCGGCCCGTCGGAGCTATTTTATCCGGCCCGCGGGGCGGTAGCTCCCTCCTCCTCCGCCAAGAAAGGTGCGTGTGGCAAGGAGAAAGAGGAAAAGGCCTTTCCCTTTTCCCTCGCCCCACGTGCACCTTTTCTGCTGCCACTGCCGCCGATGAAGGAGCATGCAGGGCGAGCGAGAGGCAGGGAAGTTGAGTGCCTTTCTCGCCTCGCTCGGCCCGCGCACTCCTTTCCTGCCGCCGCTGTCGAGCAAGGAGTGCGCGGGGCGAGCGAGGAGAGAAAGCCACTCACCTTCCCTGCCTCTCGCTCGCCCTGCGCGCTCCTTTCCCACCGCTGCCGCCGTGCACTCCTTCCTCGACTATCATTATTACTACCATTGTATGACACAGCAAACAAGATAGATATGTTGGATTTCGTATCATAAAATCACAAGTCGAACACTTCCCAAGTGTCTAGGACTGTGTGATGTATTATTATTATTATTATTATTATTATTATTATTATTATTATTTTATTATGACACAGCAAACAAGATAGATATGCTGGATTTCATATCACAAAATCACAAGTCGAACACTTCCCAAGTGTCTAGGACTGTGTGATGTATTATTATTATTATTATTATTATTATTATTATTATTATTATTATTTTATTATGACACAGCAAACAAGATAGATATGCTGGATTTCATATCACAAAATCACAAGTCGAACACTTCCCAAGTGTCTAGGACTGTGTGATGTATTATTATTATTATTATTATTATTATTATTATTATTATTATTTTATTATGACACAGCAAACAAGATAGATATGCTGGATTTCGTATCACAAAATCACAAGTCGAACACTTCCCAAGTGTCTAGGACTGTGTGATGTATTATTATTATTATTATTATTATTATTATTATTATTATTATTATTTTATTATGACACAGCAAACAAGATAGATATTCTGGATTTCGTATCACAAAATCACAAGTCGAACACTTTCCAAGTGTCTAGGACTGTGTGATGTATTATTATTATTATTATTATTATTATTATTATTATTATTATTATGACACAGCAAACAAGATAGATATGTTGGATTTCGTATCACAAAATCACAAGTCGAACACTTCCCAAGTGTCTAGGACTGTGTGATGTATTATTATTATTATTATTATTATTATTATTATTATTATTATTATGACACAGCAAACAAGATAGATATGCTGGATTTCGTATCACAAAATCACAAGTCGAACACTTCCCAAGTGTCTAGGACTGTGTGATGTATTATTATTATTATTATTATTATTATTATTATTATTATTATTATTATGACACAGCAAACAAGATAGATATGCTGGATTTCGTATCATAAAATCACAAGTCGAACACTTCCCAAGTGTCTAGGACTGTGTGATGTATTATTATTATTATTATTATTATTATTATTATTATTATTATTATTATTATGACACAGCAAACAAGATAGATATGCTGGATTTCGTATCACAAAATCACAAGTCGAACACTTCCCAAGTGTCTAGGACTGTGTGATGTATTATTATTATTATTATTATTATTTTATTATGACACAGCAAACAAGATAGATATGCTGGATTTCATATCACAAAATCACAAGTCGAACACTTCCCAAGTGTCTAGGACTGTGTGATGTATTATTATTATTATTATTATTATTATTATTATTATGACACAGCAAACAAGATAGATATGCTGGATTTCATATCACAAAATCACAAGTCGAACACTTCCCAAGTGTCTAGGACTGTGTGATGTATTATTATTATTATTATTATTATTATTATTATTATTATTATTATTATTATGACACAGCAAACAAGATAGATATGCTGGATTTCATATCACAAAATCACAAGTCGAACACTTCCCAAGTGTCTAGGACTGTGTGATGTATTATTATTATTATTATTATTATTATTATTATTATGACACAGCAAACAAGATAGATATGCTGGATTTCATATCACAAAATCACAAGTCGAACACTTCCCAAGTGTCTAGGACTGTGTGATGTATTATTATTATTATTATTATTATTATTATTATTATTATTATTATTATTATGACACAGCAAACAAGATAGATATGCTGGATTTCATATCACAAAATCACAAGTCGAACACTTCCCAAGTGTCTAGGACTGTGTGATGTATTATTATTATTATTATTATTATTATTATTATTATTATTATTATGACACAGCAAACAAGATAGATATGCTGGATTTCATATCACAAAATCACAAGTCGAACACTTCCCAAGTGTCTAGGACTGTGAGATGTATTTTCGGATGATGTGCGCAGATCCCATTATTATTATTACTATTATTATTATTATTATTATTATTATTATTATTATTATTATTATTGAGTGACTGTCAGGGGTGCTTTGATTATGTTTTGTTGCACAAAAGCAAAAGGGGTTTGGACTAGATGGCCCAAGGGGTCTCTTCCAACCTTCTTTATTATTTTGATGATGATGATGATGATGATGATGATGATTAACATTGAGGCTGTATTTGTTCCCTTTTTGTTTGTTTTCTTACTTCATAATAAGATATGTGCAGTGTGCATAGGAATTTGTTCATAATTAAAAAAAAAAACTCACTATAGTTCGGCCCTCCAACGGTCTGAGGGACCGTGAATTGGCCCCCTGTTTAAAAAGTTTGGGGACCCCTGGTCTATATGTTGTATGTCTAATAATGGCATTGAATGTTTGTCATATATATGTGCATTGTGATCTGCCTTGAGTCCCCTTCATGGTGAGAAGGGCGGAATATACGAGGGTTGAATGAAAAGTGATGCCTCCACCTTGGTAACTCCTCAAGAGATGGCAGTGACTGCACGTTGCTTAAGTCGTATTGACCGACCGTCTGCGCAGGGTTCCATACTTTGCCCTTTAACAACACAACCGTTCAATGCTAAGGCTTCCCACCAAATGGAACTAACTGTAGAGGAGAGTCTCCTGAACAAGCCAGGACCTGTTGCAGACCAGGACTGCAATCTGTTGAGGAGTTACGAAGGTGGAGGCATTACTTTTCATTCAACCCTCGTAAATACTGTAAATAAATAATAAATGAATAATAACTTTGTTCTCCCCTTCCCTCCCCTTTGGAAGCATCAGCATCGGCTCCTTCCCGGAGTTCCAGCAGGCAGCCTCGTGCCAGCGTCCGGACGCCATCCTCCTCCGACAGCAACAGCAGCGCCGGATTTCGCACCCGGGACCCGAGTCCCTCCTCTCCGCGACGGAGCACAGCCCGCTGGTCAAGGCAGCCGTCTGGGGCATCTCGGCCACTTTGGGGGCCGCCGCCTTGGCCGTCACCCAGACCGCCTTGGAGTGGGGGCCCGAGTTCCTCCTCCAGCTCTTCTAGGAAGGACTGCGAGACCCATCCGGAGCCAAGGTCCGAATCCCCACTTTGCCCGACTGGGTGACACTCTCTCAGCCCCGGAAGGCCGCAATAGTGGCCAACCTCCTCTGCACAGATCTTGCCAAGGAAACCTGCTTGGAGACAATCTTCCAGGGATATACTGTATAATGCAGTGGTTTGAGTGCTGACCCAGGATTTTGGGAGGCCAGAGTTCGAATCTGCTGTCCCAGGACTCTGGCTTGCTTCAGCCACTGGGCGAACCTTTGCAAGTCACACTCTCTCACCCTCGGAACAGTGCGAGGGATCTTGCCAAGGAAACACCGAATGGAGGTTCACAAGGCACCCCCAAATCCGTCAGTTGGGGTCACTTTTTTTCGGCAGCACCCTGACCTTGAAATGACCTAGCGGTCAGCGAGGCTTGGCTGAGAGAGAAGCACCCAGTGGCCGGAGGAGTCGCACACAAATGGTTCCCTTGACCGAGAGGCCAGCGCACAACCAAAGAGATTCTCTGCTGCTTCGAACCCTCGGTTGCAAAGGCTGAAGGGTGGCTGTTCTTCGTTACGTCTCCAGATATTAATTGGGCCCCGTTACCTCCCCGTTTTGAGGATCTCTACCAGTTTGGTCTGGTTTTGATGCCCTGGAACTTCATTGCCTTCAGTGACTTCCCATGTGCCAAACTGGACTTTTCCAAGACTATATTTATTATGTATTTATAACACTTGTGCATGCCTTCCCTCTGCAAGGATACTCAGTGTGCATCGTTAATGCAGTCTGGCACCACTTTAATTGCCAGGGCTCAATGCTGTGGAAATCCTGGGAGCTGTAGTTTTACAAGACCTAAAGTTGTAGTTTTGCAATACCGGGAGCTGTAGTTTTGCAAGACTGGGAGTTGTAGATTTACAAGATGGGGAGCTGTAGTTCTCCAAGACCGGGAGTTGTAGTTTTGCAAGACCAGGAGCTGTAGTTTTGCAATATTGGAAGCTGTAGTTTTACAAGACCGGGAGATGTAGCTTTGCAAGACCGGGAGCTGTAGTTTCACAAGACCGGGAGATGTAGTTTTACAATACCGGGAGCTGTAGTTTTACAAGACCGGGAGCTGTAGTATTACAAGACCAGGAGTTGTAGTTTTGCAAAACCAGGAGTTGTAGTTTTGCAAGACCAGGAGCTGTAGTTTTGCAATATTGGAAGCTGTAGTTTTACAAGACCGGGAGCTGTAGCTTTGCAAGACCGGGAGCTGTAGTTTCACAAGACCGGGAGATGTAGTTTTACAAGACCGGGAGCTGTAGTATTACAAGACCAGGAGTTGTAGTTTTGCAAAACCAGGAGTTGTAGTTTTGCAATACCGGGAGCTGTAGTTTTACAAGACCGGGAGTTGTAGTTTTGCAAGTCCAAGAGCTGTAGTTTTACAAGACTGGGAGTTGTAGTTTTGCAATGCCAAGATCTGTAGTTTTGCAAGACTGGGAGCTGTAGTTCTACAAGACCGGGAGTTGTAGTTTTGCAATACCAAGATCTGTAGTTTTGCAAGACCGGGAGCTGTAGTTTTACAAGACCGGGAGCTATAGTTTTACAAGACCGGGAGCTGTAGTATTACAAGACCAGGAGTTGTAGTTTTGCAATACTGGGAGCTGTAGTTTTGCAATACCGGGAGCTGTAGTTTTACAAGTCCAAGAGCTGTAGTTTACAAGACCGGGAGCTGTAGTTTTGCAAGACTGGGAGCTGTAGCTTTGCAAGACCGGGAGCTGTAGTTTTGCAAGACTGGGAGCTGTAGCTTTGCAAGACCGGGAGCTGTAGTTTTGCAAGACTGGGAGCTGTAGCTTTGCAAGACCGGGAGCTGTAGTTTTGCGATACCGGGAGCTGTAGTTTTGCAAGACTGGGAGCTGTAGCTTTGCAAGACCGGGAGCTGTAGTTTTGCAAGACTGGGAGCTGTAGCTTTGCAAGACCGGGAGCTGTAGTTTTGCAAGACTGGGAGCTGTAGCTTTGCAAGACCGGGAGCTGTAGTTTTGCAAGACTGGGAGCTGTAGCTTTGCAAGACCGGGAGCTGTAGTTTTGCGATACCGGGAGCTGTAGTTTTGCAAGACCAGGAGTTGTAGTTTTGCGATACCGGGAGCTGTAGTTTTGCAAGACCGGGAGTTGTAGTTTTGCAAGTCCAAGAGCTGTAGTTTTACAAGACCGGGAGTTGTAGTTTTGCAAGTCCAAGAGCTGTAGCTTTGCAAGACCGGGAGCTGTAGTTTCACAAGACCAGGAGATGTAGTTTCACAAGACCAGGAGATGTAGTTTCACAAGACCAGGAGTTGTAGTTTTGCAAGACCGGGAGTTGTAGTTTTGCAAGATGGGGAGCTGTAGTTTTGCAAGACCAGGAGTTGTAATTTTGCAAGACCAGGAGTTGTACTTTTACAAGACCGGGAGCTGTGCTTTTACAAGACTGTAGTTTTACAAGACCAGGAGCTGTAGTTTTACAAGACTGTAGTTTCTACAAGTTGTAGTTTTACTCTGTAGTCTAAATACAGTTTGACCCCACTTTAAACTGCAGTGGGACCCTAGGAATTGTAGTTTTGAAAAGCCTTCGGAGTGTCAGTACCTCAGCAAACTACAACTCCCAGGACTCTACAGTTAAAGTATTTTCAAACTAGAGTAACTCTACAGTGTAGATGCATCCCCGGATCCAGCTGCTGCCTTCATTCGGAGCTTGGGAAAGCTTGGCGGAAAATAGACGGCAAATGCCTAGTTTGGTGCAGAGCGATGGGAACTGTAGTCCTGATCCCCAACCTATTTATTTTGCAACGGTCGACTGGAAACGGTGCATAATAAACAAAGAGGTGGGTTATTTTTCACTGTTGCGAATCCTCAGCTTGGTCTTATTACCTGCCTTAAAACTTGCGTTGTCTTACGTTTACTACTTTGTCCTGGGTATTTTGAAATGTATTTTTGTAGAAATGTTTTTAATTATGGGCATTTTACAGGATGTTTTGAGATGATGGTGTGTTTCGGCGATGTTGTAATCCACCTACAGTGTAGAGCAGGCATGGGCCAACTTCGGCCCTCGGTCCAGGTGTTTTGGACTGCAACTCCCACCATTCCCCACAGCCTCAGGCTGTGGGGAATGGTGGGAGTTGCAGTCCAAAAACACCTGGACCGAGGGCCGAAGTTGGCCCATGCCTGGTGCAGAAGGTGCAGCAATGCAATTGCAGAATGCAAAAGGGTCCAGAAAATAAAATATTTTTGAGCTGTTGCTGGCTCTGATGGGCATTTGATCCCATGCTTTGCGTTGCCTTCTTGTAGCCACTTCTGAATCCGCTGCTTTTAAGCCATGCGCAGTTTAATGCGCGCACTTTTATGACCCTTGCTCGTGTTGTCGATTAATTTGTCTGCAACACTGTCCGGAGATCTTTGGAAGGAGTAAATACAACCAATCATACTGATGTGATGAGTTTAGGCCAGGGGTCCCCAAACTAAGGCCCGGGGGCCGGATGCGGCCCATCAAAGCTATGTGTCCGGCCCCCACGGCACAAGGGCAAAAGGGGTTTGGACTAAATGACCCAAGGGGTCTCTTCTTCTCTTCCAACCTTTATTATTATTATTATTATTATTATTATTATTATTATTATTATTATTATTATTATTGTATGACACAGCAAACAAGATAGATATGCTGGATTTCGTATCACAAAATCACATTATTATTATTATTAACATTGAGGCTGGGTGGCCATCTGTCAGGGGTGCTTTGCTTGTGCTTTTGGTGCACAAAGGCAGAAGGGGGTTGGACTCAATGGCCCAAGGGGTCTATATTATTATTATTATTATTATTATTATTATTATTATTATCATTATTATTATTATTAACATTGAGGCTGGGTGGCCATCTGTCAGGGGTGCTTTGCTTGTGCTTTTGGTGCACAAAGGCAGAAGGGGATTGGACTCAATGGCCCAAGGGGTCTATATTATTATTATTATTATTATTATTATTATTATTATTATTATTATTATTATTATTAACATTGAGGCTGGGTGGCCATCTGTCAGGGGTGCTTTGCTTGTGCTTTTGGTGCACAAAGGCAGAAGAGGGTTGGACTCAATGGCCCAAGGGGTCTATATTATTATTATTATTATCATTATTATTATTATTAACATTGAGGCTGGGTGGCCATCTGTCAGGGGTGCTTTGCTTGTGCTTTTGGTGCACAAAGGCAGAAGGGGATTGGACTCAATGGCCCAAGGGGTCTATATTATTATTATTATTATTATTATTATTATTATTATCATTATTATCATTATTATTATTATTAACATTGAGGCTGGGTGGCCATCTGTCAGGGGTGCTTTGCTTGTGCTTTTGGTGCACAAAGGCAGAAGGGGGTTGGACTCAATGGCCCAAGGGGTCTATATTATTATTATTATTATTATTATTATTATTATTAACATTGGACTCAATGGCCCAAAGGTTCTTTTCCAACCCTCTTTATTATTATTATTGTTGTTGTTGTTGTTGTTGTTGTTGTTTTTTAATTATTATTATTAATATTATTATTGTTGTTGTTGCTCGGTGGCCAACTATATTCCGGCCCTCCAACCGCCTGAAGGATTGTGAACTGGCCCCCTGTTTCAAAAGTTTGGGGACCCCTGGTTTAGGCCATGCTCAAAACAGCAGTGCCCAAAACATGTGCAAAACAGCAGGATCTGTCATGTTTCCCCCACAAGGTGGCACTCCCGGCTTTGCTTACTGCACATAATGGAACTCATTGTTGCCCTCTCACATTGCCAAGGACAAGGCGGCACCAGAGCATGCGCAGAGGGCTCAAGGCACAGGAGAGATACATATCATCCTCAACAATACATGTCTTAGTTTTAATTCGTGAAATGCAAAGCTTGCACTGCCTATTCCTGCAGGGCCAGAGGGTGGACTAGATGTCCTTTATAGTCCCTCGCATCACGATGTTGCAAAGGAAGCACAAAGCTTATGTGGCAGTGTAGAAGGGGCCTCCGTTAACCAGCATGCACATGGATTCGATATTATTATTATTACTATTATTTTATTATGACACAGCAAACAAGATAGACATGCTGGATTTCGTATCACAAAATCACAAGTCGAACACTTCCCAAGTGTCTAGGACTGTGTGATGTATTTTCAGATGATGCGTGCAGATCCCAGCAGGGTGGCCTTTTGCAGTTGGCAGATCGTAATTTTGTCAATGTCTATTGTTTCCAAATGCCGGCTGAGATCTTTTGGCACGGCACCCAGTGTGCCCATCACCACCGGGACCACCTGCACTGGTTTCTGCCAGAGTCTTTGAAGTTCAATCTTGAGGTCCTGAGAGCGGCTGAGTTTTTCCTGTTGTTTTTCGTCAATGCGACTGTCACCTGGGATGGCGACATCAATGATCCAAACCTTTTTCTTTTCCACAACTGTGATGTCTGGTGTGTTGTGTTCCAGAACTTTGTCAGTCTGGATTCGGAAGTCCCACAGTATCTTTGCGTGCTCATTTTCCAGGTTTGTGATCCCACCAGTTCTTTTCTCCTGGGAGGTGATACTTGAGGCATACGTTCCAATGAATCATTTGGGCCACAGAGTTGTGCCTCTGTTTGTAGTCTGTCTGTGCAATTTTCTTACAGCAGCTAAGGATATGATCCATGGTTTCGTCGGTTTCCTTGCACAGTCTTCATTTTGGGTCATCAGCTGATTTTTCGATCTTGCCCTTAATTGCCTTTGTCCTGATGTCTTGCTCTTGGGCTGCAAGGATCAGGCCTTCTGTCTCCTTCTTCAGGGTCCCATTTGTGAGCCAGAGCCAGGTCTTCTATTATTATTATTATTATTATTATTATTATTATTATTATTAATGGCCTTTGTCCTGATGTCTTGCTCCTGGGCTGCAAGGATCGGGCCTTCTGTCTCCTTCTTCAGGGTCCCATTCGTGAGCCAGAGCCAGGTCTTCTATTATTATTATTATTATTATTATTATTATTATTATTATTATTATTAATTGCCTTTGTCCTGATGTCTTGCTCCTGGGCTGCAAGGATCAGGCCTTCTGTCTCCTTCTTCAGGGTCCCATTTGTGAGCCAGAGCCAGGTCTTCTCCATGCAATGTTTTGTTGTGCCAGCTGTCAGCTCTAGTTTGTAGTGCAGTTTTCTTGTTCTGGTTTTTTGTCTGCTGTGCTTTGAGGAATTTATTATTATTATTATTATTATTATTATTATTATTATTATTATTATTATTACACTGCCATATAATCCAATTCAAAGCAGATGAACTGGATTTTATATGGCTGTGTTAAAGGGGCCTGAGAATCTACTGTATGCAGGGTATTTGAAAAAGAACTCCCTAGTTTTAATGGAAACTAGGGAGTTCTTTTTCAAACACCCTGTATTATATATGTGTGAGTGTGTGCACATACATAAGTGTGTGCATGTATATATCTCTATCTCTATTTCTAGCTATCTATATCAATACAGAATTTGATTGGGTAGCTTATGGTACCCAATGATTTCCATGGGTTTAACTGGGATCAGGAACTATCTCTAAGTGAACACATTCAACAGGATTGGGCCGCAACATGTGTGTGATTCTGTCTCTTTCAAGGCAGCGCTCTCGCCCTGAGACGCCTCCTCCTTGACCTGAGTGTCCAGCAAGGGAACCTTGAGCTCTGCATGGTCCATAGAGAGCATGTTGCAATCACGTACGGGATAAAGCCCCACACTTGTAGGTCTTGATCCCAGACAGGTGCACAAGTGTGTGTGTGTGATAATGGCGGTGTCTTTCCAGGCATGTGCAAGAGTGTGTGAGAGGGAGAGAGACCCTCCTCTGGCTCCTGCATTGTTTCCCTGAAGCCAATGTGGGCAAAAGCCCCCCTTTCCCACCCCGATCCCCTCCTTCCCTCCCCAGAGATTTGGGGGCTTGGCTTTCATGAGCCTTATCTTGGCTGCCACCTTTGCCTATGCATCACGAGGGCTGGTGCATGTGTGTGCTTGTGGGTCTCCCCCACAATTACAGAGGGAGAGACTGATCTCGCTCAGTGGGGCTGAATGGGAGTGGAGAGAGGGACCCACATTTATCCCCATTTGCCCGTTCCTTCCCCCTCTCTGGGCAAAGGCCACGGCCAAAGCGTTCTTTGCATGTGTGTCCTGCAAGGCATCAAACCCGCTTTGGAAGAAGGTGATTGGAAGAGACGCCAAGCAGGCAAGACTGTTGTGGTTCAGTCGGATGATGAAGGGGGATTTGGGTTTGCACAGTCTGACACTGACAATGTTAGGCAGTCTGAGCAGCCAGATGCTGAGAAGGCCGCAGTCAGGCAGCCAAGACGGCCAAGAAGGTGAGATAACAGAGGCTTCGGATCAGAGTGACCTTTCCCAGCTCTCAGAACAGAACGGGAGGAGGGCAGGGAAAGGCAACAACAGCCAGGTGGTTCTGAAAGTGATCACGAGGAAGTCCAATTAGACAGAGAAACTAGACTCAGCCTGAGAACGAACCTCCCTAAATGTTCGCAAGGGATTGCTGCCAAGAGGCTAGGAACCCAAGGTCAAAGGAATGCTTTTATGTCTTGTAAGAATGGGTAACTTTCAGATCAAGCAACTTTGCTGTCAGAGCAAGATCTCCTGCTTTGTTCCTGTCTATGGTTCCTGGTTTCAAGTCTCAAGTCTTGGTTCAAATGGGACCCCCCATTTGCCCCCATTTGCATGGTCTCCATTTGCCCAATCCTTCCCCCTCTCTGGGCAAAGGCCGTGGCCAAAGCGTTCTTTGCATGTGTGTCCTGCAAGGCATCAAACCCGCTTTGGAAGAAGGTGATTGGAAGAGACGCCAAGCAGGCAAGACTGTTGTGGTTCAGTCGGATGATGAAGGGGGATTTGGGTTTGCACAGTCTGACACTGACAATGTTAGGCAGTCTGCGTGGTCAGATTCTGAGAAGGTGAGATAACAGAGGCTTCGGGTCAGAGTGACCTTTCCCAGCTCTCAGAACAGAACGGGAGGAGGGCAGGGAAAGGCAACAACATCCAGGTGGTTCTGAAAGTGATCATGAGGAAGTCCAATTAGACAGAGAAACTAGACTCAGCCTGAGAACGAACCTCCCTAAATGTTTGCAAGGGATTGCTGCCAAGAGGCTAGGTACCCAAGGTCAAAGGAATGCTTTTATGTCTTGCAAGAATGGGTAACTTTCAGATCAAGCAACTTTGCTGTCAGAGCAAGATCTCCTGCTTTGTTCCTTTCTATGGTTCCTGGTTTCAAAAGTCTTGGTTCAAATGGGACCCCCATTTGCCCCCATTTGCATGGTCTCCATTTGGCCAATCCTTGCCCCTCTCTGGGCAAAGGCCACGGCCAAAGCGTTCTTTGTATGCGTGTCCTGCAAGGCATTAAACCTACTTTGCAAGAATGGGATGCAAGAGGCACAAAGCAAGCAGTACTTTGTGCGGTAGCGCCAGGCTTCCATCAGTGCAAACAGGGAGGAATCTCAGGGCGAGAGCATTGTCTTGGAAAATGCATTCCATGTATTTTAGAAATTGTATTTATTTATTTATTGCTTATAATTGGGTGGGAGGGGGAAGTTAGATTGTACTTTTTTGAAAACATAATAAAAATTAAGAAAGACATTAAAAGGCATTGTAGGGACCATAAGCCAGAAAATAGTAAACTTTTGCCTATGTGGCTTTGCCTCTGCATATGCCCCTCCCTTCCTGTGAGCTGGTGCCTTTCTCCAGGAAGTTCCAAAGAGAGAAGTAACATTTCCTTTCTGGGCCGACGGTGCAAGGATGCAAGTGGTCAGGTCGGGTCAGTGCCTTTGGGTGACCAAGGAATGGCCATTTGATCTGCAATGGTTTCATTTATGAGGCTTTGGGGCTGGACTTCCTGGCTGTGGGTTGGACCGGATGCCCTTTGGAGTCCCCTTCGATGTCTCTTATTGGTAGCGATGGGTGCATAGTTGTAAATATCCGCTGGCAGAGTTAGGTTATGCAACCCTTTGCGCCACGCAACACACAAGGATCAAAGTTCAACGCGCACAGCTGGCGACCCATTGTGCCCTGGCAGAGCCCCATGCGCGGTGTGAAGCGCACAGCAACAAAGCACCGCCTCGTTCTGCTCGGTCTGTTTCCATGCACCGCCGCATGTCTCGTGCTCCTGAAAATCTACTTTGTTCCATGTTAGGAAACAGTCTCTTACTGTCCAGAAAAAAAATCATTCTGAGCACATAGTGAACCTTTTGCCCTGGGTGAAGCATGTCGAGTGCTTTCCATCCATGCCTCTGTGGCTGTGATTCTGTATTAGGCTTGCATAATGTAAACAGGCACATATGTGGCCTTCCTGCTGCGTGCGGACACCTTGCAAGGGATGCTGTCCCTGTCGATGCACCTTATGCTCACCGTCTCATTGCGCAAAGAGGGACCAGCCATGGGGCATTGGTGGCATTTCCATGTACCTAAACAGTGCGCTGAGGAAGAATTGTGTCCCGTTCAAGAATCCGCTGTGACCGATGTTGTTTCATAGGTAAATGCAATGGTTTCAATGGCATTGGAGAAATGCGTTTGCGCAGCTCTTCTAATGCAACTTGAAACTGACGGGGATCATTGCAAACCGATTCTTATGACAAAACAGGAAGAAATCTGGACAAGAAGAATGAAATTTACATAGGCAATGGACTTAAAGGAAAATTGGTTAAAAATGATCCATAGATGGTACTTAACCCCAAAAAAGGTGAGTGCAATGTATAAACAATTTAATGATAAGTGTTGGAAGTTTAAAATCAAGGAGGAAACATTCTACCACTGCTGGTGGACATGTGAAGAAGCATGAGAATTTTGGAACATGATACATATTGAATGTCAAAAAATATCAAGAATGGATTACCCAATCAAACCTAAAACTTATCTTTTGGGAATTTTAGATATCTTTAGAATTTAGAATTTTAGATATCTTTAAGGATATCAATAAAGAAAAGATACCCTATATACTTGAGTATAAGCCTATCTGAATATAAGCCGAGGCGGGCTTTTTCAGCCCTCCAAAAGGGCCGAAAAACTCGGCTTATATTCAAGTATATATGGTAATTATCTTCCTATCAACGGTGGTGAGAATGGTCTAAGCAAAGATGTGGAAGTTAGATAACTGCCCAGAGAAGGAAGACTGGTTAAACTAAACTTGGGAGATAAAATATACAGACCAATTAATGTTTCTATTGAAAAGGAACACTGGCAAGGGTGTAAAAAAGACAGATTGGTCAACATTTGAAGAGTTTATAAATACGAATTACAATTCTTAACAGAGTAGAAAAATTATAGAGCACCTGAACAAAAGGGAGAGGAAAGGTAAAATGAAACTGTTGAAGAGAAATGAACAGAAGGAAAATGAACAAAAACCCATTTTTTAATTTTTTTATTATTTTTTATTGTCATTTTTAGTTTTTCTTCTTTTTCTCTCATTTTCTTTTCTTTCTTAACTTTCCTATCACATTTGTCCTCACTCTTTCCTTGCACAAGTAGTAGGAAAATCTTCAATCGGAAGCCCAATGTTTTATTATTATTATTATTATTATTATTATTATTATTATTATTATTATTGTCATTTTTATTTTTTATTATTTTTGTCTTTTTCTCTCTTTTTCTTTTCTTTCTTAACTTTCCTATCACATTTGTCCTCACTCTTTCCTTGCACAAGTAGTAGGAAAATCTTCAATTAAAATTCATTTCTATTTTTTTCTTCTTTTTCTCTCTTTTTCTTTTCTTTCTTAACTTTCCTATCACATTTGTCCTCACTCTTTCCTTGCACAAGTAGTAGGAAAATCTTCAATTAAAATTCATTTCTATTTTTTTCTTCTTTTTCTCTCTTTTTCTTTTCTTTCTTAACTTTCCTATCACATTTGTCCTCACTCTTTCCTTGCACAAGTAGTAGGAAAATCTTCAATTAAAATTCATTTCTATTTTTTTTTCTTCTTTTTCTCTCTTTTTCTTTTCTTTCTTAACTTTCCTATCACATTTGTCCTCACTCTTTCCTTGCACAAGTAGTAGGAAAATCTTCAATTAAAATTCATTTCTATTTTTTCTTCTTTTTCTCTCTTTTTCTTTTCTTTCTTAACTTTCCTATCACATTTGTCCTCACTCTTTCCTTGCACAAGTAGTAGGAAAATCTTCAATTTTTTTTTTTTAAAGGAACTGACGGGGATGGTTGCACAACACTCCGAAAGAGCATAGCCATGCGCAGGAAGGAGCAATTGCACCCCATTCTGAAAAATGCGCCATAATGGACCCGGTTGTGCAAGAAAATCCGATGGATGGACAGATGCAATGTATTTGCAAGAATGTATTTGCTGCACTTGTGGAGCAATGCCTTGCGCAGCGCCCCAAAGAGTAGAGCCATGTGCAGGCCGAGGAAGGAGGAAAAGGCCAGAGAATGAGAGAGAGAGATAAAGGGAAGCCTCTGCCAGACTCCCCCCCCCCCCCCAATTCCCCTTCCCATTAATTGCTTTGATGGAGTGAACAATGAAGGGTCTCCATCCAGAGAGAGCTAATCAGCCCCTTCTCCCCTCCCTTGGGATGAATGGGAAAGGGGGGGGGGGGTCAGATGTGTTTCTTTATTTACTGCTTCATTTGTGGCTGGTGACAAGTGACAAGAGCCCAGCACAAAGGCTTGGGAAGGGGGTGCAATTGGGGGGGGCACATCCCTGGGTCCTAGTGCCTGGCTGGGCCTCCCATCGTCCCCAAAGACACACATAAGGTCCAATGGGAGAGGCAGACTCAAATAATGCTAAGCTTTTGCACCTCCAATGCATAGACACTCAACCCAGGCAGGGAAAAAGGTAAGTTGGAAAGCGCATCAATGGATTAAAGATTGGGTCAAACTAGAAAAAAAAATCAACATTTTAACCTTAGAAGGCCACGACTTGCAAAGAGGCTGGCATGGGTATCTATGGTATGGCAAAACTAAAACTGAAAAAAAAAATTGGCAACCATTTCATCAGATCCGCCCTGTTTAAAGTTTGGGAAAAATATAAAAGATATTTTCACACCAAAACACCACTATGGTTATCGCCATTGGAAGCTAACCATAGGAGACTTTTGGGATGGACGAAATGGCCAATATAGAAAGAAATTCTAAACAAAACAAACAGGAAACAATAAATACCCCAACCAAAAGAATTAGAGGAACTTCAGAAAATCAACAAAAATATTTCTTGGTATCAACTCAAGTAACAAGAAATTCTTGATAGGATTCACAGTTTGTCTGGTTATGCTGGTTTGTTATAACAATTGTTGTACAGTATACAAAAATGTTCATTTTTTTTTTGTTCAGCAATAAATGTGAATTCTTCTTCATGGAAAAATAAGACATCCCCTGAAAATAAGACCTACAGCATCTTTGGAAGCAAAAATTAATATAAGACACTCTCTTATTTTCGGGGAAACAGGGTAGGAGCTCCCAGTGGAGCGGCGGATTAAGCACTGTGCTTAAGCACTGCATATGGATACTTCTTCGTCTACACAGACAGTAGGTAAAGGTAAAGGTTTCCCCTGACATTGAGTCCAGTCATGTCTGACTCTGGGGGTTGGTGCTCATCTCCATTTCTAAGCCGAAGAACCGGCGTTGTCCGTAGACACCTCCAAGGTCATGTGGCCATAGGCATGACTGTATGGAGCACCGTTACCTTCCTGCCGGAGCAGTACCTATTGATCTACTCACATTGGCATGTTTTTGAACTGCTAGGTTGGCAGATGCTGGGGCTAACAGCAGGCACTCACTCCGTTCCCGGGATTTGAACCTGGGACCTTTCAGTCCGCAAGTTCAGCAGCTCAGTGCTTTAACACACTGAGCAACCGGGGCTCCCTTTCACAGACAGTAGAAGCACATAAAATATCGCAAAGAACAACACTCTGAAAACAAGGGAATTCCAGACAGGAAACAATCAGGGCCAGCTAACACCTCCCAACAAAAAAATTCCCCCAGGGAGGAAGCAGCCAGGCTTTAAAGCTGAAAGGCCATTACATGCTAATCATTTTGGCCAATTGCAGCATTCATACTTGCCTCCAACAGACAAAAAAAAAAGGAACAATCAGAAATATTGTATATTAACAAGCTTTAGGAAATACAATAGAGTCTCACTTATCCAAGCTAAACCGGCCCGCAGAAGCTTGGATAAGCGAATATCTAGGATAATAAGGAGGGATTAAGGAAAAGCCTATTATATATACATCAAATTAGTTTATGATTTTACAAATTAAGCACGAAAACATCATGTTATACAACAAATTTGAGAGAAAAAGTAGTTCAATACACAGCAATGTTATGTTCTAATTACTGTATTTACGAATTTAGCATGATATATTGAAAACATTGACTACAAAAATGGCTTGGATAATCCAGAAGCTTGGATAAGCGAGGCTTGGATAAGTGAGACTCTACTGTAATATCCCTTGGTGGTACAGCATGTTAAACCGCTGAGCTGCTGACCTTGCGGACCGAAAGGTCTCAGGTTCGAATCCGGAGAGAGGAGTGAGCACTCGCTGTTAGTCCCAGCTTCTGCCAACCTAGCAGTTCGAAAACATGCCAATGTGAGTAGATAAATAGGTATTGCTCCAGCGGGAAGGTAACAACGCTCCATGCAGTCATGCCAGTGGCCACATGACCTTGGAGGTGTCTACAGACAACGCCGGCTCTTCGGCTTAGAAATGGAGATGAGCACCAATGACTGGACTGAACATCAGGGGAAAACCTTTCCTTAAGGTCATCTAGTTGAGCCCCCAGCCCACAAGAATGCACAGCTGAAGGAATCCTAAAAGATGGGAAGTTAAAGACTTTGAGAGCAGCTGGGTTTCCCAATCGGTATGTAACCCCAAATGCTGAGACATCACACAGTATTTATTTATCGTGTCAGAATCAAAGTGAGGACACAGTTATAATGTATTCAAAAACCCAAACAAAGTTAAAAACTTGGCATGATACTAAATGTCTTGCAGCTTAGAAAAAACTCACAGAGCCCTGCATGAGCAGCAACATAATATTGACAACATGGAAAGGCCTTGAACTGAAGCAGGACTGAGCAAGTAATTAAGATTCAGAGAAACAGCAACATATCCACAGCATACCGTAGTCAACTACGAGAAGATTCTGAGAATCACAGTAAGAAGACAATTACCATACATCAAAAGACTGTTTAAGATCTAGTACAAACATACACAACCTGAAGAAGGATTCCCCGAAACGAGGCATTGTACCCGGGATTACTTGTTGTTGTATAACTAGTTGTGTTTGTATATACATTATATTTGTGGATTGTTTTCCATTTGAGATTGATGTATGTTTTGTTTTATGTGTTACATAATAAGATAGTACCCAGTTGGGACTGTAATAATAATAATAATAATAATAATAATAATAATAATAATAATAATAATAATAATAATAAGTAAAACAAGCAGTCAAAGAAGAAGAACATGCCCTGGCAGAATATGTAAAGCAAAGTGAAGAACCTGCTTTGATTGAAGTCAAAAATCAGAAACTCCTCAAAGCACAGCAGACAAAAAACCAGTACAAGAAAACCGCACTACAAACTAGAGCTGACAGCTGGCACAACAAAACATTGCATGGAAAGTTCCTTGACAAAATTGAAGGAAAAGCTGATAAGGAGAAGACCTGGCTCTGGCTCACGAATGGGACCCTGAAGAAGGAGACAGAAGGCCTGATCCTTGCAGCCCAGGAGCAAGACATCAGAACAAAGGCAATCAAGGCCAAGATCGAAAAATCAGCTGATGACCCAAAATGCAGACTGTGCAAGGAAGCTGACGAAACCATTGATCATCTCCTCAGCTGCTGTAAGAAAATTGCACAGACAGACTACAAACAGAGGCACAACTGTGTGGCCCAAATGATCCATTGGAACTTATGCATCAAGTACCACCTCCCAGCAGCAAAGAACTGGTGGGATCACAAACCTGCAAAAGTATTGGAAAATGAACATGCAAAGATACTGTGGGACTTCCGAATCCAGACTGACAAAGTTCTGGAACACAACACACCAGATATCACAGTTGTGGAAAAGAACAAGGTTTGGATAATTGATGTTGCCATCCCAGGTGACAGTCGCATTGAAGAAAAACAACAGGAAAAACTCAGCCGCTATCAGGACCTCAAGATTGAACTTCAAAGACTCTGGCAGAAACCAGTGCAGGTAGTCCCGGTGGTGATGGGCACATTGGGTGCCGTGCCAAAAAATCTCAGCCGGCATTTGGAAACAATAGACATTGACAAAATTACGATCTGCCAACTGCAAAAGGCCACCCTGCTGGGATCTGCACGCATCATCCGAAAATACATCACACAGTCCTAGACACTTGGGAAGTGTTCGACTTGTGGTTTTGTGAAACGAAATCCAGCATGTCTATCTTGTTTGCTGTGTCATACAACATCGTTGTGTCAATAATAATAATAATAATAATAATAATAATAATAATAATAATAATAAAAAATAAAACTTTATTTATACCCCGCCACCATCTCTCCATGGGGACTCGGGGCAGCTTACATGGGGCAGAGGCCCAAACAACATAGAACAAAACATAAGCAACATAATACAAATCACAGTATAAAAAGATAAAACAGTAATACAATATATCAATTAAAACAAAAATACAGGATAAAAAATTGCATTTAAAACACATACATGGTAAAATCGTAATAAAAACTGGATAGATTATTAAAAACCCTCTGGGGCTGATTAATAAATGACTGTATCTCTGTAAAGAAAATACTCAGCAATACTATCATACTGTCTTATGAATACACACATTTGAAGCCGTATGAGAACATATATATTTAAGGTTTTTTCTTTCTATACCACTCTTGTAGCAATTTGATATAGATATCTGTACGTTGTAGTCAGTGGTCTGTGGTTTGCTCTTCTCCACTTTTGCATGTCGTGGACTCCACTTTGTGGCCCCATTTCTTAAGGCTTTATCTCATATTATCAGAGCGGAGTATGTTCAGCGCCTTCCAAGTTGCCCCGTCCTCTGTGTGCCCAGGAGGGAGTTTCTAATTTGTCTTAGCCACTGATTGAGGTTTTGTTTTTTAGCCTGCCACTTTTGGACTCTTGCTTGCTGAGATGTTCCTGCGAGTGTCTCTGTAGATCTTAGAAAGCAATTTCTTGAATATAAGGCATTGGCTTGCTGGCTGATATCCAAACAAAGGATGGGCTGGAGATGTCAGTGCCTTAGTCCTTTTATTATTAGCTGCTACTTCTCGGCGGATGTCAGGTGGTGCAGTACCGGCTAAACAGTATAATTTCTCCAGTGGTGTGGGGCATAGACATCTTGTGATGATGTGCCATGTCTCATCAAGAGCCACATCCACTGTTTAACGTGGTGAGATGTATTCCACACTTGGCAGCAGAGTAGCCAAGCGCAAGGGCAGATGTCTTCACTGTGTCTGGCTGTGACCCCCAGGTTGTGCCAGTCAGCTTTCGTACGATGTTATTTCTAGCACCCACTTTTTGCTTGATATTCAAGCAGTGCTTCTTATCAGGCAGAGCAATGAAACAGGACAGGAAACTGTGATGGTTCCCATCCCACCTGTTTTTCAGTTGTAAATATGTGAATAAATTGTGATAAGAGATAGGAGCTCTGAAGGCACTTGCTGGCCTGTGTTCAGAGTACCCTCCTTTCAAGACATTTCTGTCAGGGGAAATCGACACCCTGACCTATTGGTGAGTCAGTTCTAACCTTCTTCTCACCAGAAAGACCACTTAAGCATCAGCAAAGTGGCACCGACAAACGACACCTCAGCCACAGATTATCTGCTGGTCCCAGTGGTACTATACGTTTATTTACAGACTATATACAATACTAAACACCATCACTGTCAGGACACATGTTCCCTCAGTAAGGGCAAAGCATGGCACGTCCTCTCAGCAACTTGAGTCTGTAATCAGTGCTAGCAGGCACCTCCCAACATTCCACAGTCCATGACGAATGTTCCATCCATGCAGTTGAAGTGGAAGTCTTGACCCATTGGCCCTGCAGGCAATCAATCAGGGCTGGCATGTAATTAACTCCTGTGCTGCTGGAAAGCTTGCCGGAACACATATGATGTAGTGTTAGACTGTTTTATTGTCTATGTTTTGTTTTGCACTTGTTGTATTTTGTATGTTGCACCTTGAGTGCTTTGTGAGCCACCTTGAGTCCCTCTGGGAGATGTTGGCGGGATATAAATAAAATGTTGTTGTTGTTGTTGTTGTTATTGTATATACTCGAGTATAAGCCTAGTTTTTCAGCCCTTTTTTAGGACTGAAAAAAAACCTCCACGGCTTATACTCGGGTGAGGGTCCTGGTTGGCTTATATTCAGGTCAGCTTATGCACAAGTATATATGGGTATTTATTATTTTTCTCTATTATTATTGGTATTGTTACATTTATTATTTTACTCTGTTAATGATTATTATGACATTTATTATTTTACTCTATTATTGTTGTTACTTTTACATTTATTTTACTCTATTTTTATTATTATTAATACATTTATTATTTTACTCTATTTATTATTACATTTATTATTTCATTTATCTATATATATAAAAGAGTGATGGCATCACGGCAGCGGACAAAACAACAAAAGTAAACACCCCACAACCTCGAAAATTGACATCACAACCCCTCATCCATGCCTCTAGGTTGATACAACAAAAAGAAAAGAAAAATAAAGTCCTAATTAGAGGGAGAGGAATAATTGTTTTTATCCAATTGCTGCCAGTTAGCAACCTAGCAACCCACTCAGCCCAGGGGACCCTTTACCTTAACTACCACCAATTCCTCAATACTTTATTTCCCTTACCACCATACTTCGCCACAGCAACGCGTGGCCGGGCACAGCTAGTTACATCTATTATTGTTAAAAGGACACATAAGCACATTTACATTGAAGAAGATGAAAATAATGATTTAATCAGAGTTGAACAGTCATACCTTAAATTACAGTTTGATGTAAAGATTCAAAAACATTTAAACTACGGATGCCTCAATTAATGTAATTTTATTGGTATCTCAGCTTATACTGGAGTCAATGTTTTCCCAGTTTTTTGTGGTCAAATTAGGTGCCTCAGCTTATACTCGGGTCTCATATACGGTATCTCATGTGATGAGCTTTGTACCTCTTCATGTTTGAATAGAGGCTGAAGTGTCCTACAACTAGGAAACTTTTCAGTGTGATAAGGTGGTTAGTATGTGTATAGAACAGGCATGGGCCAACTTCAGCCCTCCCTCCAGGTGTTTTGGATTTCAACTCCTACAATTCCTAACAACCTACCGGCTGTTAGGAATTGTAGGAGTTGAAGTCCAAAACACCTGGAGGGAGGGCTGAAGTTGGCCCACGCCTGCCCTATATGCTGCTTGCATGGAGGCCAAACCTGTGGAAAGCATGGACTGCTAGGACTGCTACGGTTAGGTGGATCTGTAATTGGCTAAGCGAACGAACCCAAAGGGTGCTTCTCACCAAGGCGTCGTCTTCATCATGGAAAGAAGTGACAAGTGGAGTGCCACAAGCAGGGCTCCGTCCTGGGCCCGGTTCTGTTCAACATCTTTATTAACGACTTAGACGAAGGGTTAGAAGGCACGATCATCCAGTTTGCAGACGACACCAAACTGGGAGGGAGAGCCAACACTCCAGAAGACAGGAGCAGAATTCAAAACGATCTTGACAGACTAGAGAGATGATTGGCCGAAACTAACAAAATGAAGTTCAACAGGGACAAATGCAAGAGACTTCACTTCGGCAGAAAAAATGGAAATCAAAGATACAGAATGGGGGACGATGCCTGGCTTGACAGCAGTGTGTGCGAAAAAGACCTTGGAGTCCTCGTGGGGAGGAAGGGGAACATGAGCCTACAATGTGATGCGGCTGCTAAAAAAGCCAATGGGATTCTGGCCTCATCAATAGGGGAATAGCGTCTAGATCCAGGGAAGTCCTGCTCCCCTTATTCTATTCTGCCTTGGTCAGACCACACCTGGAATACTGTGTCCAATTTTGGGCACCACAGTTGAAGGGAGATGTTGACAAGCTGGAAAGCGTCCAGAGGAGGGCGACTAAAATGATGAAGGGTCTGGAGAACAAGCCCTATGAGGAGAGGCTTAAAGAGCTGGGCATGTTTAGCCTGCAGAAGAGAAGGCTGAGAGGAGACATGAGAGCCATGTACAAATACGTGAAGGGAAGTCCTAGGGAGGAGGGAGCAAGCTTGTTTTCTGCTGCCCTGCAGACTAGGACACAAGGGAACAAGGGCTCCAAACTACAGGAAAGGAAGGAGATTCCACCTGAACATCAGGAAGAACTTCCTCACTGCGAGAAAGGCTGTTCGGCAGTGGAACTCTCTCCCCCGGGTTGTGGTGGAGGCTCCTTCTTTGGAGGCTTTGAAGCAGAGGCTGGAGGGCCATCTGTCGGGGGTGCTTTGAATGCGATTTCCTGCTTCTTAGCGGGGGGTTGGACTAGATGGCCCATGAGGTCTCTTCCAACTCTACTATTCTATGATTCTATGATAGGAAGCCTGCATTGCTGCCTGTTCCTTGGATGCCAAGGGCTAAGGATGTTTTCCTCCTCCTGACAGGTGCAGGGAAAGTGAGCCGGCCTTTGCCTTGCGCTGGGCACAGCGGGGGTCCATCCACAGCAATTAAACTGATTAAGGGCAGCGGCGTCTGATGCGTGACGGAGCAGGCCGTGGCGGGAGGAGGGGGGGGGGCACGGCAGAGCCGGCTGTCCATCCAAAAGCCTCTCCAAAGACACCCCAGCACAGCCCCATCCCCATGCAGGAGCTGGCCCAAGTTGGGGAGGACGCTGGACTGGAAGAGCAATGCAGAAACACAGCGGGAGGCGAAGGATGGATAGATGGATGTGGGAGAAATAGGGTGCCTGAAAGGGAAGGATGGAAGATACAGGAGAAATAGGGTGCCAGAAGGTACGGAAAGAAGGATGGGTCCTGGAGAAATAGACTGCTAGGAAGGAAGGAAGGAAGGAAGGACAGGAGCAGAATTCAAAACAATCTGAACAGATTACAGAGATCGTCGTTGTCATTGTCTCACTTGTTCAGTCGTTTTCAACTCTTGGTGACCTCCTGGACCATAGAATCATAGAATCATAGAATAGTAGAGTTGGAAGAGACCACATGGGCCATCTAGTCCAACCCCCTGCTAAGAAGCAGGAAATTGCATTCAAAGCACCCCCGACAGATGGCCATCCAGCCTCTGCTTAAAAGCCTCCAAAGAAGGAGCCTCCACCACAGTCCGGGGGAGAGAGTTCCACTGCTGAACAGCCCTTCTCACAGTGAGGAAGTTCTTCCTGAGGTTCAGGTGGAATCTCCTTCCTTTCCTGTCGTTTGAAGCCATTGTTCCCTTGCGTCCTAGTCTGCAGGGCAGCAGAAAACAAGCTCCCTCCCTCCTCCCTAGGACTTCCCTTCACGTATTTGTACATGGCTCTCATGTCTCCTCTCAGCCTTCTCTTCTGCAGGCTAAACATGCCCAGCTCTTTAAGCCGCTCCTCATAGGGCTTGTTCTCCAGACCCTTAATCATTTTAGTCGCCCTCCTCTGGACGCTTTCCAGCTTGTCAACATCTCCCTTCAACTGTGGTGCCCAAAATTGGACTCAGTATTCCAGGTCAGGCCAGAGCTCCCTGTCGGCTGTGGCCACCCCCAGGTTCCTTCAAGGTCAAGCCAGTCACTTCAAGGATACCGTCCATCCATCTCGCCCTTGGTCGGCCTCTCTTCCTTTTTCCTTCCATTTTCCCCAGCATCGTGATCTTTTCCAAGCTTTCCTGTCTCCTCATCATGTGGCCAAAATACTTCAGCTTTGCCTCTCATATCCTTCCCTCCAGCCATTGGGCATTATTTCCTGGATGATGGACTGGTTGGACCTTCTTGCCAAGGTCCAAGGCACGCTCTGGATTTTCCTCCAGCACCAGAGTCCAAAAGCACCCCTCTTCCTTCCTTCGCTCAGCCTTCCTTATGGTCCAGCTCTTGCAGCCACAGGTTACAATGGAGAATACCATTGCTTTGACTATGCGGACCTTCCTTCGTGGCCAGTGTGATGTCTCTGCTCTTCACTGTTTTGTCCAGGTTGGCCATGGCTCTCCTCCCAAGAAGGAAACGTCTTCTGATTTCCTGGCTGCAGTCTGCATCTGCAGTCATCTTCGCGCCTAGAAATATAAAGTCTGTCACTGCCTCCACGTTTTCTCCCTCTATTTGCCAGTTGTCAATAGGTGTCGTTGCCATGATCTTGGTTGGATCTTGACGTTTAACTGCAGCCTGGCTTTTGCACTTTCTTCTTCTGCCTTGGTGAGAAGGCTCCTCAGCTCCTCCTCACTTTCAGCCATCAGAGTGGTATCATCTGCATACCTAAGGTTGTTAATGTTTCTTCCAGAAATTTTAGCTCCGGCCTTGGATCCTTCAAGCCCCGCATGTTGCATGGTGTGTTCTGCGTACAAGTTGAATAGGGAGGGTGAGAGGATGCAGCCCTGATGTCCGCACTCCTTTCCCAATCTTGAACCCATCTCCTGTTCCGTGGTCTGTTCTGACTATGGCTACTTGGTCTTTATACGGATTCCTCAGGAGACAGACAAGGGGACTTGGTCTCCCCAGACCCCCAAGAACATGCCACAGTTTGTTATGGTCCACACATTCAAGGGCTTTAGAATAGTCAATAAAGCAGAAGTAGATGTTTTTCTGAAACTCCCTGCCTTCCTCCATTATCCAGCAGATAATTACAGAGATGACGGGCCAAAATTAACACAATGAAGTTCAACAGGGACAATGCAAGATTAGGCAGAAAAAATGAAATGCAAAGATACAGAATGGGGAATGCCTGTCTCAACAGCAGTACATGTGAAAAAGATCTTGGAGTCCTTGTGGACAACAAGTTAAACATGAGCCAAAAATGTGATGCGGCTGCTAAAAATGCCAGTGGGATGTTGGCCTGCTTCAAGAGGAGCCTAGTGCCTAGATCCAGGGACAGAAGTCCCGCTCCCCCTCTCTTGTTTTCTATTCTGCCTTGGTCAGACCACTTGACCTGGAATCACACTGTGTCCGATTCTGGGCACTGCAATTGAAGGGAGATGTTGACTCTAAGCTGGGATGTGTCCAGAGGAAGGCAACTCAAAGGGTCAACGGTCTAGAGAACAAGCCCTATGAGGAGCGGCTTAAAGAGCTGGGCATGTTTAGCCTGCAGAAGAGAAGGCTGAGAGGAGACATGAGGAGGAACAGGGATCAAGATGTGAGGGAAGTCCTAGGGAGAAGGGAGCAAGCTTGTTTTTTGATGCCTTAGAGCAGGGGTCCCCAAACTAAGGCCCGGGGGCCAGATGCGGCCCTCCAAGGTAGTTTACCTGGCCCTCGCCCTCATTTATAATATAATATTTTTATATCAGTTTTAATAATATAATATATTGTATATACATATAATATTGATAATAATATTACCATTTTATACAATACAATACTAACAATAATATCATGTAATAATATTAATTATATGTTATATATTACATATAATATTACAGTATAGTGGTATAGTTCAATATAGTATAATGCTAATATTGTGCTATGCTAATAATATAATATATCGTATGTACATACAGCTGCTCTGAGTTCCCTTCGGGGTGAGAAGGGTGGGATATAAATGTAGTAAATAAATGTAGTAAATGAATAAATAAATAATTTTGGACTTAGGCTCGCCCAAAGTCTGAAATGACTTGAAGATACACAACAACAACAACAACAACAACAACAACAACCCTAATTAACCTGACTATCTCATTGGCCAGAAGCAGGTCCACACTTCCTATTGAAATCCTGATAGGTTTATGTTGGTTAAAATTATTTTCATTTTTAAATATTGTATTGTTATTTCATTGTTATTGTTGTTTTGCACTACAAATAAGGTATGTGCACTGTGCATAGGAATTTGTTCGGTTTTTTTTCCCGAAATGATAATTCGGCCCGGCCCCTCAACAGTCTGAAGGATTGTGGACCAGCCCTCGGCTTAAAAAGTTTGAGGACCCCTGCCTTAGAGACTAGGATGCAATGGAACAATGGTTTCAAACTACATGGAAGGAGTTGTTGTATGTCTTTCGGGCTGTGTGGCCATGTTCCAGAAGCATTCTCTCCTGACGTTTCGCCCACATCTATGGCAGGCATCCTCAGAGGTTGTGAGGTATGGAGAAAACTAAGCAAAGAGGTTAATATATATCTGTGGAAAGTCTAGGGTGAGAGAGGTCAGTGTGAATGTTGTGTAGTTAATCACTTTAATTAGCATTGAAAAGCTTATCTGCTGTCTTCTTCCTGCCTCTGGGGCATCCTTTGTTTAGAGTCGTTAACTGCCCTTGGTTGATTCATGTCTGGAAATCCTCTGTTTTCAGAGTATTGCTTTTTATTTACTGTTCTGATTTTTGAGTTTTTTTAACATGGAAGGAGATTCCACCTGAACATGAGGAAGAATGTGTGGACCCTTTCCAGGTCCCCCATCCCAATTTGCCTTCTTTGGGGTCTTCCTTTGCAAAGCGAGGGCTGGCACATGCATGCACAAGTGCACACAAACACACACAACGCACACATCGTGTATGGGACGGAGCAAGAGCAACAAAGGAGCCGGTGCCGGGTGATGTAGATGGGAGCTGGCAGCCGCGCCGAAGGAGGAGGCTAATGAGGGCCTGGAACATCTGTTGGCCCTGGCAGGCACCTGCCGGAGATTCCTGCGCAACACGCAACACACGCCACCTGCCCAAACACACACACACACACACACACACACACACCCTTTGCCCCCCGGGCAGGGGCCGCCTCCCTCCTCCCCTTTCCCTCCTTCACATTCCCAAGGAGACCCTTCCTGATCTGGTGCAGAAATGTCAGTCGGGCTCAGGTTCAGTATTCCCACATGTTAGGCTAGGGTTGGACTAGATGATCTTTGGCGTACCTTCCAACTCTAGTGTAGTATACACTGCCTTGGAGTCTAGTGGAATCGCCTCCTCTGGGATTCATTTTTAAAGAATGAATGACCGTCCGTCAGGATGGTTTGATTTGTGTCTTGCTGTTGTTATTATTTTATTGTATGACACAGCAAACAAGATAGACATGCTGGATTTCATATCACAAAACCACAAGTCGAACTCTTCCCAAGTGTCTAGGACTGTGTGATGTATTTTCGGATCATGCGCGCAGATCCCAGTCGGGTGGCCTTTTGCAGTTTGCAGATCATGATTTTGTCAATGCCTATTGTTTCCAAATGCCGGCTGAGATCTTTTGGCACGGCACCCAGTGTGCCCATCACCACCGGGACCACCTGCACTGGTTTCTGCCAGAGTCTTTGAAGTTCAGTCTTGAGGTCCTGATAGGGGCTGAGTTTTTCCTGTTGTTTTTCGTCAGTGCAACTGTCTCCTGGGATGGCGACATCAATGATCCAAACCTTGTTCTTTTCCACAACTGTGATGTCTGGTGTGTTGTGTTCCAGAACTTTGTCAGTCTGGATTCGGAAGTCCCACAGTATCTTTGCGTGCTCATTTTCCAAGACTTTTGCAGGTTTGTGATCCCACCAGTTCTTTGCTGCTGGGAGGTGGTACTTGAGGCATAAGTTCCAATGGATCATTTGGGCCACATAGTTGTGCCTCTGTTTGTAGTCTGTCTGTGCAATTTTCTTACAGCAGCTGAGGATATGGTCAATGGTTTTGTCGGTTTCCTTGCAGAGTCTGCATTTTGGGTCATCAGCTGATTTTTCGATCTTGGCCTTAATTGCATTTGTTCTGATGGCTTGCTCCAGGGCTGCAATTATTATTATTATTATTATTATTATTATTATTATTATTATTATTATTATGAAACAGACGCAAGAGTGTGAGCATGCAAGGCCTGAGCATGTGCATGTGCCCTCTCCTTGGCTGGCGTGCGGCTCCTTCCCGCGCCCACAGGTGGGCCCTGCAGGGCTTAGACACCGGCCCATCTGCCTCCTGCTAATGAGGAGCGGTGAGGACAGCCAATGGGGGAACTCCGCGCACCTCAAAGGAGATGGGCCGAAACTAACAAAATGAAGTTCAACAGGGAGAAATGCAAGATACTTCACTTCGGCAGAAAAAAATGGAAATCAAAGATACAGAATGGGGGACGATGCCTGGCTTGACAGCAGTGTGTGCGAAAAAGATCTTGGAGTCCTCGTGGGGAGGAAGGGGAACGTGAGCCAACAATGTGATGCGGCAGCTAAAAAAGCCATTGGGATTCTGGCCTCATCAATTAGGGGAATAGCGTCTAGATCCAGGGAAGTCCTGCTCCCCCTTATTCTATTCTGCCTTGGTCAGACCACACCTGGAATCACACTGAGTCCAATTTTGGGCACCACAGTTGAAGGGAGATGTTGACAAGCTGGAAAGCGTCCAGAGGAGGGCAAATAAAATGATTAAGGGTCTGGAGAACAAGCCCTATGAGGAGCGGCTTAAAGAGCTGGGCATGTTTAGCCTGCAGAAGAGAAGGCGGAGAGGAGACATGATAGCCATGTACAAATACGTGAAGGGAAGTCATAGGGAGGAGGGAGGGAGCTTGTTTTCTGCTGCCCTGCAGACTAGGACGCAAGGGAACAAGGGCTTCAAACTCCAGGAAAGAAAGGAGATTCCACCTGAACATCAGGAAGAACTTCCTCACAGTGAGAAGGGCTGTTCACAAGTGGAACTCTCTGCCCTGGAGTGTGGTGAAGGCTCCTTCTTTGGAGGCTTTTAAGCAGAGGCTGGATGGCCATCTGTCGGGGGTGCTTTGAATGAGATTTTCCTACTTCTTTCAGGGGATTGGACTGGATGGGTCTTGTTAGTTTGCCGTCCAAATAACAGAGGTGGAAGGAAGAGAATGAGCACTAGAATGCTCATAGCATCTTGAAGATGAAAGGGACCCCCAAGGGCCATCTAGTCCAGCTCCCTAGATTTATTTATTTATTTATTTATTTATTTCCAGCATTTATACCCCGCCCTTCTCACCCGGGGGGACTCAGGGTGGCTTACAACAGTTGGCAGCATTTAATGCCAAGAACATAATAATAAAACAAAAACAGTACATATAATCAATTAAAACTATAAAAATACATCATTAAAATACATAATAACAATTAAAACATATGTAAATTAGATCCATTTGTCTAAAAACCTCATGCTTCAGCCTTCAATCGGACCATGTCGATGTTATTATATTACTCATTAAAAGCTTGTGCACACAGCCATGTTTTCACAGCCTTTCTGAAACCCAGAAGGGTTGGGGCTTGTTGGATATTTGTGGGGAGGGTGTTGCACAGCCGAGTGGGGAGCCACCACCGAGAAGGAAGGCCCTGCCCCTCGTTCCCACCAGCCGCATGCTGGGCTAAAGCATTCCCGAAAGATGGCCATCTGGTCTCTATTTTTATTAAAGGTGGACCAGGAGTGACCAGCCTAAGAAGACCCTCCCCCTGCAAGTGCCCTTTCTGCCCCTCTTCCTACTGGCTTGTGATCCCTTTGGGTGGGTTTTTCCCAAATGGGGAGACCTTACTGGGGTCAATGGGAGCCCAAAGAGCCCTGACTCTGGTGAGGATGTTGCTTCTGTCAAAGTGGCGAGGAAGGCACGGCACCAGGCAAGGCACAGATGGGGCGAATGCGGAAGGCTTTACACTCCAGTAAACAGGGCTCCTGGGCATCTTGGAGGGATCCAGGTGCCGGTAATTAGCTGCCTTGAGTTAATTGGCTCCTCAGACAGCAGCGGCCGCAGAACAGGTCATTTGGCAGCCGCATTAATGAGAGGGTGGGCAAGGGGCTGCCCCTTCTAGGTGGCTTTTAAGCAGCGGCCACCCAGAGTTGATGGATTTCCATTGGGAGGAAGACTCTGTTGAAGTTTGGAGTTAAACGTGTTGGGAATCACCCTGGACGACTCAAGTCTAGATGTAGTGAGATAGATGATAGAGTTAGATTGAGGGAATCCTTTCCCTGTTTCCAAAGCATGCCTAGACAGGCTTTACTGTGTTTCACTCTATCCTGTATACGTCACATCCCTTACTTTGAAGTTAGTAGAAATGGGAATCTCCAGGGACACTAACTTCTCATTGGTCAGAATGTCTTTTATGGCCCCAATAAACTGGACCATAAGGTTGGAACCATTTTTGGTTCTCTCTTCTCCCTTTGTTCTTCTAGCTAACAACACGTCTTGCCATCCCTCCTGGCAAGATGTAACTATTTAGATGTTTGTTATTTTTCCTTTCTTATTTTCCTTAGAAACCAGTCTAGAGTAGACTAGACAGCTCCCAAGCCTTTCTATCTACAATGGAGTTCTTTGTACCTGAATAAATGCTTTTTGAACTTTTACTGAACCTCTGCAATCGATTGCCATCCTAGCAGAAAAAGCTTCTCTTTGCTCACCGCGTGTAAGTATCTGCTGTTTTGAAAGTCTGCTTTTGCTACTCTGCTGCATTTTGGTGGAATCTCCCCCAGAGAGGGTTAAATTGAGTCTAACCGCCCAGAGATCACCACAACAAAACCCAGAGCAGATTTGGAGCCCCATTCAAAGTGTCCAGATTGAATGAAGTCCTGGTGCCTTGGTCAGACTCCTTTACCTGGAATCACACTGTATCCAGTTCTCACCAAAGAGATATTGACTTTAAGCTGGAAGATGTCCAGAGGAAGAGGGAGACTCAAAGGATCAAAGGTCTGGTGATCATGAATCCCTATGAGGAGAGATGGGTCTGTTTAGCTGCAGAAGAGAAGGTTGAGAGGAGACATGAGAGCCATATATACACATGTGAAAGGAGGTCATAAGGAGGAGGGAGGAGGCTTCCTTTCTGCTGCCCTGGAGACTAGGACTCAATAGAGCCATGGGTTCAAATGACCGGAAAGGAGATTCCACCTGAACATTAGGAAGAACTTCCTGACTTTACAAGCTGTTCGGCAGTGGAACTCTCTGCCTCAGAGTCCAGTGGGAGCTCCTTCCTTGGAGGCTTTTAAACAGAAGCTGGATGGCCGTCTGTCAGGGTTACTTGGATTGTGCTTTTTCTGCATGGCAAGGGGTTGGACTGGATGGCCCATGTGGTCTCTTCCAACTCCATTAGTGTATGATTCCATGAAGAGGGCTTTGATTGTGCCTTCTTGCCTGGCAGAAGGTTGGACTTGGGTCTCTTCCAAATCTGAGATGCTGTGATTCTATGAATGCTCATCTCCCCTTTTCTGTTTTATTGGAATGCCAACTATATCATCTCTTTTAACTCAGTCTGCAACCACTGCAGCAAACTGAAGTTCCAAGAAAGAAGAGAGAGAAGTGTTGTGGTAATGTCTGAGTGGTTAGACTCAATTTAACCCTCTCTGGGGGAGATTCCACCAAAATGCAAAAGCTTTCAAATGCAGCAGTTACTTATACAGGGCGAGCAAAGAGAAGCCTTTGTCTATTTAGGATTGCAATGGACTGCAGAGTCTCAGTAAAAGTTCAAAAAGTATTTATTCAGGTAAAAGGAACTCCTTTGTAGATAGAAAGGCTTGGGAGCTGTCTAGTCTACTCTAGACTGGTTTCTAAGAAAAATAAGAAAGGAAAAATAACAAATATCTAAATAGTTACATCTTGCCAGGAGAGATGGCGAGATGCTTTTTGTTAGCTAGAAGAACAAAGGGAGAAGAAAAAAACAAAAATGGTTCCAACCTCATGGTCCAGTTTATTGGGACCATAAAAGACACTCTGACCAATGAGAAGTTAGTGTCCCTGGAGATTCACATTTCTACTAACTTCAAAGTAAGGGACATGACGTAAACAGGATAGAGTGAAACACAGCAAAGCCTGTCTCGGCATGCTTTGGAAACAGGGAAAGGATTCCCTTAATCTAACTCTATCATCTATCTAACTACATTTAGACTTGAGTCGTCCAGGGTGATAACCAACAAGAAGGAAGAAGAAAATGACATGTTTGTTAAATGGAGCTAGAAAGTGAGACGGATTGAGACACTTGAAGGGTGCGGGCTACCTGTTTGGAAGATGTGGGCTACCTGTTTGTGAGAGTGGGAGATGGCTGAGTGTGTGTGTGCACGCAGATGTGCAATTGGGGGGTGCGCATGGCCTGTGTTTGGGGGTGAATCCAGTTGGAGGGCCGGGTGCCGCAGCTGAGAGTGCGGAAGGACCCCCCAAGGAAGCAAGGCAATGGGTCCTGTGGGTCTGGGGCTAATTAAAGGTGGGGAGGCACATGTGGGGAGGCCTCTGGCTGGCGGCGGGGCCTGATAGGGGATGCTGGCGCGCATCTGCTCCACGCCAGCCCTGCGCAGGGCCATAAATCACCCCGGCATGCGTGCCCTTGCACCCCCTCCCTCCCTCCCTCCCGGCCTGCAAAGGGGCGCATGTGTTTGGAAATCCTTTGCCATTACGGGAGAGGGAATTGGCAAGGGAGGCCCGGAGAGGGAACATTAACCAGGCTGCCACATGCGCCGCTCAGTTGATTATCCTCCAATTAGCCCTCCAGCCGGGACCGGGGCCGCCACTGCCAGCTCCACAGTCATGCAAGGCTGGAGCCGAGCAAGCGGGCCTTCAGACATGCGCCAGGCAGCAACACAAAGGCTGCTTGCAACAGGGCTTCCCTGCAAAAAAAGGCCCGCTTGCAACAAGGCTTCCCTGCAAAAAAAGGCCCGCTTGCAACAGGGCTTCCCTGCAAAAAAAGGCCCGCTTGCAACAAGGCTTCCCTGCAAAAAAAGGCCCGCTTGCAACAGGGCTTCCCTGCAAAAAAAGGCCCGCTTGCAACAGGGCTTCCCTGCAAGAAAAGGCCCGCTTGCAACAGGGCTTCCCTGCAAGAAAAGGCCCGCTTGCAACAGGGCTTCCCTGCAAAAAAAGGCCCGCTTGCAACAAGGCTTCCCTGCAAAAAAAGGCCCGCTTGCAACAGGGCTTCCCTGCAAAAAAAGGCCCGCTTGCAACAAGGCTTCCCTGCAAAAAAAGGCCCGCTTGCAACAGGGCTTCCCTGCAAAAAAAAGGCCCGCTTGCAACAGGGCTTCCCTGCAAAAAAAGGCCCGCTTGCAACAGGGCTTCCCTGCAAAAAAAGGCCCGCTTGCAACAGGGCTTCCCTGCAAAAAAAGGCCCGCTTGCAACAGGGCTTCCCTGCAAAAAAAAGGCCCGCTTGCAACAAGGCTTCCCTGCAAAAAAAGGCCCGCTTGCAACAGGGCTTCCCTGCAAAAAAAGGCCCGCTTGCAACAGGGCTTCCCTGCAAAAAAAGGCCCGCTTGCAACAGGGCTTCCCTGCAAAAAAAGGCCCGCTTGCAACAAGGCTTCCCTGCAAAAAAAGGCCCGCTTGCAACAGGGCTTCCCTGCAAAAAAAGGCCCGCTTGCAACAAAGCTTCCCTGCAAAAAAAGGCCCGCTTGCAACAGGGCTTCCCTGCAAAAAAAGGCCCGCTTGCAACAGGGCTTCCCTGCAAGAAAAGGCCCGCTTGCAACAGGGCTTCCCTGCAAGAAAAGGCCCGCTTGCAACAGGGCTTCCCTGCAAAAAAAGGCCCGCTTGCAACAAGGCTTCCCTGCAAAAAAAGGCCCGCTTGCAACAGGGCTTCCCTGCAAAAAAAAGGCCCGCTTGCAACAGGGCTTCCCTGCAAAAAAAGGCCCGCTTGCAACAGGGCTTCCCTGCAAAAAAAGGCCCGCTTGCAACAGGGCTTCCCTGCAAAAAAAGGCCCGCTTGCAACAGGGCTTCCCTGCAAAAAAAAGGCCCGCTTGCAACAAGGCTTCCCTGCAAAAAAAGGCCCGCTTGCAACAGGGCTTCCCTGCAAAAAAAGGCCCGCTTGCAACAAGGCTTCCCTGCAAAAAAAGGCCCGCTTGCAACAGGGCTTCCCTGCAAAAAAAGGCCCGCTTGCAACAAGGCTTCCCTGCAAAAAAAGGCCCGCTTGCAACAGGGCTTCCCTGCAAAAAAAAGGCCCGCTTGCAACAGGGCTTCCCTGCAAAAAAAGGCCCGCTTGCAACAGGGCTTCCCTGCAAAAAAAGGCCCGCTTGCAACAGGGCTTCCCTGCAAAAAAAGGCCCGCTTGCAACAGGGCTTCCCTGCAAAAAAAAGGCCCGCTTGCAACAGGGCTTCCCTGCAAAAAAAGGCCCGCTTGCAACAGGGCTTCCCTGCAAAAAAAGGCCCGCTTGCAACAGGGCTTCCCTGCAAAAAAAAGGCCCGCTTGCAACAAGGCTTCCCTGCAAAAAAAGGCCCGCTTGCAACAGGGCTTCCCTGCAAAAAAAGGCCCGCTTGCAACAAGGCTTCCCTGCAAAAAAAGGCCCGCTTGCAACAGGGCTTCCCTGCAAAAAAAGGCCCGCTTGCAACAGGGCTTCCCTGCAAAAAAAGGCCCGCTTGCAACAGGGCTTCCCTGCAAAAAAAGGCCCGCTTGCAACAGGGCTTCCCTGCAAAAAAAGGCCCGCTTGCAACAGGGCTTCCCTGCAAAAAAAGGCCCGCTTGCAACAGGACTTCCCTGCAAAAAAAAGGCCCGCTTGCAACAGGGCTTCCCTGCAAAAAAAGGCCCGCTTGCAACAGGGCTTCCCTGCAAGAAAAGGCCCGCTTGCAACAGGGCTTCCCTGCAAGAAAAGGCCCGCTTGCAACAGGGCTTCCCTGCAAGAAAAGGCCCGCTTGCAACAGGGCTTCCCTGCAAAAAAAGGCCCGCTTGCAACAGGGCTTCCCTGCAAGAAAAGGCCCGCTTGCAACAGGGCTTCCCTGCAAGAAAAGGCCCGCTTGCAACAGGGCTTCCCTGCAAGAAAAGGCCCGCTTGCAACAGGGCTTCCCTGCAAAAAAAGGCCCGCTTGCAACAAGGCTTCCCTGCAAAAAAAGGCCCGCTTGCAACAGGACTTCCCTGCAAAAAAAGGCCCGCTTGCAACAAGGCTTCCCTGCAAAAAAAGGCCCGCTTGCAACAGGGCTTCCCTGCAAAAAAAGGCCCGCTTGCAACAAGGCTTCCCTGCAAAAAAAGGCCCGCTTGCAACAGGACTTCCCTGCAAAAAAAGGCCCGCTTGCAACAAGGCTTCCCTGCAAAAAAAGGCCCGCTTGCAACAGGGCTTCCCTGCAAAAAAGGCCCGCTTGCAACAGGGCTTCCCTGCAAGAAAAGGCCCGCTTGCAACAAGGCTTCCCTGCAAAAAAAAGGCCCGCTTGCAACAAGGCTTCCCTGCAAAAAAAGGCCCGCTTGCAACAGGACTTCCCTGCAAAAAAAAGGCCCGCTTGCAACAAGGCTTCCCTGCAAAAAAAGGCCCGCTTGCAACAGGACTTCCCTGCAAAAAAAAGGCCCGCTTGCAACAGGGCTTCCCTGCAAAAAAAGGCCCGCTTGCAACAGGGCTTCCCTGCAAGAAAAGGCCCGCTTGCAACAGGGCTTCCCTGCAAGAAAAGGCCCGCTTGCAACAGGGCTTCCCTGCAAGAAAAGGCCCGCTTGCAACAGGGCTTCCCTGCAAAAAAAGGCCCGCTTGCAACAGGGCTTCCCTGCAAGAAAAGGCCCGCTTGCAACAGGGCTTCCCTGCAAGAAAAGGCCCGCTTGCAACAGGGCTTCCCTGCAAGAAAAGGCCCGCTTGCAACAGGGCTTCCCTGCAAAAAAAGGCCCGCTTGCAACAAGGCTTCCCTGCAAAAAAAGGCCCGCTTGCAACAGGGCTTCCCTGCAAAAAAAGGCCCGCTTGCAACAGGGCTTCCCTGCAAAAAAAGGCCCGCTTGCAACAGGGCTTCCCTGCAAAAAAAGGCCCGCTTGCAACAGGGCTTCCCTGCAAAAAAAGGCCCGCTTGCAACAGGGCTTCCCTGCAAAAAAAGGCCCGCTTGCAACAGGGCTTCCCTGCAAAAAAAGGCCCGCTTGCAACAGGGCTTCCCTGCAAAAAAAGGCCCGCTTGCAACAGGGCTTCCCTGCAAAAAAAGGCCCGCTTGCAACAGGGCTTCCCTGCAAAAAAAAGGCCCGCTTGCAACAAGGCTTCCCTGCAAAAAAAGGCCCGCTTGCAACAGGGCTTCCCTGCAAAAAAAGGCCCGCTTGCAACAAGGCTTCCCTGCAAAAAAAGGCCCGCTTGCAACAGGGCTTCCCTGCAAAAAAAGGCCCGCTTGCAACAAGGCTTCCCTGCAAAAAAAGGCCCGCTTGCAACAAGGCTTCCCTGCAAAAAAAAGGCCCGCTTGCAACAAGGCTTCCCTGCAAAAAAAGGCCCGCTTGCAACAAGGCTTCCCTGCAAAAAAAGGCCCGCTTGCAACAGGGCTTCCCTGCAAAAAAAGGCCCGCTTGCAACAGGGCTTCCCTGCAAAAAAAGGCCCGCTTGCAACAGGACTTCCCTGCAAAAAAAGGCCCGCTTGCAACAGGGCTTCCCTGCAAGAAAAGGCCCGCTTGCAACAGGGCTTCCCTGCAAAAAAAAGGCCCGCTTGCAACAGGGCTTCCCTGCAAAAAAAGGCCCGCTTGCAACAGGGCTTCCCTGCAAAAAAAGGCCCGCTTGCAACAGGGCTTCCCTGCAAGAAAAGGCCCGCTTGCAACAGGGCTTCCCTGCAAAAAAAGGCCCGCTTGCAACAGGGCTTCCCTGCAAAAAAAGGCCCGCTTGCAACAGGGCTTCCCTGCAAGAAAAGGCCCGCTTGCAACAGGGCCTTCACAATGAGCTGCAGGAAAGGACTGAAAACACTCTGATACATAGTCCCTTGTCTGTCTGTCTGTCTGTCTGTCTGTATACAAACACTGTTCCAGCCAGTGAATTACTAGGAGTCTTAGCAGACCACCAGCTGAACGTGAATCAACAGTGCGATGCCACAGCTCAAAAAGGCAGTGCAATTCTGGGCTTCATCCATAGAAGACGGGAGAAGTCCCACTAGTTTCGCTGCCTCCTGCTTTGGTCAGATCTTCTCACCTGGAATGATCTCGTGTCCACCTCTGGGCAAAGCCATTCAGAAGGACTATTGACAAGCTGTTGTAAGACAATGACCTTCCAAGGGTCCTGGCTCAGGAGGGAAATCAGGCAGAAAACCCAGTCTCGTGAGAGATGCAAAAAGCAAAGTTTATTTTCGCCATAGCTGTGAGAAGGCGACAGCCGTACATACCCCAGAGGGCTGTACTATGCAAATGGCCGTCACAAAAGCAAAAGAATTTATAAAGGTAAAGGTTTCCCCTGACGTTAAGTCCAGTCGTGACCAACTCTGGGGGTTGGTGCTCATCTCCATTTCTAAGCTGAAGAGCCGGCATTGTCCGTAGACACCTCCAAGGTCATGTGGCCACTGGCATGACTGCATGAGCACCGTTACCTTCCCGCCAGAGCAGTACCTATTGATCTACTCACATTGGCATGTCCATAGACACCTCCAAGGTCATGTGGCCATGGGCATGACTGCATGAGCACCGTTACCTTCCCGCCAGAGCAGTACCTATTGATCTACTCACATTGGCATGTCCATAGACACCTCCAAGGTCATGTGGCCATGGGCATGACTGCATGAGCACCGTTACCTTCCCGCCAGAGCAGTACCTATTGATCTACTCACATTGGCAGTCCGTAGACACCTCCAAGGTCATGTGGCCATTAGCATGATTGCATGAAGCGCCGTTACCTTCCCGCCAGAGCGGTACCTATTGATCTACTCACATTGGCATGTTTTCGAACTGCTAGGTTGGCTGGAGCTGGGGCTAACAGCGGGCGCTCATTCCGCTCCCAGGATTTGAACCTGTGACCTTTTGGTCTGCAAGTTCAGCAGCTCAGCACTTTAACACACTGTGCCACCAGGGCCCCCCAAAGAATTTATACCTTTGGCTTATCTAAAATTGACCAATGGCTGAGGGTCTTCCTCACCTTCCACACCCACTTGGCATAAGTGATACCTGTGACCTCACTTGTTGATTTCAAGCTAACTTTTGGTCTTGGAACTTCCTGGAGAAAGGCACCAGCTCTCAGGAAGGGAGGGGCATATGCAGAGGCAAAGCTACATAGGCAAAAGTTTACTATTTTCTGGATTATGGACCTTTCACTGTAACTTGTCCAGGGGAGGATACATTGGACCAAGATTTGGAAGTGATTCATCTCTCTGAGGAGGGACTTCGGATGGTTCTACACTGCCATTCCATATAATGCAGTTTAAGCTCCATTATATGTTCAGTGTAGTATCATAAAAGCACACCCAACTGAATTACATGGATCTAGTCTTAGGGAACAGCCCTCGGTGGCGCAGCGTGTTTATTAGAAGAAGACACTGTTTGTTTTGGGATGTTAGGAAATATCACTGAAGTCCACATCTGATGTCAGCAGGGGTCAGTACATTTTGGATGCAGGTGAACTATAACTCCCAAAATCAAGGTCCATTCCCCTGCAGTATGTTTAGTTGGTCATGGGGCTCCTCTGTGGCAAGTTTGGTCCAGATCCGTCATCGGCTGGGTTCAGTGCTCTCTGTATTAGGTTGAACTACAACTCCCAGAGCAAGAAGTGAGTGAAGGTACTTGGTCCATCCTCCCCCAATCTGCCCCAGGATGGAAAGGGGTTCATGGGAGTTCTGTGGGCCAAGTTACATCCAGTTTTGTCACTGGTGGGCGTCGCAGTGGCCTGTGGGATCTGTAGTGATTGAAAGTACTACAAATCCCATCATCCATGGTCCATCATCCTGCAAATAGCACCAGGGCGTAAAGTGCGTCATGGGGGTTAAGTGTGTTGAGTTTGGTCCAGATCCGTCATTCTTGGCGGTCGTAGTTGTCTGTGTAAGTGGCGGCCAATCAAAAAGCTGCCACATACTCGCATACATACAAACATACATACATACAAACACTGACTTTTATTTTGCTTCTCGTGAGCTCGCCAGGTGTTGAGCAACCCTCCTTGCCGGGTCTAGTGTGAGTCTCCTTCACTAGAGAAGACCCCCAAATTTTTGATCTCTGCTTCACTCTGGAAGTTTTCAAACAGAGGCTGAATGGCCATCTCTTGGGAGGAATTGGATGGTGTCCTCCTAAATGGCAGAAAGCCTGGGTGACCCTGGGGGTCTCTTCCAACTCTAGGTCCAAGGTGAAGAGGAGGGGAGGCTGCAACTCCCACTCCCACAGATGCGGACTGCAAGATCTATAAGAAAAGTAGGGTCTCCACGGGTTTAGTATCAGAGCCTGTCTCTTCATGGAGAGCTCATGCAAAATGCCCCATATCTTGGACACCACACATTTGCAGTGGGGCGATGCTTTTTTGTAGCTTTCCTGGCAGCCCCTCCTCAGCTGAGTGGGTGATTTGGGGGCTCAGGTGGGCCCAGGAGTGGAGGGAAGGGTCTCCAAAGGGACCCCGGTGCCGCCTTCGGGCCCATAATGACTCCGTCCACGGCCAGATGGTGCCACCCCTCTCCTTGGGCAGCCTGCTGGAACGAGACCCCCCCCCCTCAAAACCCCTGTAGATCTCCGAGGCTCTCATCAAAATGCTAATAGGGAAGACCCCCACCCAACATAGACATCCCCCCCCATAATTCTCCTCCTGACCCATTGCCCAGCTGGGCCTGAGCCTCCAAATGCAACCCCAGAAAACATCCTCCCTTGCATTGCTTTCCTTGGGTGCTTTGACCAGGACTCCATCTCACAGCATCCCCAAGGCTGCAAAAGCAGGGCTACCAGGGGGCGGTTTGATGGGAGGTGTAGTCCACTTTGACCCAAGCAAAGATACTTTTAATAGAAGTTAGAATCCTAGAGTTGGAAGGGAACACAAGGGCCAACCCTCTTCTGCCAGGCAGGGAGACACAATCAAAGCCAAGAAATAATAATAATAATAATAATAATAATAATAATAATAATAATAATTCCGAAAATACATCACACAGTCCTAGACACTTGGGAAGTGTTCGACTTGTGATTTTGTGATATGAAATCCAGCATGTCTATCTTGTTTGCTGTGTCATAATAAAATAATAATAATAATAATCCTTGACAAAATTGAAGAAAAAGCTGATAAGGAGAAGACCTGGTTCTGGCTCACGAATGGGACCCTGAAGAAGGAGACAGAAGGCCTGATCCTTGCAGCCCAGGAGCAAGACATCAGGACAAAGGCAATTAATAATAATAATTAATAATAATAATAATAATAATAATAATAATAATAATAATAATAGAAGACCTGGCTCTGGCTCACGAATGGGACCCTGAAGAAGGAGACAGAAGGCCTGATCCTTGCAGCCCAGGAGCAAGACATCAGGACAAAGGCAATTCAGGCCAAGATCGAAAAATCATGACTGCAAGGAAACCGACGAAACCATGGATCGTATCCTCAGCTGCTGTAAGAAAATCACACAGACAGACTACAAACTGAGGCACAACTATGTGGCCCAAATGATCCATTGGAACTTATGCCTCAAGTTCCACCTCCCAGCAGCAAAGAACTGGTGGGATCACAAACCTGCAAAAGTCTTGGAAAATGAGCATGCAAAGATACTGTGGGACTTCCGAATCCAGACTGACAAAGTTCTGGAACACAACACACCAGACATCACAGTTGTGGAAAAGAAAAAGGTTTGGATCATTGACATTGCCATCCCAGGTGACAGTCGCATTGATGAAAAACAACAGGAAAAACTCAGCCGCTATCAGGACCTCAGGATTCAACTTCAAACACTGTGGCAGAAACCAGTGCAGGTGGTCCCGGTGGTGATGGGCACATTGGGTGCCGTGCCAAAAGATCTCAGCCGGCATTTGGAAACAATTGACATTGACAAAATCACAATCTGCCAACTGCAAAAGGCCACCCTACTGAGATCTGCGCACATAATCCGAAAATACATCACACAGTCCTAAACGCTTGGGAAGTGTTTGACTTGTGATTTTGTGAAACGAAATCCAGCATGTCTATCTTGTTTGCTGTGTCATACAATAAAATAACTTTACTTTTATATCCCGCCACCATCTCCCCAAAGGGACTCGGGGCGGCTTACATGGGGCAAGGCCCGACAACACAATAAAAATAAAAATACATTAAAAGCAATATACAATATAAAAATAGGATAAAAACAACAATATCATAACAATAAATAATAATATTAACCGGCATGTCTATCCAGCCGACCATAGCACCATAGGATCATAGAGTTGGAAGCTGGACATGTTCCGCCCGGTCAACATCCTCCTTGAATTGCTTTGCCCAGAGCTGGACGCAGGGTTGTTCTTCCAGGGGAAACAGAAGAGCGGGGACGATGACTTCCCCCCGTCTATGCTCTCTTGGTGTGGCCCAGAATCACATTGGCCTTTTTACCCTGTTTCCCCTAAAATAAGACATCCCCAGAAAATAAGACCTTAGTAGAGGTTTTGCTGATTTGCTAAATATAAGGCCTCCCCCGAAAGTAAGACCTAGCAAAGTTTTTGTTTGGAAGCATGCCCAACGAACAGAACACCAGAGCATGCAGGATTGGTAAATGTACGTACCATAGATTGTTGTACATGGAAATAAAGGTAGTAACAAGAAATAATGGGCCCCTGATGGTGGCGCAGTGTGTTAAAGCGCTGAGCTGCTGAACTTGCAGACCGAAAGGTCCCAGGTTCAAATCCTGGGAGCGAAGTGAGCGCCCGCTGTTGCTCCAGCTTCTGCCAACCTCGCAGTTCGAAAACATGCCAATGTGAGTAGATCAATAGGTACCGCTCCGGTGGGAAGGTAACAGCGCTCCATGCAGTCATGCCGGCCACATGACCTTGGAGGTGTCTACAGACAATGCCGGCTCTTCGGCTTAGAAATGGAGATGAGCACCAACCCCCAGAGTCGGTCACGACTGGACTTAATGTCAGGGGAAAACCTTTACCTTACCTTAACCTAACAAGAAATAATAATAATAACTTTATTCTTTTATCCCACTTCCATCTCCCAGAAGGGACTCAGGGCAGCTTACACAGGGATAAGCCCAACAACAACATAAATTTACATACAAACAGAAATTTAAAACAGTAATTTTAAAACAGTATAGCAATCTATATATATAAAAGAGTGATGGCATCAGGGCAGCGGACAAAACAACAAAACTACAGCCCCCCCAATCTCGAAATTTGACAACACAACCCATCATCCACGGCTCTAAGTTGATACAACAAAAAGAAAAGAAAAATAAAGTCCTAATTAGAGGGAGAGGAATAACTGGTTTTATCCAATTGCTGCCAGTTACAAGGCTAAGTTCCGCCCACTTGGTCTCCTAGCAACCTACTCAGCCCAGGGGACAGGCACAAGAGTTTGGAGAGACCCCTAAGGGCCATCCAGCCCAACTCTTTCCACTATGCAGCAAGACACAATCCAAGCATTCACAACACATGGACAACGTATACATACTATACAATACTACACAGGGACATAGACCCCCCTCTATCCTCACCACTTTCACATTACACAAACAACCAAATGCATACTAAACATAAAGACAACCATACAACAGACATTCAATACCACCACTACCTCCACAAGTTCTCACCAACACCACCAGACAACGCCACAGCAACGCGTGGCCAGGCATAGCTAGTAAAATATAATATAGAAATTCTTGAATGGATTCACAGTTTGGTTATGCTGTTTTGTGATGACAACTACTGTACAGTAGATAATACATTTTCATTTTTAATAATTCAACCATAAACGTGAATTCATCTTTGTGGAAAAATAAGGCATCCCCTGAAAATAAGACCTAGCGCCTCTTTGGGAGCAAAAATTAATATAAGACATTGGCTTGTTTTCGGGGAAACAGGGTAGCTGCTGCATCACACTCTTGGCTCCTGTTCAGGTCGTGATCTCTTCTGCATGGACTGTTTTCAAGCAAGATATCCCACCTCCTGCATGTATGTATTGATTACCAAAGCCCCTTACATTTCTCCCTGTCGAAGTTCATTTTGTGAGTTTTGGCTCAGTGGAAAATTCAATGCAAACCCTGGGAGGTGGGGACGAGGAGCCAAGCTAGTTGACTGCTGCTCTGGAGACTTGACACAAAAGGAGCCGTGGATTCAAATGGCAGGCAAAGAGATTCCACCCAAATGTTAGGAAGAGACCCTGCTAATGATCAGATGGTGGAATACATTGGCATGGGGTCTAGTGGAATGAAGCATTGGCTGGGTGGGTGGGCTTGGATTGTGCTTCTCCTGCCTGGGTTGGGCTGGATGGCCTTTGGGGTCTCTTCCAACTTGAGGATCTGATGGTTCTGTGGGCTCAGGTCCAGGCAAGGCCAGGCCTGTGCCACCACTTGATTCCTGCAAACGTGTCAGAGCAAGGCCTGTGAAGCCCACAGATCTGTGGAATAAGGGTGGGGGGAGTCATGGGAGGGGGCTCCCCTTGCCTTTGTTCCCACCACCGAGCCGGCAAGTGACAAGGATCAGAGGCGGCATTTGCATCTCCGAGGGGGCTGCAGAGCCGAGATAAAGGGGACCGGTCCCTCCTGGCCAATCAGGCGCCTCCGAAGCGCGCCCCCTCCCCAGCCCCCCGCCCTCTGGGGAGCGGTTATGACAAATAAGATTAATGTCGTCGCTGCCACCTCGTCCCGGGCACACAAAGGCCCTCTGCGCCTGCCACAGCACAGATGGGCCAAAGGGACACGTGGGACCTTCATCGTGGGCCTTTGCATCTCACATTGGTCAAGACTTCTTAAGAGACCTCTAAACTCTATCACTCTCCACTAATCTCTCCTTGAGTGGGTGGAAGTCATCTCAAGACTAGGACACAATGGAACAAGGGATTCAAAGGGCAGGAAAAGAGATTCCATCAAAACCCAAGGCACAAAGTAAGCAGTATGCCATGCTGCCAGATCTTGTTGTTTGAAAAACCGTATGGCAGTAGTATCCAACTTGTGGAACTCTGGGTGTTGTGCACTTCAGCTCCTAGAAGTCCTGGTCATTGGACAAGCTGGCAATAAGGGCTCTGGTAATCGGACGCCCAAATTGTGGGAGTTGGGAGTCCAAAACACTTGAAGGGCTGAAGTTTGCCCATGTCTGTTCTTGCCCCTCTACAGCAGGGGTCTTCAAACCTTTTAAGTGAAGGTACGATTCGTAGTCCCTCAGACTGTTGCGGGTCCAGACTAGGATGAAATAGTCCAAAATTAGGAGTGTGGTTGTTGTTATGTGCCTTCAAGTCATTTCAGATTTAGGTCAACCCTAAGTCTAAAGTTTAGGACAGAGGCCAGGTCAATGACATTGGAGGGTCTTAGTTCGGGGACCCCTGATCTAGATGATCTCATAAGACCATACGTAAGCCAAGAGACCTCCAAAGACTATCTAAATGGTCTCATAAGACCATTGGTAAGGAAAGGGACCATCAAAGGCCATCAAGACGATCTCATGAGGCCATAGGTAAGCAAAGAGACCTCCAAAGACCATCTAGATGGTTTCATAAAACCATTGGTAAGGAAAGGGACCATCAAAAGCCATCTAGATGATCTCATAAGGCCATAGGTAAGCAAAGAGACCTCCAAAGACCATTTAGATGGTTTCATAAAACCATTGGTAAGGAAAGGGACCACCAAAAGCCATCTAGATGATCTCATAAGGCCATAGGTAAGCAAAGAGACATCCAAAGACCATCTAGATGGTTTCATAAAACCATTGGTAAGGAAAGGGACCATCAAAAGCCATCTAGATGATCTCATAAGGCCATAGGTAAGCAAAGAGACATCCAAAGACCATCTAGATGGTTTCATAAAACCATTGGTAAGGAAAGGGACCATCAAAAGCCATCTAGATGATCTCATAAGGCCATAGGTAAGCAAAGAGACCTCCAAAGACCATCTAGATGGTTTGATAAAACCATTGGTAAGGAAAGGGACCATCAAAAGCCATCTAGATGATCTCATAAGGCCATAGGTAAGCAAAGAGACCTCCAAAGACCATCTAGATGGTTTCATAAAACCATTGGTAAGGAAAGGGACCATCAAAAGCCATCTAGATGATCTCATAAGGCCATAGGTAAGCAAAGAGACCTCCAAAGACCATTTAGATGGTTTCATAAAACCATTGGTAAGGAAAGGGACCATCAAAAGCCATCTAGATGATCTCATAAGGCCATAGGTAAGCAAAGAGACATCCAAAGACCATCTAGATGGTTTCATAAAACCATTGGTAAGGAAAAAGACCATCAAAAGCCATCTAGATGATCTCATAAGGCCATAGGTAAGCAAAGAGACCTCCAAAGACCATCTAGATGGTTTCATAAAACCATTGGTAAGGAAAGGGACCATCAAAAGCCATCTAGATGATCTCATAAGGCCATAGGTAAGCAAAGAGACCTCCAAAGACCATCTAGATGGTTTGATAAAACCATTGGTAAGGAAAGGGACCATCAAAAGCCATCTAGATGATCTCATAAGGCCATAGGTAAGCAAAGAGACCTCCAAAGACCATCTAGATGGTTTGATAAAACCATTGGTAAGGAAAGGGACCATCAAAAGCCATCTAGATGATCTCATAAGGCCATAGGTAAGCAAAGGGACATCCAAAGACCATCTAGATGGTTTCATAAAACCATTGGTAAGGAAAGGGACCATCAAAAGCCATCTAGATGATCTCATAAGGCCATAGGTAAGCAAAGAGACCTCCAAAGACCATCTAGATGGTTTCATAAAACTATTGGTAAGGAAAGGGACCATCAAAAGCCATCTAGATGATCTCATAAGGCCATAGGTAAGCAAAGAGACCTCCAAAGACCATCTAGATGGTTTGATAAAACCATTGGTAAGGAAAGGGACCATCAAAAGCCATCTAGATTATCTCATAAGGCCATAGGTAAGCAAAGAGACCTCCAAAGACCATCTAGATGGTTTCATAAAACCATAGGTAAGGAAAGGGGCCCCCAAAGGCCATCTAGATGATCTCATCAAGCCATCAGAAGACCATAAATAAGGAAAGGAACCTCAAAGACCATCTAGATGGTCTCATAAGACCATAGGTAAGGAAAGTGACCTCCAAGAGCCATCTAGATGGTCTCATAAGGCCGTAGCTAAGCAAACAGACCTTCAAAGGCCAGGTCAACGATCTCATAAGACCATAGGTAAACAAAATGACCTCCAAAGACCAGGCAGACTTAGGTCAACCCTAAGTCTGAAGTTTAGGACAGGGGCCAGGTCATTGACCTTTAAGGGCCACATTTGGTCCACGGGCCTTAGTTTGGGGACCCCAGTTCTACAGAGAGAGATGCTTGTATTTCTCATAATCATTTGCATCCCCTTTTGAAGGTTCCTCTTGGCAGGAGCCCAGGTGGCGAAGTGCTTTAAAGCGTTGAGCTGCTGAACTTGCAGACTGAAAGGTCCCAGGTCCAAATCCCGGGAGCGGAGTGAGCGCCCGCTGTTAGCCCCAGCTCCTGCCAACCTAGCAGTTTGAAAACACGCAAATGTGAGTAGATTAATAGGTACTGCTCCAGCGGGAAGGTAATGGCGCTCCATGCAGTCATGCCCATGGCCACATGACCTTGGAGGTGTCTACGGACAACGCCGGCTCTTTGGCTTAGAAATGGAGATGAGAACCAACCCCCAGAGTCAGACATGACTGGACTTAACGTCAGGGGAAACCTTTACCTTTGACCTTGGCAGAGAAGCAAACACATCCAGAGAGGAGTGACCTGGAATCCGCGGAGAGGCCCTGCGGATGCACTGGTCAACGCTTCCCAACATTTATGTCAAGAGGGATTTTAAGACTTGTAGCACAGCAACATTCAGAGTTCTGAGGGAAATCCCAAGGCCACCTAGCCCATCCCCGTTCTGCTATGAAGGAAGACACAATTGAACCACTCCCCAAAGATGCCCATCCAAGCTCTGTTTGAAAGCCCACAGAGAAAGAGGCAGAAAAGATGAAATGCAAAGGTACAGAATGGGGGATGCCTGGCTTGATAGCAGTACGTGTGAACAAGATCTTGGAGTTCTTGTGGGGAGAAAGGGGAACATGCGCCAGGAATGTCATGTAGGAGTTCAAAAAGCCAATGGGATTTTGGCCTGCATCAATAGTGTTGGGAATGGACGAGCTGTTAAGCTCTAATCGCCTTCTTTATGAGGTAAATTCCCATTAAAATAGCAGAGTAAAAATTGCAACAGTGGTGAGACTTACGCAGTGTGAGTTTGGAAGGCCTCTGTTTCATCAGGAAGGCAAAGGGATGCAAAGCCAGCTTAAAAGTTTAAAAGCATTTATTGAGGTAAAAAGAAATCCATTGATGGATAGAAAAGGTTGAGACCTAACTAGCTAATCTATCCTGTTCTAATACACATCGACGGATTAAAATAACAAAGGTATAGATAGCTACATCTTGACTAATAGAGGACAGAGGTGCGTCCTTTCTGGAACAAAGCAGGAAGCTGGAATGGCGAACAAACCTCGTGGGTCTGTTCTTCTCTAGGGCCATAAACATTCCAAAAGGCCAAATTGGGGAAGTTACGTCAAAGCCCTAGGAGAGATCACATTTCTAAAGCATCAAAGGGTGGGGTTGACCTAAACAGGACATGAGGGAGGAAACAATAGTGAATCCTATCTAGGCATGCTTTGGAAACGGGGAAAGGATTCCCTCAATCTAACTCTATCATCAATCTGACTACATTTAGACTTGAGTAGTCCAGGATGAATCCCAACACAAATATGTGAGGGGAATGTCAGGGGATGATGGGTAGCAGAGTGTAATCCAAAAATTCACCATTCCGGTCTTCATCTCCTTCTCCAGACTGTCTCCCCGTGTGGAAAAACAGCACTGGACAAACACACTTCAGCAGACGAGGGTTCGGTTGGAAATCCAACGGCAATAAATCTTTATTTACATGACTATATACAAAAAGAGCAAATCAGTCCTTTCTCCATGAGTGCTCTTGCCGAAGCGACTCATGCACACACACTGCTCTGAAGATACTCCTCTGCATTCCACATGACAAGGAAAAAAGTCCCGGTCAAAACAAACTTGACCCCATTGGTCCTGTGATACGTCAATCATAGCAGACTCTCATTAACTCCATAACTGCTGAAATGCCTTGCCAAAAAACTAACACACAAGGCATTTCTGATAACCCAGATTGATTTTAACATTTCACAATACACAATACCCTGACAGGGAAGTCATAGGGAGGAGGGAGCAAGATTGTTTGCTGCTGCCCTGCAGACTAGGACGCAATGGAGCAATGGCTTCAAACTACAGGATAGGAGATTCCACCTGAACAACAGGAAGAACTTCCTGACTGTGAGAGCTGTTTGGCAGTGGAACTCCCTGCCGTCGAGTGTGGTGGAGGCTTTTAAACAGAGGCTGGATGGCCATCTGTCGGGGGTGCTTTGAATGTGATTTCCTGCTTCTTGGCAGGGGGTTGGACTGGATGGCCCATGAGGTCTCTTCCAACTCTACTATTCTATGGTTCCCTGCACCAGGGGTGGCAAGGCAGAACAGAGTGCCCGGCGCGCATGGTAATGCCCCATCCATGCCAGCTGCAGAAAGGGCCCTGAAGCCCCAAGGACAGCAAACGGTGGGGGGAGCATGGAGGGGCAAGTGCACAATTGGGAGACACGACTCTTTGCCCATCAAAGGGGGAGACACAGGGAGCGGCCTATGATTAATGCATGGCAGGCGGTGTGCAGACAGTGTCCCCCCCCCCCCCCATGTGCTCTGCTCTCTCTGCGCTGCCCGCCTGGGGCTCTCTCTCTCTCTCTCTCTCTCTCTCTCTCTCTCTCTCTCTCTCTCTCATCCGCACTGGGCTCCATGCTGCTCCTCCTGTGGATCAGAGAACGTTTCATTAAGGGGCTGATTATGCCAAGGAAAGAGGGGAAAACACGGCCCCGACTTCAAACACTTCACCTCCTTCCCATCTCCCTCTCCCCAAATATTCCTCATTAGAGCAGCCTTTGGAAGGGAAGCCCCCCCCCCCCAACCTGGCATGGCTGAGCCACCTTTACTACGTTGCCCCCCACTCACATCTCAGTTTCACATTGAGTTCAGGAGGAATAGCACTCTCAATATCCTGCGTCACAATACGACAGACCAACCCCTGGATCTGTTTACTTACGGACTCATCTATCCGCAAAAGAGGCCTCTCTATTTATTTACGAGGGCTGAATGACAAGTAATGCCTCCACCTTCGTTACTTTGGTTTGGATGGGAATATTTTAATAAACCAAATGCAGAAATAATCCTTAGAATGTGCTCTTTGACTACCACTATTCACTTTTCCACATCATCACCAGACAATTAGATGCATTTCTCCCAACGATGAACAAGTTTTCTGAAGCTGTCACGGAAGAAGTCGACACTCTGTTTCTGCAACCGGCGTCTCACAGGACCCATCGTGCACAGATCTTCCGATAGACAAGCAAAGCAATCATGTGACCCACGCGTTCTGGTGAAATGCCGATTATGCTTGAAATTTCTCTCTGAGTGATATGTCGATCGTCCTGAATCAAGCTGTCAACCTTTTGCTTGTGAAACTTGGTGGTTGCTTGTGTTCGTCACGCAAGTCAGATGTTCCCACCTCAGGATCTTTAAACTTACTCACCCAATGACGCACAGGACTCACATCAACACAATCACCATCAACAGCTTGCATTCTCTGATGAATCTCCTTTGGGGTGACACCTTCTGCTGTCAAGAATTCAGTGACTGCACGTTGCTTAAGTTGCATTGACCTACCATCTGCTCAGGGTTCCATACTTCACACTTTAACAACACAACCGTTCAATGCTAAGGCTTCCCCATCTGCGCAGGGTTCCATACTTGGCACTTTAACAACACAACCGTTCAATGCTAAGGCTTCCCCGTCTGCGCAGGGTTCCATACTTGGCACTTTAACAACACAACCGTTCAATGCTAAGGCTTCCCCGTCTGCGCAGGGTTCCATACTTCACACTTTAACAACACAACCGTTCAATGCTAAGGCTTCCCCGTCTGTGCAGGGTTCCATACTTCACACTTTAACAACACAACCGTTCAATGCTAAGGCTTCCCCATCTGCGCAGGGTTCCATACTTGGCACTTTAACAACACAACCGTTCAATGCTAAGGCTTCCCCGTCTGCACAGGGTTCCATACTTGGCACTTTAACAACACAACCGTTCAATGCTAAGGCTTCCCCGTCTGCGCAGGGTTCCATACTTCGCACTTTAACAACACAACCGCTCAATGCTAAGGCTTCCCCGTCTGCGCAGGGTTCCATACTTCGCACTTTAACAACACAACCGTTCAATGCTAAGGCTTCCCCGTCTGCACAGGGTTCCATACTTGGCACTTTAACAACACAACCGTTCAATGCTAAGGCTTCCCCGTCTGCGCAGGGTTCCATACTTCGCACTTTAACAACACAACCGCTCAATGCTAAGGCTTCCCCGTCTGCGCAGGGTTCCATACTTCGCACTTTAACAACACAACCGTTCAATGCTAAGGCTTCCTGCCAAATGGAACTCACCGTAGAGGAGAGTCTCCTGAACAAGCCAGGACCTGCTGCAGACCAGGACTGCCATCTCTTGATGAGTTATCAAGGGGGAGGCATTACTTTTTAATTCAACCCTCGTATATAATATGATTTTTGTTTCTGGGTTAGAAATGTCATTTCCTAATTGGTTCAGTTAGCAACACATGGGAAAAGATCTATCAAATTGCCAAAACTTTGCCTTTGCAGGAAGGACATCCTGCAGCACATTTTGCTACAGTTTTCCAATGAATATCTCATACAGTCACAATCAATTGCAACCTAGTTTGTGGCAGCCACAAAAACAAAGTTTCCGGAGTAGAATGGGTGCTTTCAAAGTAAGGAGCACACAATGAAACAGGAAATAACAGTTTCAAACCAGGAACAGAACATTTTCCAAGTTCTGCTATCACAGTATCCATCTACTTGCTGTGTGGCTCTCTCTTGCTCTGCTTCATTGTTGTCCTTGAGCCAGTGAAGTTCAAGTGGCATCAAACGGCATCTGTTCAACAGTGTAGACCAGGCATGGGCAAACTTCAGCCCTCCAGGTGTTTTGGACTACAACTCCACAATTCCTAACAGCAGTGGCTGTTAGGAAATGTGGGAGTTGTCAGTTTGCAAAGGCACTGTGCTGTGTGTGTTAACTGGAAAATGAAGTGTATGAAGCTGATTGGTTGAGCCTACAAAAGACCAGGGGACTGATTTGATACTGTTTCTGTTCTGCTGCTGCAGAGCCAGTTTGGACAAGTTTTTTCAGTGCTATTTTTTTTTTTTTTTGCTGCTGAGAAGAGAGGGTGAAGAATCAGGACTGTATTATTAGGAATATATTCATAACCTGTTAGGATTATGAAACCAATATGGTTAGATATTGGTGCAGAATAACAAAAATACAGAAGTCTAGGGGCTTATGTGAGCAGAGGTGAGAAAAAGCAAAATAGCCAACCTCCCTTTCCCTTTAAAGAGTCATATGCATAAAATAAGCATCAGAGACATCAAAAGTAAAATAGTAAAAATATGTTTACTCACAGTCTTGTGTGATGATGGTCATACAGGTAAAAACATCTTAGTTCCAAAAGAATATAGTTCAGGATACTACATATCTCTTAACAAGAAGTAGCATCAGCATGGCATGGCTGGATGAAGAAGATCCAGAGGAGGAAGAGGTGAAGAGAGAGAGAACAAAAGAAAGTCTCCCCTTTTATGCCCCAAATTCTAAAGGCCTATGTCACTTCCTGTATGTCTCCAGGAAGTATACTCCCATTTCCCACATCACATGCAAAACCCCTAAAATGGTGCCATCAACTCTGGAATTCAGCTTTGGCTTCTTGTTACTAAGCAACAAACAAAACTAACTACATAAACCATCCCACATTGAAAATGCATGCATGATACTGGGACAATTGCAACAATTTCTGGATGATACAGCCGGCCTGGACCCTTTCCAGTCAGGCTTCCGCCCTGGCCATGGGACGGAGACAGTCCTGGTTGCCATCACAGATGAACTCCGTCGCCAGTCTGATAGCGGCGGATCAGCGCTTCTGGTCCTTCTCGACCTTACCGCAGCGTTTGACACCGTTGACTACGATCTAATGATTCACCGTCTCGCCATGTCCGGAGTTCGCGGTCAGGCCCTCAATGGGTTCAACTCATTTCTGCGAAACCGGAGCCAATGCGTGGAGTATATGGACCAAGTCTCTGACAGATCTCCCCTCCTATGTGGGGTTCCCCAAGGTGCCATTCTCTCCCCTCTTCTCTTCAACGTCTACGTTAGACCCCTTGCTAGTTTGGTTCGGAGTTTCGGCCTAGATTGCTATCAATATGCGGACGACACCCAACTCCTTCTGCGCTTGGAGCCTGGAGCAACGTCAATACCAGACCATTTCACCTTATGTCTGGAGGCTCTGTCGAACTGGCTACGTGCTAGGAGACTGAAGGTGAACCCAGCGAAGACTGAGAGTCTCTGGCATGGCCGTTCAACTGGTCTGACCCACTTGCTCCCCACCTTCGATGGTGCTGCCCTATCTCCTTCGCCCACCGTTAAGAGCCTGGGTGTCGTTTTAGATTCGCAGCTGACAATGGAAGCTCAGGTCGCTGCTGCCAGCAAACAGGCCTTTTTCCACCTACGACAAGCGAGGCAACTGGCACCCTATCTATCTGATGAGGCTCTGGCAACGGTCATCCAGGCCACGGTCACATCTAGGCTGGACTATTGCAACGCCTTCCGATGTCCACGACCCAAAAGCTCCGTATTGTTCAAAATGCAGCAGCCAGGCTACTCACAAGAACACCCATGAAATGCCACAAAACACCAGTGCTGCAGCATCTGCATTGGCTTCCCACTGATTACCGTGGTCTATATAAGATGCTAGTCCTGACTTTTAAAACTCTTTACGGCCAGGGCCCATCGTACCTTAGGGACCGTCTCTCCTTCTCCCATCATCGGAGGTCGCAACGACCATCCCAACGAGACTTACTTTATGTACCGGGTCCTAGAGAAGAGCACTTGGAAAGGACCAAGCGCAGAGCTTTTTCTGTTTCTGCCCCTGCCTTATGGAATGCCTTGCCGCCCTAGATGAGAGCCATGCGTGAGTTGGGGCCTTTGACCCTCGCACTCAAGACCTGGCTCTTTACTAGAGCTTTTAATCTATGTTAATTTTATCAATATTTGTATGTATGTATTTTTATCCTTTACAATTTTATCTTGTAAATCGCCTAGAGCATCGTGGATGGAGGGCGATTAATAAGTAATTAAATGATGATGATGATTGCTAGATAACCCAACATGTATTCTTCTCTGAAGCAGATTTGTGGTCTGAGAAAGGACTGTTCATGACTATGGACTTCTGTAAGTGATCATAGGGATCATTGTAAACACTACTGTTTTTTCTTGATCTCCTGGAATTTGTAAAGTTCCTGCATTTTTCGTTCTGCAAACCTGAGTGGCACATCATTGTTCTGAGGGTGACTCTGGGTCACGGGCACACGTAAGAGTTTTCATTTATCATCAACCATCTGCAACAGGAGTTGCAGTCCAAAACACCCGGAGGGCTGAAGTTCGCCCATGCCTGGTGTAGAGATACAACATCTCTCCTTTTTGGGCCTGGCCCGCATCCTATAGCTCTGCAGCCGCAAAGGTGACCTTTCCCAGCCCATTCCATGCCAGGGCTCTCTAGGCTTCCAAGGTCCTTCCCAAGCCCAAAAAGGCAGCTGAATGTGGGAAGGATGCTGAGTCTGGAGGAAGAGGAGGAGGAGGAGGAGGAGGAGGAGGAGGACGGGGTGTGCGTGTGCGTGTGTCTTCGCTTGCGGAATTGGTCCCAGCTGCACCTCCTCACCAAAGCCCTTGGGCCAGGGATGCTAATGCCGCTCAACCTCGGTCGCGCAACCTGACAATAAAGTTAATCAGCTATTCAAGCACAAGTGCCCTCGCCGAACATGATGAGGCAAAAATCAAGTGAGCGCCGGAGAAAGGGAGTTCACCCAGGCCTCTCCCCGGGGAGGGAGGCGAGACCCAGCGGGAAAAGGCAAGCGGAGGGCCCTGCCGGGATCCGAAGGCAGGAAGGGGCACCCAGCGGTCATCTAGCCCACCCTCCACGAAACGGCAGGAATCCACACCCGAGAAGCAAGCGCTTTGAGAACCTTCTCCCAATGCACCAGTGTGACCTTGGGTCAGCCCCGGGCAGGTTTTGGATGGGAGGCCACCAAGGAATGCCAGGCTCTGTTTCAGGGGGAAAGGCTGGTGGCATCACCTCTGAGGGTCTGTGGCCCAAGAAGAGCCCAAGAAAGTAGGCAGGAGGCTTGGAAGGACATCAGGGCACAAGATTTATTTTATATTTATTTATTTACAGCATTTATATTCCGCCCTTCTCACCCGAAGGGGACTCAGGGCGGATCACATTATTTATTTATTTACAGTATTTATATTCCGCCCTTCTTTCTCACCCTGAAGGGGACTCAGGGCGGATCACATTACACATATTAGGCAAACATTCAATGCCTTTTTAACACAAGACAAAGACGAACAACATAGCTCCAAGCGGGCCTCGAACTTATGACCTCCTGGTCAGTGACTCATTGCTCTCCTGTCTGCGCCACAGCCCCGGGCATTACACATATAGGCAAACATTCAATGCCTTTTAACATAGAACAAAGACAAACAAACATAGGCTCCGAGCGGGGCTCGAATTCATGACCTCCTGGTCAGAGTGATTCATTGCAGTTAATTGCACTGGCTTGCTCTCCCACCTGCGCCACAGCCCGGGCCAGATTGAGAAGGGATGAAGATCTGACCTTCATCCCTTCTCAATCTCAGTCAATCATAGAATCATATGATCCTAGAGTTGGAAGGGGCCTCTGAAGGCCATCCAGTCCAACCCTCTTCTGCCAGGCAAGAAGACACCATCCAAGCCTTCCCGACAGATGGTCACAGTGAAGGAAAATCCACCGCTCTCTCTGGCTGTGTATCCCACTGGGAAACAGCTCTGACTCATCAGAAAATACCTCTTAATGTTTAGGTGGAATCTCTTTTCTATAATCTCTTTTCTTTTATATATATAGATTTCCCTTCCAGTCTTTGTGCTTCCCCATTTTAATTTTCTTCATCCTCTTCATTATATTCTGTATTGTTTGGTTTGCGAGAGGGCCTTCTCTCTGCAATTAGTTTTGTATTGTTCTTACCATGTATCCTTACCATGTATTCGCTATCCTTCACCATCAATGTATATATTATTTCTGTCACCCCTTTCTCTAGATTTTTCTATTATTTTAAATACCTCTCCCAAATTATCCTCTTTTTATCATATTTCCCTTGTTTAAGAATAATATATCGAACTCTATTCATTCTACAGTGTAGATGCACCCACAGCCTCCCCTAACCTTCTCTGTAAACTTCCTTGAGTGAAATTCATCACAGACTATAATAATAATAATAATAATAATAATAATAATAATAATAATAATAATAATAATAATAATAATGATGATGATAACTTTATTTTTATACCCCACCCCATCTCCCCGAAGGGACTCGGGGCGGCTTACATGGGGCATGGCCCGATAAAACAAACAAATAACAGTAACAAAGCAATAAAACAATGATCCCAGTAAAAACATCAACATCAATAAAAACAATCATTAAAATCAACAAGCAGGATACAGTGTTAAAAACAAGAGACTAATTCGTAGATCCCAGGCGAGATGCAGAGTGATACGAAATGGAAATGAATAGACAATAAAGTGCGGTAAAAAATGGCAAGACTACAAGACTCCAAATCCTCTCTTTTGCAGTTTCTTCCTTCTTTATTCAGTGTCCTAGTCTACAGACCTGCAGAAAACAAACTTGTCCCTTCCTCCTCAATGGGACTATGGCTCTCATAGTTAAACCTACCCAGCTCCAATCCGTTCCTCGTAGGTCTTGGCTTCCAAACCTTTCATTAGTTTGGTCTTTCTTCTCTGGACACCTTCTAGTTTGTCCATCTCCTTCTTGAATTGTTTTGCATAGAACTGAACTGAATATTGCAGGCGAGTCCTGATCAAAGCAGAATGATCTCCTGACGTTGGTTTCGCCCACATCTATGAGAGGCTTCCTCAGAGGTCGTGAGGTCACAACTTCTGAGGATGCCTGCCATAGATGTGAGCAAAACATCAGGCCCGGGCTGTGGCACAGGCAGGAGAGCAAGCCAGCTGCAATTAGTTGCAATGAATCACTCTGACCAGGAGGTCATGAGTTCGAGGCCCGCTCGGAGCCTATGTTTGTCTTGTCTTTGTTCTATGTTGAAAGGCATTGAATGTTTGCCTATATGTGTAATTTCATCCGCCCTGAGTCCCCTTCGGGGTGAGAAAGAAGGGCGGAATATAAATGCTGTAAATAAATAAATAAATAAATAAATAAATAAATAAATAAATAAATAAGAGAATGCTCTGGAACATGGCCATACAGCCCTGAAAACTCACAGCATTCCACTTGAACCTTGGGAAGAACTTCTTGACTGCAAGAGCGGTTCAGCAGTGGAACTCTCTGCCTCAAAGTGCAGTGGAAGATCCTTCCTTGGAGGCTGAATGGCCATCTTTCAGGGGTGTTTGACTGTGCTTTCCCTGCAGGTCAGAAGGACTAGATGGCCTATGTGGTCTTTTCCAACACTACGGTTTTATGTTTCTATATGTGAAGATGTTGCTGCTCCCTCCGCCCTGCGCCCTGCCTAGCGTTGCTCCTGTTGCCTCCATTGTGTGTGTGGCTGTTCCTCTGGACGGGCGTCCTCAGCCTTGGGCGGCTTCTTGGCTTCCCCTCGGAAGGGGGGAGGGTGGAAATTACATGCAAATGAGTTGCTTTGATTTAGCGGCAGGCAGACAAGGGGGCTTTGGGGGGGGGCTCCTCCGCCTCCTCCTCGGCCATTATGATGCAAATGAGCAGCAGGGCCTGCAACCGGCTCCTCCTGGCAGCAGCAGGCGAGGAGGCTCAATTACTGCACTTACCTGCTTAATGATCCTGGCCCAAGCAGGAGGAGGCCTGTCTTTGCAAAGGGCCCGCTTGGCATGACCGGTGGCCACCGCTTGCCTTGCCTTCACTTGCCATCCTCACCACGGCAGTCACCAGGGCCGGCCCAAGGAAACTTTCAAGTGTAGGCGAACAGAATTTTTGCACCCCCCCCTCCCGCCAAAAAAAAAAAACCAATCCTACTTCGAATTGTTGCCAGTTGTGAGGCCACCCTTTGTGGTGAGTAGGGTGGGACACAAGTATGGAAAATAAATAAATAAATAAATAAATAAATAAATAGTTAATGTGGGATTTGTGTATTGATAGTGTTAAAATGCAATTTGTGCCATGCTTGCATTGCAACTGATTGCACCATCCAGAATGTACCATAGTGCGGAAAGAGTTAATTGCCGAGAAGCTATGATGTCCTTGATGTGTGGCTGGAACTAAAGAGTATCCAGACACAAGTGTTTGTGCATACCGATTGCGTCAGATCAGTTGAGTTCTGTCTGCCTAGAGTTCGAGTCAAGTTCTGTTGGAGAACAGAACAGTCCTGTGTTTGTGTGTTGTCTGCAAGTCTGTTTGTGTTGATTACTGCTGCATACAGTAAAACTTTGTAAATAGTTTTACCAACGTCTCTGAGTGTCTCTTCGTTCTGCGCTCCACTGCTTCCATCCAACTACTGCTGTGCTGCAAAAACTCTGACATAAATAAAATCAGGACAGTAAAAAAAAAAAAAAAGAACACTCAAAAACAGGGGAATTCCAGACACGAAACAATCGGGGCCAGCTAACACCTCCCAACAAAGGATCACCCCAGGCAGGAAGCAGCCAGGCTTTGAAGCTGCAAGGCCATTCAGAGCTAATCAAGGTGGCCAACTGCAACATCCACACTTGCCTCAGACAGACAAAAGTTCTTTGAGTTCTTTCTCCCAACCTTGACATTCCATAGATATCAAACCCCACTTACCTACTTTCCAACAGATCTCTTGCCTAGTTTCCAATGGTCTGCAATGGCGGTGGCAGCGGGAGGAAGAGTGGAGCCGCCAGAACAAAATGGTGCTGGCGCTGGCCGAAGGCCTGAAGGAGGAGGAGGCGGGGTGTGCGCGCGCATGCATGCATGCATGCGCGCGCATGTGGGGGCACCTCAACAGCACCCCCAGGATTATGGCGCCAAAGGCAAGTGCCTAAATGTCCTCGCGGTTGAACCGCCTCTGGCAGTTACATAGGGGATGATGATCATACGAACAGGTTTGTGATACTCCCTGCCTTGGCTCTGCCCTTTGGTGTGCCCACCTTGGCGCTTGTTTGTTTACAACTTCGTTCGCTCAGTTTTAAATGTGCTTCTGGCACCTTGAGGAATATGTGGCTCATTGATGCCTTCATTGTAGTGGCCTCCCTCCTCTGGCATCTTGGTGAGACTCTCACCAAGTCAGGAAAAGTAGGGATGGAGTCATGACTTTATGTGATGATGGCAGAACCTTTGTGGCAGTCACAAGGGAGTCTTGGAAATATCTTTGATGCTAGGGTACTTACTTTTACTTTACTTAGCTAGGTGATTCCCTCGTAGCTCGAGGATGATGGTCCTCCCGGTGTAGTGTCTTGGCGGTGGGTGTGTAGGTAGCTGTGGAAACCTATTCTTGACCCATATGTTCTTTCACAGTGAAGACATTGGTTTCCAGATGGAAGGCGGTCGCCGTTGGGGTTGACTTGACACACCTTCCTCTTGGCACATTTCTCCCTTTTGTCCTCCATTCGTGCCTCTTCGAATTCCACAGCACCGCTGGTCATAGCTGATCTCCAGTTAGAGTGCTCAAGAGCCAGGGCTTCCCACAGTTTTTAGGGTTGGTTTTGAGCCCATCTTTCAATCACTTTTCCTGTACACCAACATTGCGTTTTCCATTCTTGAGTTGGGAGTATAGTAACTAGTTTGGTAGATGGTGGTCGGGCATTCAGACAACGTGGCCAGTCCAGCGTAGTTGATGGTGTAGGAACTTTGGGCTTTGCTTCTTCCAGCACGCTGACATTTTCCTGCCTGTCCACATTGCAGAGGGATGGGCTGGTGCCTGTTGGAAGAGCATTTTTGTTTTCTCGATGTTCAATGAGAGGCCGAGCTTCTCATATGCTGCTGCAAAAGGGTTGAGAGTGGCTTGTAGGTCTTCTTCTGAATGCGCACAGACTACGTTATCATCAGCGTATTGGAGTTCTATAACAGGTGTTGCTGTGACCTTGGTTTTGGCTTTCAGTCTGCGCCAGGTTACTCCACTACAGCAAAGTTATGACTAAAGAAAACATGGACAAACATTCAGTTCCGTACCCACCTGAAACCCCACCACTTCAGTTAACAAAAATTATTTCAGACAGCTTCGTCCAGGTCCAGTCTAAGCCAATTCTCATCATCAGCCTCTTCCCAGGCTAGGCCCAGTTTATCAGTCTCTTTCCATGCTGCGTCTCCAGATGTTTTGGATTCTTCAACCTGGGTTGAACTTGTGGCATGGAAGTGCTCTGGTGCCTCAGAAACGCTAGACCAGAATCCATGACATACTCAGTCCCCAAAGGCCTGGGCCCATAATGCCCAGCAGGCCAGGCTGTGGCTCAGGCTGGTGAGCAGCCAGCTGCAATAAATCACTCTGACCAAGAGGTCATGAGTTCGAGGCCAGCCTGTGGCGGGATGAGCACCCAACAATAAAAAATAAAAAATAACCCCTGCTCGTTGCTGACCTAGCAACCCGAAAGATAGTTGCATCTATCAAGTAGGTACCACTTATAAAGTGGGGAGGCTAATTTAATTAATTTATGACTCCATAAAAAAAATCATCCAGCCGCCATTGGAATGAGGAAGTGCCGTCGCAGTGGATGATGAAGCAACTGCTCCCCCTGTGGCCGGAATCGAACATCCCCTCAGGAGAAGGTTAAATTGCCACTGCGTCTGTCTCTGTCTTTGTTCTATGTGTATATGGCATTGAATGTTTGCCTTATATGTATATACAATGTGATCCACCCTGAGTGCCCTTCGGGGTGAGAAGGGCGGAATATAAATACTGTAAATAAATAAATAAAGATGAAACAGAAAGTGTGTAAATATTTCAAAAGTCACTCCAAACAAGCAATAGAATTGGATGGCTCTGGTAGAGGAAGTTTGGGGACCTTTGGCACCGCTGGTGCTTCGTCAAACTACAACTCCCAGGATTTCATATCATTGGGCCATGGCAGTAAGAACAGTGTCAAACTGCATTCATTCTATGGTGTAGATGTATCCAGATAAAGTTATGGATCCTGTAAAACTAAAACTCCCAAGATCCCATAGCACGGAGCCATGGTGTCTAACTGCATTCATTCTACAACTTTTTCTTCTTCACCATTATTATTATTATTAATAATAATAATAATAATAATAATAATAATAATAATAATAATAATTTGCCACTTAAAGGTTGTAGGTACACCCTAAAATTAAGACTTGGATCGGGATTGGATCAATTTGATGAAATGTAAAGATATACCATTGAATACCAATATCAGAACTATCCCTTGCAGATGTCGGAGTTTGCATTTCCCTTATCTGAAGTCCTTTGGATCAGAAACACTTGGATTTTGGAATCCTGATATTTGCCCATGCCTGGCCTAGACATACATAATGAGCCAAACCCAAACACAAAATAAATTTCTGCTCCATATATAACATAGATGGAAGGTCATTTCATACGCAATGCTTTTAATAATTATGTGTATTAAACGACGTTTATGTTCCTTAAACCATCACAAAGCAAAGACATTCAGGGGACTAAAGGTAATTGAATGAAATACAGTATTTGTTTTGATGATTTTGTGCTCTGTTCCACCCGAAAGCAATGGTATCACTATTCCAGCCATTCATGGTGACACTTTGTATTTTGGAGTATTTCAGAGTCTAAAATTTCAAACTTGCACATAGTTCAGCACCATGGAGAGTTCCTCTTGCACCTCAATTGCCTAGGAAGAGCATGGAGTCATCTTCTTTAGAGATTTTTAAACAGAGACCAGATAGTCATCTTTCAGGAATGTTTTAGCTGTGTATTCCTGTGTATTCCTGTGTATTTTAATCTCTGTTCTACCCTTTTAAAATATGTGTTTAAAAGGACTTGTGTTTTTACCTAAATATGTATCTTAACTATGTTGTGTCCTGTCTCAAACTGTGAGAATCAGGAAACAAATAACATTATTATTATTATTATTATTATTATTATTATTATTATTATTATTATTATTATTTATGACACAGCAAATAAGATAGATATGCTGGATTTTGTATCACAAAATCACAAGTCGAACACCTCCCAAGTGTCTAGGACTGTATGACGTATTTTCGGATGATGCGTGCAGATCCCAGTAGGGTGGCCTTTTGCAGTTGGCAGATTGTAATTTTGTCAATGTCTATTGTTTCCAAATGCCGGCTGAGATCTTTTGGGATGGCACCCAGTGTGCCCATCACCACCGGGACCACCTGCACTGGTTTCTGCCAGAGTCTTATTATTATTATTATTATTATTATTATTATTATTATTATTATTATTGACACAACGACATTGTATGACACAGCAAACAAGATAGACATGCTGGATTATTATTATTATTATTATTATTATTATTATTATTACTATTAGACATTGGTCAGCTTGATTAGCATTGAATGGCTTTGAAGCTTCAAAGCCTGACTGCTTCCTTCCTGCCTGCGGGGATCCTTTGTTGGGAGGTGTTCACTGGCCCTGATTGTTTCCTGTCTGGAATTCCCTTGTTTTTGAGTGTTGCTCTTTATTTACTGTACTAATTTTAGAGTTCTTAAAAAAAATACTAGGAGACAGATTTTGTTCCTTTTCATTGTTTCCACCTTTCCATGTGCTTCCTGTGGATTTCAATGGCTTTTTTTTCATGTCAGGAGAGACTTGAGAAACTGCAAGTCGCTTCTGGTGTGAGAGAATTGGCCATCTGCAAGGACGTTGCCTAGGGGATGTTGCCTGGATGTTTTGATGCTTTTACCATCCTTGTGGGAGGCTTCTTGTCGGGAATCATCCTGGACCACTCAAGTCTAGATGTTATGAATAACTTTTCAATAACTTTAAAGCATAGGTTCTTTTTATTGCAGTTTCAGTCTGAGAGGTATAGCAGAACTTTTTACAGAACAACAAAGAACAACATTTAGACATACAAACATACAGATTCTATGCAACTACATTGGATTCACAAACAACCTACAGTTACATTGGCTAAGAAACAAACAAAAGGGGGGGGGGTTTACATTTTCATTCTTCATTCACACACAACATGCATCCATCTTCATGCACACAAATATTACCATATTCTTTCTCCCTCCTTGGAGAAGCACCTGCTTAGGCCAGACCCAGCTTCCACTGCTGCCTGCCAAGACATCGTTCCAAAATGCCAAAACGCTAAAAAGACCATGACTTCAAAATGCACTCTTTTCTCTTCCCATGAGAAAAAGAGGCCCCAAAAAGTGAACAGAATCCTGCTTTCCCAGAGCAGATCTTCCCCTCCCAAGGACACCATCTCCACTGAGCATGGCCGGTGAACAGCGTCGCTGTCTGTCACACCTTCTGGACTCTCATAAGGTCACTTATATAGCAATATTTTGCTGATGATGTCCCAAAGTTGTAAATGAGTGATAGACGTCTTCCATCCTGGAATATCCTCAGTTTCCTGGACCAGATGTTGATTCCTCTTGATTGGTGTTAGCAAACACAAACAGCTCTGCCCCAAAAGTTCATCAAGTTAGCAAATGTTGACAGATGTTAACAGATGTAAACATTTCTCTTATCAGTCACAGTTCTTATCACAGTTTGCCAGACAGGTCAACTATTTCAGGTCTCATTAGCAGGTTTAATTACACTTCCTGAGCAGATCTTAACAGACTGGTGTCTTCAAATGTACTAACTCATTCATTCCTCTCATTCATACCACATATCATAAATTCATATTTCATTTGATCTTGTTACATAGATGTAGTAAGATAGATGATAGAGTTAGATTGAGGGAATCCTTTCCCTGTTTCCAAAGCATGCCTAGACAGGCTTTACTGTGTTTCACTCTATCCTGTTTACGTCACATCCCTTACTTTGAAGTTAGTAGAAATGTGAATCTTTAGGGACACTAACTTCTCATTGGTCAGAATGTCTTTTATGGCCCCAATAAACTGGACCATGAGGTCGGAACCATTTTTGTTTTTTCTTCTCCCTTTGTTCTTCTAGCTAACAAGCAGCATCCTGCCATCCCTCCTGGCAAGATGTAACTATTTAGATGTTTGTTATTTTTCCTTTCTTATTTTCCTTAGAAACTGGTCTAGAGTAGACTAGACAGCTCCCAAGCCTTTCTATCTACAATGGAGTTCTTTTTACCTGAATAAATACTTTTTGAACTTTTACTGAGACTCTGCACTCCATTGCCATCCTAAATGGTCAAAGGCTTCTCTTTGCTCGCCCCGTGTAAGAAACTGTTGCATTTGAAAGCTTTGCTTTTGCTACTCTGCTCATTTTTGGTGGAATCTCCCCCAGAGAGGGTTAAATTGAGTCTAACCGCTCAGAGATTACCACAACCCTTCTCTCCTGTCCCATTTCAATGGCTTCTCTGTGTAGTCTGAGGGAATCAACGAAGGATTCATTCAGGCAGGAAGCAGCCAGGCTTTGAAGCTGCAAGGCCATTCAATGCTCATCAAGGTCATCCATTGCAACATTCACCACTTGCCTCCAACAGGCTAGAGCTCTTTCTTTCTTTCTTTCTTTCTTTCTTTCTTTCTTTCTTTCTTTCTTTCTTTCTTTTTTTCCTCCCATCTTGGACATTATTCCACAGGTAGATATAGTTTCCGACAGACCTCACACACCCCTGAGTATGCCTGCCATGGATGTGGGCGAAACGTCAGGAGAGAATGCTTCTGGAGCAGCTAAGAAGACTCGCAGCAGCAACCCAGGTTTCCATTGCTTTGGGCTTGCGTTGATATCTTGCAAGAGAAGCTTGGGAATGCCTATTTTTTTTGGGGAGGGGTGGATGTACGCCTGTGGTCACGTGCCCTCCCCCTCCCCTCCCCACCAACCCCCCCCCCCCAAAAAAAAGCCAGACAATAGCCTTGGAGGGTCTCTTGGCGAGATAGACAGACAGGCCTGCCTTAATGGGGGACATATGTCTCCTAAAGGAATCATTGTCCCAAAAATGGGGAGGGGAGAGAGGGAGGGGGAGACCCTTCTGCTTGCCCTCCCCCCCTCCCTCTCTCCCCCCTCCCTCCTCATTTGCATGAGCCCACCCCATTGGCTGGGCGGCTTGTGATGTCACGGGGTGACTTGTAAACTTTGGGTGACTGCGGATCGTCCCTTCGTTTTGCGAAGTTGGTCGGGCGGGCGGAAAAAAAAGGAAAAGGAGAAGGGAGCGCGCACTGCAACGCGCATGCGCCAACGGCTCGGGAGCGCGCCCTGTTGCTGCTTCCCAGGGCTGCGGGTTCGCAGCAGATTGCAAAGGAAGCCAGCAGAGAAGCATCACAGGCCAGAGCCCAAGGGGGGAAGGCGGAGACACGTGTCGCCCGGCAGTACGTCTGAATGGGCAGAAAAGGTTCCCCTAAAGAAGCCCCCCCCCCTTTCTAGGCAAAGGATGCTTGTCTGGCTTTCTATATTTCTTTGCAAATGTAGTATTTACTCTCTAAACCAGGGGTCCTCAAACTTTTTAAGCCGAGGGCCGGTCCACAATCCTTCAGACCAGGGGTCCCCAAACTAAGGCCCGGGGGCCGGATGCGGCCCTCCAAGGCCATTGACCTGGCCCCCGCCCTCAGTTTTAGACTTAGGCTGGCCCAAAGTCTGAAATGACTTGAAGGCACAACAACAACAATCCTACTTGATTATCTCATTGGCCAGAAGCAGGCCCACACTTCCCAGTGAAATCCTGATAAGTTTAGAGTATGTTGGTTAAAACTATTTTGATTTTTAAATATTGTATTGTTCTTTCATTTACCAATATTGTAAATGAAATATTGTAAATGAATGATATGGTAATAATATAATATATTGTGTATACATATAATATTGATAATAATGTTATTAGGTAATACAATATAATATTTATTTATTTATTTATTACAGTATTTCTGCCCCGCCCTTCTCACCCAATAGGGGACTCAGGGTGGCTAATAATAATAATGCAATATAATAATATTGTATAATATAATAATATTAATTATATATTATATATTAAATGTAATATTACGAATAATATTACAGTATAATGGTATAGTACAATATAGTAATATATATGCTAATACTGTGCTATGCTAATATAATATATTGTATGTACATACAGCTTGTAAGCCGCTCTGAGTCCCCTTCGAGGTGAGAGAGGGTGGGGTAGAAATGTAGTAAATAAATAAATAAATAAATGTTGCTGGGTTTTGTTTTTGTTTTTTTGCACTACAAATAAGACATGTGCAGTGAGCATAGGAATTTGTTTGTTTGTTTTTTTCCAAATGATAATTCGGCCCCTCAACAATCTGAGGGACCATAAATCGGCCCTCCACTTAAAAAGTTTGAGGATCCCTGCTTCAGACTGTTGAGGGGCTGGATTGTCATTTGAAAAAAAAATACAAACAAATTCCGATGCACACTGCACATGTCTTATTTGTAGTGCAAAAACAACAACAACAACAAGAACAATGAAAAGGACAATACCATATTTAAAAATAAAAACAATTTTAACCAACATACATTTATCAGGATTTCAATGGGAAGTGTGCTCCTGCTTCTGGCCAATGAGATAGTCAAGTTAATTAGGATTGTTGTTGTTGTTGTTGTTGTGTGCTTTCAAATCATTTCAGACTTTGGGCGAGCCTAAGTCTAAAATATATTTATTTATTATTTATTTATTTACTGCATTTATTTACTACATTTGTATCACACCCTTCTCACCTCAAAGGGGACTCAGAGTGGCTTACAAATTATATGTACATACAATATCTTATATTATTAGTATAGCACAATATTAGCATTATATATTACTATATTGAACTATACCACTATACTGTAATATTATTAGTAATATTATATGTAATATAGAATATAATAATAATAATTATTATTATTATTAATATGTAATAATAATTATAATTCACTATTATAATTGTATATTTATATTACATGCAATATTACTAATAATATTGCAATATAGTTGTATAATATAATATATTGTATGTATATATACTTGTAAACCGCCCTGAGTCCCCTTCGGGATGAGAAGGGCAGTATATAAATGTCGCAAATAAATAAATAATAAATATATAATTAATATTATTATATGGTATTATTATTAGTGTTATATTGTATTACATTATAATATTATCAATATTATATGTATATACAATATATTATATTATAAAACTGAGGGCGGGGGCCAGGTAAATGACCCCGGAGGGCCGCATCCGGCCCCCGGGCCTTAGTTTGGGGACCCCTACTCTATACACTGGAATAGTAGGTCTATGACTTCTCTCCATCTAGATCAGGCCTGGGCGAACTTGGGCCCTCCAGGTGTTTTGGACTCCAACTCCCACCATTCCTAACAGCCTACCGGCTGTTAGGAATGGTGGGAGTTGGAGTCCAAAACACCTGGAGGGCCCAAGTTCGCCCAGGCCTGTTCTCTGACAGGACATTTCTTCTCCTCGCCCTAAAGGAGTTTCAGGACCTTGGAGAGCTCCCTATAAACCAATTCTAAGGCTTCATCTGCACAGCCCCATAACACTATAGAACACATGTGTTGCCCAAGACCTTCATGGCCAGAATCACTGGGTTGCTGTGAGTTTTCCTGGCCTGTCTGGCCATGTCCCAGAAGCATTCTCTCCTGACCAAAAAGGTTTGCTAGGGTTGATCCTCTTTCACTCACACTCAGCCCTGCCCCCCCCCCCGCCCGAATCAAAATCCTGGCTAGGAGCCTGCCAGGTATTTAAACATTTATTGGGGAATAAACCAGGCCTAGTTTTCTGTTGTCTCAGAGTGACTCTGATGGGGATTGTGGGATTCAGGTTCCAGGTGTTCAAGATGATGGGATCCAGGTTCAAGATGACTCTGATGGGAGCCACGGGGCCGGCCTGTGGCTCAGGCTGGTGAGCAGCCTGCTGCAATAAATCACTCTGATCATGAGGTCATGAGTTCGAGGCCAGCCCGTGGTGGGGTGAGCACCCGTCAATTAAAAATAAAAAATAGCCCCTGCTTGTTGCTGACCTAGCAACCCGAAAGATAGTTGCATCTATCAAGTAGGAAATAAGGTACCACTTATAAAGTGGGGAGGCAAATTTAACTAATTTATGACATTGGAATGAGGAAATGCGGTCACAGTGGATGATGAAGCAGCTGCTCCCCCCTGTGGCCAGAATCGAACATCCCCTCAGGAGAAAGTTAAATTGCCTCTGCGTCTGTCTGTCTCTATCTCGGTTCTATGTGTATATGGGCATTGAATGTTTGCCCTATATGTGTATAATGTGATCTGCCCCGAGTCCCCTTCGGGGTGAGAAAGAAGGGCGGGATAGAAATACTGCAAATAAATAAATAAATAAATAATGGGATTCAGGTTCAGAGTGTCCCTGCTGTGAGAAATGAGGAGCAGGGAGGCATTCCCACGGCAGGGAATGGTGTTGATGATACCGAAGCTAGCCAGGTGCAAAAGGAGGATAACTCCCAGTTAGATAACTTGCAGACAGTTAATGAGCTGTCTGTCCTTGACAAAACGACATCTCTGGATCGAGCTGGCCATTTGGAATTTTGGGTTTGCAGGAGTGTCAGAATAGCAAACAAGAAAGAGGTCAGAGGCCAAAGAAATGCATTCATGTTGTGCAGTGAATATTAAAGGGTGTGCTGAGAGAGAAATCTTTGTCAAAAGCAACGTCTCCTTTGAGTTAGAAGCAGCTCTTGCTTTCGTGGATTATCTCGCAGCCTTTGTGTGTTCATGTTCATGGGACTATGTCATGTATTAATGGAACCTTGTTTTATGCCTAAGGATTTCTTGGATTGTTCGTTATAGCTTTGGTTTTGCAACAATCTTTTGGATCTTTACTTTTGCTTTTTAAGAGCTATTTATTTCCTATTTCCTAATAAACTACAAGAGGAGCATCGGTGGCACAGTGTGTTAAAGCTCTGAGCTGCTGAACTTGCAGAGCGAAAGGCCGCAGGTTCAAATCTCAGGAGCAGCGTGAGCGCCCGCTGTTAGCTCCAGCTTCTACCAACGTAGCAGTTCGAAATCATGCAAATGTGAGTAGATCAATAGGTACCGCTCTGGTGGGAAGGTAATGGCGCTCCATGCAGTCATGCCAGTGGCCACATGACCTTGGAGGTGTCTATGGACAACGCTGGCTCTTCGGTTTAGAAATGGAGATGAGCACCAACCATCAGAGTTGGACATGACTGGACTTAACGTCAAGGGAAAATCTTTACCTTACCTGTCTTTCAAACCTTTTCTATCCATCAATGAATTTCTTTTACCTCAATAAATGCTTTTAAACTTTTAAGCTGACTTTGCAATCCTTTTCCATCCTGAAGAACAAAGGCTTTCCTCAAACTCACTCCTGCTGTTTTTGGAAGAGATACTTCCACAGACTCTGCTGTTTTTTTTTGGGAATTTACCTCACGAACAGGGTCATTTGAGGGTTGTTGTATGTCTTTCGGGCTGTGTTGCCATGCTCCAGAAGCATTCTCTCCTGACGTTTCACCCACATCTATGGCAGGCATCCTCAGAGGTTGCGAGGCATGGATAAACAAGGCAAGGAAAGGAATATATATGTGTGGAGAGTCCAGGGTGTGACAAGAGTCCTTTGTCAGTTGGAAGCCAGCATTAATGTTTCAGTTAATCACCCTAATTAGCATTGGAAAGGTTTGTCTCTTGCCTGGCCGGGGGGGGGGGCATCCTTTGTTTAGTCATTAGCCGTCCTTGGGGCTCCTCTGCCCTCAGAATGTTGCTTCTTATTTACTGTTCTGATTTTTGAGTTTTTTAAATACTAGTGGCCAGATTTTGCTCATTTTCATGATTTCCTCCTTTCTGTTGAAGTTGTTGTGGATTTCCATGGCTTCTCTGTGTCATCTGACATGATAGTGGTTGGGTCATTTGAGCTTAACAGCTCTCAGATTCCCAACAGATTGGGTTTGGCGGGTGACCAGAACATCTAGAAATGGCAGTTTTCCTTGCTTTTCTTTTTCCATGTTGAATTGGATGTTTGGGTGGATGCTGTTGAGGTGGTCCAGGAACTTGCTGAGTTCCTCTTCCCCATGGCTCCAAATGGTGGAGGTGTCACCCACGTATCGGAACCAGACAGTAGCTGTCGAAGGCTTTCATGGCCAGGATCACAGGGTTGTTGTATGTCTTTCGGGCTGTGTGGCCATGTTCCAGAAGCATTCTCTCCTGACGTTTCGCCCACATCTATGGCAGGCATCCTCAGAGGTTGTGAGGTATGGAGAAAAATAAGCAAAGAGGTTAATATATATCTGTGGAAAGTCTAGGGTGAGAGAGGTCAGTGTGAATGTTGTGCAGGAAGAAGACAGCAGATAAGCTTTTCAATGCTAATTAAAGTGATTAACTACACAACATTTACACTGACCTCTCTCACCCTAGACTTTCCACAGATATATATTAACCTCTTTGCTGAATGTTGTGCAGGAAGAAGACAGCAGATAAGCTTTTCAATGCTAATTAAAGTGATTAACTACACAACATTCACACTGACCTCTCTCACCCTAGACTTTCCACAGATATATATTAACCTCTTTGCTTAGTTTTCTCCATACCTCACAACCTCTGAGGATGCCTGCCATAGATGTGGGCGAAACGTCAGGAGAGAATGCTTCTGGAACATGGCCACACAGCCCGAAAGACATACAACAACCCAGACTGTAGCTTTTTGGTGCTGTTTCTGGGGTAGCCCGGGAGGAGACTGCAGAGCTGGGCGAGGGGGAGGAAAGTCGAGTCGGGCGGCGACGCGCAACAGCGCCATTTCCTCCCCTCCCTCCCTCCCCTTCCTCTCTCTCTCTCTCTCTCTCTCGAGAGGGCTCTCTCTCCTCCCCCCCTCCCCCCCTTTCCTGGGTTCACGGAGGCGCTTCCCTTTCCGCCGCCCACCTGACCACCCCCCCCCCCCCCCCGCCGCCGCCTTATAAACCGAGGCTTCCGCCGCGCCGCGCTCCAGAAAGAAGGAGGAGGAGGAAGAGGAAGAAGCAGCAGAAACAGAGGAGGAGGAGGAAGGACGAGAGCGAGCCGAGGCGCTGTCCAGGGTGCTGCTGCTCCGGCCAAGGGCGCGCGGCCTTCCTCCTCCTCCTCCTCCTCCTCCTCCTCCTCCTCCTCCTCCTCTTCCTCTTCCTCTTCCTCCTCCCTGGGCCCAAACGGAGAGCAGAGGCGCGGAGGAAGAGGAGGAGGAAGAGGAGGAAGAGGAGGACGAAGGAGAGGAGGAGGAGGAGGAGGAGGAGGAGGAGCACCCTCGGGCGCCTCTTATGACCCCAGGAAGAGGCCCCAGGAGCCCCGCAGAGGCCTCCAGGCCCGGAGAGAGACCCCCCGGACGGAGAGGAGCCTGGCCTAGGGCGCCCGGAGCAGAGCCATCCTCCTCCTCTTCCTCCTCCTCCTCCGCCTCCTCCTCCTCCTCCGCCTCCGCCTCCGCCTTGGCACCAGGGCTCCCGGGCCTCTGCCGCTCCCCCCGGGGCCCCCGCCGCCCCCCGCCCGCCCTGGCCCAGCCCCGGAACCATGCCCAGGTCCTTCCTGGTCAAGAAAGTCAAGCTCGACGGCTTCTCGGCGGCGGCGGCGGAGCTCGAGGACTGCTACGGGAGGGCCCGCGCCCACTGCAACGCCCGCCTCCATGACAAGGGTACGCCTCGCGGGGGGCGGGGGGGGGGTCCACGGGGGTGGGAGCAAGAAAACACCCCAAAAGCCGGGAAGAGGCCCTCCAGGTGCATCATCACCATCACCATCACCGGGGTGTATTATTATTATTATATGCAGAATTACATTATTATTATTATTATTATTATTATTATTATTATTATTAGACCCCCCAATGACACCCCAATGAGGGGGGGGGGGTCATGGGGGTGGAAGCAAGAACACCCCAAAAGCCAGGAAGAGGCCCTTGAGGTGCATCATCACCATCACCATCACCGGGGTGTATTATTATTATTATTAGATGCAGAATTACATTATTATTATTATTATTATTATTATTATTATTATTATTATTATTATTATTATTATTATTAGACCCCCCAATGACACCCCAATGAGGGGGGGGGGTCATGGGGGTGGAAGCAAGAACACCCCAAAAGCCAGGAAGAGGCCCTTGAGGTGCATCATCACCATCACCATCACCGGGGTGGAGTATTATTATTGTTATATGCAGAATTATTATTATTATTATTATTATTATTATTATTATTATTATTATTATTATTATATGCAGAATTATTATTATTATTATTATTATTATTAAACCCCCAATGACCCCCGCCCAATGAGGGGGGGGGGGTCATGGGAGTAGGAGCAAGAACACCCCAAAAGCCAGGAAGAGGCCCTTGAGGTGCATCATCACCATCACCATCACCGGGGTGTATTATTATTATTATATGCAGAATTACATTGTTATTATTATTATTATTATTATTATTATTATTATTATTATTATTAGACCCCCCCAATGACACCCCAATGAGGGGGGGGTCATGGGGGTGGGAGCAAGAACACCCCAAAAGCCAGGAAGAGGCCCTTGAGG